>NC_054699.1:22463175-22535675 GCF_016097555.1 Gigantopelta aegis | reverse complement strand
GCTGTGTTTCATACAGTTATATGTGGACCCCGACCCCTTCTCCCCATCATGTCTCCATTCCCTCACCAAATGCTGTGTTACATACAGATATATGTGGACCCCTCTCTCCCCGACCTGCTCCATTCCCTCATCAAATGCTGTGCTACATACACAGTTATATGTGGACACCTCTCTCCCCAACCTGCCCCATTCCCTCATCAAATGCTGTTACATACACAGTTATATGTGGACCACTCTCTCCCCAACCTGCTCCATTCCCTCATCAAATGCTGTGCTACATACACAGTTATATGGACACCCCGGTCCCCAACATAATTCTTCAATTTACAGAACTGAACCTATGTACACAGTACATGTCAGAATGACCGATTAAAATGTTTTATGACACTGGAGTGTCTTAACTAAAACATTGACTGATGGGTGTCAAATGTGTGTACATCAATAAACGATCTTGTAACACGAAGATGTCAAACATGGCCACTGCAAGACACAGTTCATAGAGTGTAGGAGAAGATGTCTATATTACTCTTTCATCTACCAGGAAGATGTATTTTACATGCACTTTCCAACAGCTGTAATTTGCCTTTGATGTTCATGTATGTTTATCAATCAAGTAAACTTACAGAAAGGTGAAAGAAGCATCCTGAGAGTACAGCTAAAGTAATACATGTCCTCTCACAGACCCAACAAATATTCATATCTCCTAAGCTCAAGGGACATAACTCTGTCAAAAAACAGGTCAATCTCCATTATTGTCAAACTTGGTCTGTAACTCTACATGATAAAGCTATGCACAAAATGTCAGCTCAATATACGTAAACACTGTCAAACAAGTCTCTCATGGCTGCTTCATCAAAAGGCATGGTATGTGCTGTCTTGTCTATGGAAAACAAATATATGAAAGATTGATGGCTTCTACATTAAAAGATATGATATATACTGTCCTGTCCATGAGAAAATACATTAAAAAAAAATCCCACATTGATTTATACATCAAAGGACAAAGTATTTACTGTTTTGTCTATATGAAAGTATATATAAAATTTTCATGACTTCTACATCAAAGAACATGGTATGTATTGTTCTGTCTATGGGAAAATACATCTCGCACAAAATCTCACAACTTCTATAAAGGACATGAAATGTACATATAAAAAACATCCTGTTGCACAGTTCTATGCATTAACAGTAGTCTGTATGATGGCAACATGTTGTCTCTCTCACATTCTGCACCAAGTATCAAAACAACCACATAACTGTCATATAACCTATAACATGGGCTTGGCTTGGGAACTTGATAAACATGCCTCTTTTTCATTTTTATTATTTTTTATTTTTAACTTATTTCCGTGCCTCAATACAGCCATAAGCCGTGTAAAAATGCCAGTAATATATTAATTTGCCTTTGAACAAGGAAAAGCCAATGTATTATCTTCAGAGTTGGACAGAGAGAAACATGCCCCCATTCTGCTTCTGCGGGGGTGGGGGAGACGTAGCCCAGTGGTAAAGCGCATGTTTGATGCACGATCGGTTTAGGATCGATCCCCTTTGGTGAACCCATTGGGCTATTTCTCATTCCTGCCAGTGCACCACGACTGGTATATCAAGGGCTGTGGTATGTGCTATCCTGTCTGTGAGATGGTGCACATAAAATATCCTTTGCTACTAATGGAAAACTGTAGCGGGTTTCCTCTCTGCGACTGTGTCAAAATGACCATATGTTTGACATCCAATAACCGATGAATAATAAATCATTGTGCTCTAGTGGTGTCGTTAAACAAAATAAACTTCCATTGCCTATACTCTATCCAATCCCAGGCACAATGTCCAATTCTGCCAGTGATTGTGTCTTGTAGATGTACAGGCTTTACAGAAGCTACAGGTTTACTATGGTAGCTATATGACTGACAAACCAACATGCTACTTTCCATACCACTACTGGTACATACACATGACAGTTGAGTGTATTGTTTTGTTTAACAACACCCTGACATTCTATCTCCATCTAGTAAATGTGACATAAAGACCGTGTGTTTTACTTGGTGGCGTGCCAGGATTTCGGTTCTGTGATATACAGTGACGCAGAGAAGGCAGTGTGCCCCATGAAGGAACCATTCCACAGAAAGCGTGACAATTCAATAGTAATATTACGGTAACACTAGAAACCATGCACGGCCGCGCTGACTCAGCCCACAGGTATCCTCATGTTCACCCCCATTCAAATCATGACAGATCTGTTTTTGTGATTTATTCATTATGTATAATAATAGCACACCCTTTACATCACACTAGTGAAAACACAATAGAATTTTTTTTTTCATTTAATGTAATACTAGCATAACCTTTGCATCACTCTGTTGAAAACACAATAAATCGATTTTTTCTATTTGTTCATTTAATACCCCAATAGCATACCTGTTACCTAACCCTATTTAACACATGACAGATTGTTTTCTATTTGTAAAACAACAGCACACCCTTTATCTCACCCCCTGTGTGGGGGTATTTTTATAATTTAAAAAAAAAAAAATTCTCCTTTGAATCCCATCTCATTTCTTCCCGATCTGGCAACTCCTCCTATCTTTCAACTTCTTTCACTGTCCACCTCCACATCCCAGTCCTTGTCTTTCCAACCGCGACAGGTGCTTGTCTCTTGTGGATATCTGTGCCACACACCTGCCATTCCTCATCAGCTGTTAGCTGTGGGCTTAGTCTGACCACTTCGGGGAGTGTTCAGTAGTTACTTCTGGCATTGTTAAGAGGCACTTGTAACCACCTACTATGCACTATGTGGGGGTAATTTTTAACATGCTTCTATCAGAGAACTGTTCAAGCACGCCTGTCATGGGCACAACCTCCGACTTTGCCACAGAGTGCTGTCCATGACAGGGTTATGAACATTACCAGACAACAAGCTTATCAAACAGATACCATCCCATATTGTAATGAATTGCACCCCCAAATAATTGTACGTGATAGGAAGGATGGAAATGTTTTATTTAACGATGCACTCAACACATTTTATTTACAGTTATATGGCGTCGGACATATGGTCAAGGACCACACAGGTATTGAGAGAGGAATCCCGCTGTTGCCACTTCATGGGCTACTCGAATGAATGATGAATGAATGATGAATGAATAAAGGATGGAAATGTTTTATTTAACGACGCACTCAGCACATTTTACTTACGGATATATGGCGTCAGACATATGGTTAAGGACCACAAAGATATTGAGAGAGGAAACCCGCTGTCGCCACTTCATGGCCTACTCATTTTGATTACAGTAGCAGCAAGGGATCTTTTATATGCACCATCCCACAGACAGGGTAGTACATACCACGGCCTTTGTTACACCAGTCGTGGAGCACTGGCTGGAGTGAAAAATAGCCCAATGGGCCCACCGACGGGGATTGATCCCAGACCGACCGCGCATCATGTAAGTGATAGAGTCATTATCCAGAATGGGGTTTGGCAGGCCATGGGAGCACACTGACATTCTGTTGCTACAGAAACTGTCATGCAATGCGAGATATTCAGCCATGATGTTTTCCAAGGGCTTCCTGACATTGCGTATTGGATAACCAGGATATGACAATCATTTCTACTGGCAATCCCATTCCAAGGTCTTTTACAGCAGGTGGATGTTATGGGCTTTGCTGGGTACGGAGGGATGGAACGTAGCCCAGTGGTAAATCACTAGCTTGATATACGGTCGGTCTAAGATCAATCTCTGTTGGTGGGTCCATTGGGCTATTTCGTTCCAGCCAGTGTACCACAACTGGTGTAACAAGGACTGTGTTATGTATTATCCTGTCTATGGGATGCTGTATGTGAAAAAATCCTTTTCTGCTAATAAATAAAAAAAATAGCCCACTGCAGGTGGATGTTATGCTTTGCTGGGGAGGGAGGAGAGGACATAACCCAGTAGTAAAGTACTAGCCTGTTGTATGATCTGTCTAAGATCGAACCCGTTGATGGGTCCATTGAGATGTTATGTATTATCCTGTCTGTGGGATGCTGTATATAAAAAAAATCCCTTGCTGCAAATAATTTTTTTTTAGCTCACAGTGGCAGTGGGTTTTCTCTCTCATTATCCTTAATTTTATGTCCCGACCAGTGGTGGGGAAAAGCCATTTTTTCCCGGTCTGGGACTGATTCTCGATTTTTTTAAACGTGCGTTTGCCGGTCCCACTTTTGTCATTCTTGTCGGTCCGAAGCACCCGTCCATTTCTATTATTGGAACAAATTCCTATCTGTCAAGTGGACCAGCCTTCCCAGACATCGGTATCTCGTGCATGATTTAAAATAATAAATAAATAGTCGTCAATATGGCTGGTGTTTCAGACATCTGTGATTTTAAAGTCTGCCAAAGTATATATCGCCAGCCACTGAAATTGGACCTACAGTACTGAGTAGTAGTGTCAATCCACTTTCACTAGGCTAGACATTTGTCAAGTCGCTGAGGCGGTCAAGAGATTAAAGCGGTCAAGAGATTAAAGCGATGTAGGCCTAAACAAAAACATCATTCTTGGTGAGAGAGACATCTGGGTATTACACTCCAATTAAAACAAAGGACCCAGAGTTTGCTACTGGTTACAATAAACACCTGTCAACACCCGTGTACCGAGCTCTGTCGGGTTGAGTGTCCTAGTCCGAAGCAATAGCCTAGGTTTATGTGCAATACAAACTGCTTGAAATAACCAAATATACTGAAATAATCTATAAATGTATTTATTGTTGACTGTTCAATGTAGTGTATCCACTAATTATAAAGGATTTTAAAATTAACAAACGGTTTCCACTTTTTTTTGTTAAAAAGGGGGAGTGAGCAGAACAGCTCCACATCCTGGTTATTTCTAGAGCCAGTAGAGGTCAAATTTCGACCAATAATATTAAGCTCTTTGTCTAATCGTGCTAGCTCAGGCTGTCAAACGCTTCAACAGTGCATCTTTTATTAATTTTCAGGACACAGTGCATCTTTTATTAATTTTCAGGACACAGTACTGAATACTCATACTTTTTATACATATATGGGAATTAAAATTCATAACTTTTATTCCTTTTTTATATTATTTATTCTATTATGTAAAATATATACAATGTTTTTGGGGGAGGTTTTCACTGTGATAAAAAAAAATTGTTTTATGTTTATGGTTTCGCGTACATGATTCAAGATAAAGCTATACAAACGTCACTTTATTTTTTAAAAACTATTTGGCAAATATAGTCTTTTAAATGTTCTTTTTTTTATTCCTTTCTTCCCCCGGTAGTGATGACATCGAGTGGGACCGATTGACAATTTTATTTTCCCCCACCCCTGGTCCCAACGCCATATATTATATAACCATAATTAAAATGTGTTGAGTGTGTGTCATTAAGTGAAAACATTCCTTCCTTATTGGGTAGGGCATCAGCCATCTGTATCATGCTTTGCATGATCTTTCATATCACAAGAACGGATTTATGCTGTGAAACTGTTTGTATGTCATCAGAAAGATGTATTTTCATGCAATCTCAAATTACATGTAGTCCACTAATTAGAATTGTGTTGAAATGTCTTATCTTGTTTCTTTCTGAGGCTAATATAATTTACTGCTTATGGTGGACAAAATGAGTGTTCTACTACCCACACAACCCACCCCCACAGTTTGTTTCTGTCTCTGTTTTCAACAGACCACATGTCTGATAACAAAGTTATTTGTGACCTGCTTATGACATCGTGAATCATATCCAAGGTTTTAACTGAGATTAAACATGTGACTGTTAACTTTATTTTAAAAATCCAATTGTAGTAGTATTTACAACTATATTGCACATCAGTACCAATAAAAGAAACATTGAATAATGGAAATAAAAACAGTTTGAATTTACAATTCTCATTACACAATTTACAGGCTCTTTAGTATAAAATAAGTATGTACCACCTACAATTTAAAGCACATGTGTAGTATATATTTTATTCACACTGGCAGACAAATTACTTACGCGATCTTATAAAAGAGAATACAGCACTCATGATATAAACTGTGTATGTAATGACCACGTGTAATATTTCATATATATCTGATCCCTGTAGACAAAAATAATTATTATTGTATCAGAGAATACAGCACTCATGGTATAAACTGTGAATGCACTGACCAAATGTGTAATATTTCATATATCTGACCCCTGTAGACAAATACTGAATAATTCTTATAACAGAGAATACAACACTCATGGTATAAATTATGTATGTACTAACCTCCCCCACCCATGTAATATTCTATATATCTAACCCCTGTAGATAATTACAGACTAATTCTTCACTCTGTCTTGTAAAAAGAGAATTCAGCACTGTAATGAATGAACACCTATCTTTGTAAGGTTAACACATGCTTTCTATTGGTTCCACATTGCCGGCAGCGCTCAGCTCTCCCACATTAATGTGGGTGAAGGGCCGGCCGCTTAAAACACGCAGTTCCGGTACAGAATGGTCTTACTCAAGAAGCCATGCATGGGAAACCCACTCCCTGGGAACGACTATTTATAATGTTGCGGTCCTCTCTGCGGTGTTAGAAAATGTTACTTACTTACGTCATGTTTCTTTTTTTAACTTTAGAACTTTAGGTGTTATTTTCCACAGCTGATGGAAATTAAATGCTGTCGAATTGTGTAGTGGTTGTACAGTCACGTTATGTACCGTAAGTTACACAACAATACATGATCACATGTCTAAAAATACATTTAATTTATGTTAAACAACAATGCAATTGCATATCACCTGAGCATGTATTATTATTATTAAGAAAATATGTAATTTTAAAGTGTGCTTTTGTTGCAATGTACCGGCCTTGGTGGCATCGTGGTTAGGCCATCGGTCTACAGGCTGGTAGGTATTGGGTTCGGATACCAGTCGAGGCATGGGATTTTTAATCCAGATACCGACTCCAAACCCTGAGTGAGTGCTCCGTAAGGCCCAATGGGTAGGTGTAAACCACTTTCACTGACCAGTGATCCATAATTGGTTCAACGAAGGCCATGGTTTGTGCTATCCTGCCTGTGAGAAGCGCAAATAAAAGATCCCTTGCTGTTAATCGGAAAGAGTAGCCCATGTAGTGGCGATACCGGGTTTCCTCTCAAAATCTGTGTGGTCCTTAACCATATGTCTGATGCCATTTAACCGTAAATAAAATGTGTTGAGTGCGTCGTTAAATAAAAAAAATTCTTGTTGCAATGATAAATGATTTGTTTCTCTTTATAATAGTCAGGAATCAAAATAATTAAGTGTGCAATATGCTATGCATGTTTCCTGAGCACATACTGTTATTAACAAAATATGTAATTTTAAAGTTTGCTATTGTTGCAATGTTATATTAATTTTTGTTCTGAATAGTCAGGGATTAAAACATTTGAGTGTGGAATATGCTATGATATGGCACATACCAGACTTTGATATAACATTACTAGTCATGGATTAACCAGTGGGAAGAGGGAGATAACTTGGTAATAATAATTTTTTCATTTCATTTCAACTTATTTTCGTGCTTATATCCAATTAAGGTTCAAGCACGCTGTCCTGGGCACAAACTCAGCTTCTGATTAAACAATGTGCTGAGTTGTTATTAAGAATACATTCATTTATTTTAGAATAACAGATCATATAAACGATGCACATTTAACTGCACATGGGTAAACTAAAATGACACATAGCACAACATTTGATATAGTAGTTGTGGAGCACTGGTTGGGATGGGATCCACCATCAGGGTTTGATCCTACATTTGTATAAAGTATATCGGCAAGCACTCTACTGGCTGAGCTTGATCTGATGAGAAGCTATACTGAGCGCAAGTAGAAACTTTACACTGCGTAAATTTGACCGCACAAATTAAATACAGGGTGCATGACTATAAAACTGCTATGTAAGGATGTCGATATCATTTGAGAAGCAATACAGATTGACACAAGTCGATGTGGGGATCAATTTATTGCATATTACCGCCTGATGTCATGTGACCCCTCAATACGATTTTCACATGATGAGATCGTGGCACATTCTGAAGTCAATAACGCGTGTGACCGCCTCGCGCAGCCACCACAGCCGCACAACGTCTTCTCATTGACCGAAGAACTCCTCTGAAAATCCGTACCGGAAGTCGTCGCCATTGGTTGATCAGTGCCTGCCCAAGAGCTTGAAGGGTCTGCGGTGGGTTGACCTGCTGTCTCAGTCGTCTTCCCAATTCATCCCAAATGTGTTCAGTTCAGGTCTGGTGAATGGGACGGCCAATCCATGACGTTGATACCGGCGTTTCGCAAGAAATTGCGCGTCAAGATCGCTGTATGGGGTGTAGCGTTGTCTTGTTGAAATGTCAATCCTGGACCGTGTTGTTGCATGAATGGCAGCAGTTCCGGTGTCAACACTTGATCACGGTAGTGTGCGGCAGTGAGGCTGCCCTGGACGACAATCAATCGGGAACGACCATGGGAACAAAATGAACCCCAAACCATTACGCTGCCGCCACCAAATCTGTCGACCTCCTGAACACAACACTGCGCATAGCGTTCTCGCGGTCTACGCCACACCCGTACCCTGCCATCAGCAAACCTAAGTGTGAAACGTTATTCCAGTGTCTATGATTCCATCTAACATGTCGTCGGGTCCATTCCAGACGTTGACGACGGTGAAATGGCGTGAAAATGGGTCCTTTGTATGGTCTTCTAACTCGCAGACCAGTAGTCCGCAGTCGATTCCTGATGGTGGATTGTGACACCCGACCCCTGAACAATTGTCTGCTTGTGGACGCGGCCGTCTCGAACCGATTACGGAGATGACGTAATCTGATTTGTCCATCCTCTCGGCGTGACGTCACACGCGGATGTTCTGGCCTCGGACGATCCGCCACTACACCTGTCTGTTGCACACGGGTTCTGAGATTATGAATTGTCTGTCGGCTGCATCCTGGTGTGCGAGCAACTGCCGCAACGGATTGTCCTGCGTGCAGCCTACCCACAGCACGCTCACGTTCTGCATTTGTGAGGCGTGGCATTCAGTCACTAATTTGTCACTAGAAATTTTAATGTGTTTTCCTGTTAAACAATACACGTGTGAATTGATTTGAAGGCATACACGTTCACTGTGTTGATCACGTGACCCTGTGCACATGTTTGTTAGGTTTTGCGCTTTAGACGTGCAGAAAGGCAATATGTGCGTTTTCACTCCGCCCCGTCCATGCAGTATCACCAGGAAGACCTTTATCATCCATTATGTAACGCAAATTTCAACTGATTTCCTCCAAAATAATTTACGATAAAAAATATGATTGTAAAGTTTCTACTTGCGCTCAGTATATATATACAATGATTTTAAAATGATTTCTGGTACATAAACCTGACAAAATATGACCTTAGAATATTGATGAAAAACATGCATGCAGCTCAACTTAAAAAAAGAGAGCCACAATTTGTTTACAAATATCAACATGTTTTGAATTCTGTCAGGATAGAGAAGTGATAATCCAATAAGACTAGTTGATGTGAAGCTAGTACAAAAGGTTGAGTGCTTCCAGATGTTGGGGTTGAGGATGTTATCTGCAACATTTAACCGTTATTCTTTTGGACACTGATATAACACCAGGCGTGCTTTACATTATGGGGGAACCATCTGAAAATATACATTTATTGGAAACATTTTAGGGCTGAATTTAGCTCAGTTGGTTGAGTGCTCACTTGAGGTGCTTGCGTCGTAGGATTGAACCACCTCAGTGGATCCATTCAACTGATTGGGTTTTTTCTCGTTCCAACCAGTGTACCACAATTGGTCAAAGGCCATGGTATGTGCTTTCTTGTCTGTGGGACTAGCTGATGTGAAGCTAGTACAGAAGTTGAGCACTTCCAGATGTTGGGGGTGAGGATGCTATCTGTAACATTTAACTGTTATTGTTTTGGACACTGATATAACACCAGGTGTGCTTTACATTATGAGGGGGAACCAGCTAAAATTATACATTTATTGGAAACATTTTAGGTACAGGCATATATGCAGGATTGGAAGAGAGGAATGGAGTTGGGAAGGGTGTTTACATTATGGGGGAAAAGTGTGCATCATGTTGCATCTTATATAGTTTTTTCTGCTTTAAAAAATCTGCAGATTTAGCATAGATATACTAGTAAAATGTTATGTGCAGTGACATATTCCCCTGTGTACTTTACCCCATATCATATTGCACCGTACATAGTGTTTCTGCTTTAACAAATCTGCAGTATTAGAGTGAATATTCCCTAAGTACTTTACCCCATATCATGTTGCACCTTACATAGTGTTTCTGCTTTAACAAATCTGCAGTATTAGAGTGAATATTCCCTAAGTATTTTACCCCATATCATGTTGCACCTTACATAGTGTTTCTGCTTTAACAAATCTGCAGTATTAGAGTGAATTTTCCCTAAGTATTTTACCCCATATCATGTTGCACCTTGCATAATTTTTCTGCTTTAAAACATCTGCAGTATTAGAGTGAATATTCCCGTGTATTTTTACCCATATCATGTTGTACCGTACATAGTTTTTTCTGCTTTAAAAAATCTCCGGTATTAGAGTGAATATCCCCGAATCCCCAGTGTATTTTTACTGCATATCATGTTGCACCTTACATAGTTTTTCTGCTTTAAAAAACCTGCAGTATTAGAGTGAACATTCCCCTGTGTATTTTTACCCATATCATGTTGCACCATACATAGTTTTTTCTGCTTTAAAAAATCTGCAGTATTAGAGTGAATATTCCCTAAGTATTTTACCCCATATGTTGCACCTTGCATAATTTTTCTGTTTTAAAACATCTGCAGTATTAGAGTGAATATTCCCCTGTGTATTTTTACCCATATCATGTTGTACCGTACAGTTTTTTCTGCTTTAAAAAATCTCAGGTATTAGAGTGAATATCCCCGAATCCCCAGTGTATTTTTACCCTATATCATGTTGCACCTTACATAGTTTTTCTGCTTTAAAAAACCTGCAGTATTAGAGTGAATATTCCCCTGTGTATTTTTACCCCATATCATGTTGCACCTTGCATAGTCTTTCTGCTTTAAAACATCTGCAGTATTAGAGTGAATATTCCCCTGTGTATTTTTACCCATATCATGTTGCACCTTATATAGTCTTTCTGCTTTAAAACATCTGCAGATTTAGCGTAGATATTCTAGTAAAATGTTATGTGTAGTGACATGTTCTTGTGTGTATTTTTACCCAATATCACCTTGCATAACACAAAGAACCCATCATCCCATCCAATGTAATGAGCAATCAACCCATCTAATGTAATAAACGTGAAGTCTCGTAACAGTTTAAACAGTGTCGACAAGAGGTCTTCTATTAGCTGCCATCCCAGCTCTTATCTTAATCTCCAACAGTCGGCACCAATCTACCAAGTAATTCAAATTACAGAGCTGCAGTGAGTACTTTAAACAGACGGTCAATTAACTAAACTATTTCTTCCCTTACAGAGAGCACAAGCTTAAAAAAAAGTGCAAAACAAGAAAATATTCTCAAGTCATAGCCAGATGTAAATGTAATCAGGGCTCACCCTGTCTATTGCCAAATTAGCCAATTGCTAATATTTATGCAAAGTGACTACGACATTTAGTCTTTGGCTAACAATTTTTTTCTTAAAATAACCACTTTTTAATGATTTTCAAGGCAGTACTCTACTATGGAATTATCCATGCGTTTTGCGGGTCCAAACATAGGCCACTTCCCAAAAGAAAGCGGCACTGAAAATTCCCAATTTGTGTTCTGAAAATCCCAATATATATATTTACAGTAAAGTATACTTCTAACAAATATGCTTAGATCGAATTACTGCATAGAACGAACTGATCGTAAAGTCCCGTTTTATCTCCCTATACATTAATAACCAACTTATGCAAATATGTACAATGAACTACTGCTGTAATGAACTAACTATCCAGGTCCCTTCCGGTTCATTACAAGAGTACTTTACCCTACATATACAGTGAAACCTCTCAAAACCAGACCCTCTATAAACCGGAATTCCCTAAATAACAGACATGTTTCATGGTCCTTTTCAAAAAAATCAGTACAGAACTTAACCTGTCTAAGCCGAATACCTCTTGACACCATTTTATATATATACACACACACACACATAATATATATACGTGTATATATTTAATTGTATCTCTTTCAATAACTTAATTTAACAGGGGTATACTGCATCATTCAGTGGCCTGAAAACATATCTCCTAAGTATGATTTAGTCTTACTAATTTCCCCAATCCCATCACAAATGGGACCCTTGTGAAATATCCTGGAAACATCCCTGACTTACATAATATCTGAAAATTTACTAAACCAAAGTTTGTTCCAGTGTGAGCATTGGTAATATCAACCACTCTTGATGGACCAATGAGGTACATCAATGGCCATGGTATGTACTGATCTGTATGTGGGAAATTTTTTGATAAAAGATTTATTGCTACTTTTTGGTAAGAGTAGTCTATGTGGCAGTAGAGTTTTTCTTCTTTTTTTCAACCATGTGTCGAATTCATCAAAGGTTAGCTACTAAATAGTCATAGTTTAAGCCATGTTTTGAGCGGTCATTAAAACAAAATATATTGATGATCAGTTTTTCAAAATAGTAAAATCAATACAAAACACAAGATGATGGAGTGTTGTATATTAAAAGTACAGTAAAACCTGTTTAAACCGGGTCATGTCGGGCACCTACTATTTATTTGATTTTGAAAATTCTGGACCATGAAACTTGGCCGGTTTAGGCATGGTTTCACTGTATAATTGTGTGAACATTGTAATTACCATCAAATGTGAACACAGTGTTTACAAACAGCACTAAGAGTAAAATGTGCGATTCACTATTAAAACAAAATATTTTGGTATACTTTCTTTTGATTGTCAGTATGTAAGTTCATTCAATTTCTTTTCCCACTAACAATATTCCATGCATCATGGCCCATAATATGTCAGCAGTGGTGCAATGGATATACAGTGAAACTCCTCTAAACCGGACACTCTTGGGACCAATAAAAATGTCCGGTATTAAGAGGGATCCGGTTTAGAGAGGTTAACTTTTGAACTAGTTTTTAAAAAGGGGCTCTTCAAAACGTCCAGCTTTGAGGGAATTCCGGCTTACAGAAGATCTGGTCTTAAGAGGTTTCACTGTACAATATATCACTATCAGCAAGAAAATAAATTTAGAATGTCAAAAGGTGATGTCTTTACTAGTCTATAGAGTAATAAACACTGGTGTGCGCGTAACCCAATCTTGTGTAACATGCTTTCAAGAGGAGCCTCTTTCAGCTAATGAGCTCAAACCCCAGTTTTATTTTCCCCAGTCAGGTGTGGGTGGCACCCACCGACTTTGATTAGTCTGGCAGACTGAAGAAATACAACCTCCATGTGCATGCAGGTTACACATATGCAGACGTTCACCATATGTAGAATATGAAGCAAGGAAATGCCTTTATAGTTGTTTAATGACAAAGAAGCACTTCAAACCTGGAAATTAACCATGGCAATTTTCTGCTGCATTTATTTTGCATTTATTCTGCAATGGAACATTAAGTTTTTTATGTCACTTTTTGTAATTAATATATATACTAGTATATATATATATATATATATATATATATATATATATATATATATATATATATATATATTGGTAATACTCATAAATCAAAAGAGTTGTAAGATGTCCTTCGCATTTATTTGCCATGGAACATTAAATTGCTTGTCACTTTTCTTAATTATTTTTTTATTGATATTGTAATACTGACAAATCAAAAGCCTTTCTTACATATATATTAGAAAATTGCCATAAAAAATACCATGAAGATTTTTTTTTTGCATGACTTTTCTTTGTCACCCTGCCATTAAAGAAACTGTAGAATATTTTTTTTTAAAAGCCAACATAAAGTGCAAACCAAGTCTAGCAAAACTTTGATAAGATTGATGATGCTTTTGCACACTTTTAAGGTTTTTAAAAATAATTTTGATACAAAACAAATACATGTATGTGCAAAGCAAAATTTTATTCTGCATACATGTATACCAAGGGCAGGACATAGGCACAGTGGTAAAGCGCTCGCTTAATGCACAGTCAGTCTGGGATCGATCCCCGTCGGTGGACTCATTGGGCTATTTCTCGCTCCAGCCAGTGCACCACAACTGGTATATCAAAGGCTGTGGTATGTGCTATCCTGTCTGTGGGATAGTGCTTTTTTTTTTTTACATATAGTCCTAGAGAGGAAACCTGCTATATTTTTCCATTAGTAGCAAGGAATCTTTTATATGCACCATCCTACAGACAGGAAATCATATGTCACTGCATTTTATATACCAGTCAAGCATTGGCTGGAATGAGAAATAGCCCAATGGGCCCATTGATGGGGATCGATCTCAAACAGGACTGCACATCAACCGAGCACTTTACAACTGGGCTACGTCCCGCCCCAAATATACACACAGAGGAAAGAAAAGAAGAGAGAGAGAGAGAGAGAGAAAAAGAGAGCCTGGCAGGCTGGCCTAGTTCTGGAAGATGAGATATTCTGGTGTTCAGCCAACTCATCTGTCTTATACTACAGAGGTGGATGGCCTGCTGCCAGCAAGATCTGGTTACCATGGTACACAAATAACTCCCAGAATTCCTGCAAGGAGAACCCCACCCATCAGATTGGAGTTTCGCTAGTGGCTGGTCCATTTTTCAGTATAAACTGACTAAGTGTATTTATAAGTAAACCTACATATGATGACACATTGCTATAGTGCAGGCATGGTGAAACCAAGTAGATATTGGGGGCTGGGCTGACTGAGATCGATTGCACTAAGCAAAGCTTCTAGGGGGTTCGGAGTATACTCCACCGTAATATTTTGAAAACTTGATGTCATGAAATGCAATTTCCTGCATTCTACAAGTAAAATTCATCTCTGCCTTAAGATTTACTACCAATGATCTGCTCTGCCGTGCCTGAAGTGAATGCCATTTCAATTGGCACATAACAAAATATGACCATCATTAATAACACCTCAGCACATTTAAACTATGGCTATTTCAAAGAAAGGAAGAACAGTTTTATTTAAGGAAAGAAAATGTTTTATTTAATGATGCACTCAACACATTTTATTTAAGGTATATGGCATCGGACATATGGTTAAAGATCACACAGATGAGAAAGGGAACCTGCTGCCAACACACCGTGGGATACTGTTTTCAATTAACAGCAAGGGATCTTTCATATTCACATTCCCACAGACAGGATAGTACATACCATAGCCGTTGTTATAAAAGTTTTTGGAGCACTGGCTGGAAAGCAAAATAGCCCAATGAGAGCCCTTTATGTTAACTTTTCCATATAGGAGCCAGATGGCGCCTACTCCTATTTTTTATATAGATAGTATGAAATGTTTTAGTTGCCAGATTAACAAAATCGTCTTAATGTAGAGGGCTGTCCAATGGGCCCACCAAAAAAGATTGATCTTAGACAGGCCATATATCACGCGAGTGTTTTACAACAGGTCTACATCCTACCCACTGGCTATTTAGTGTCCAATCTGCGATGGCTTTTTTTTTTTTTTACCTTTCGACCGACCGTTCAAAATTGCGCCAAATTCCCTCAATCAAAATTGCGCACCCTTTTCTCTTTGGCATTTAACTGCTCCATTCAAATTCCATAGCACCACCACCACCTCCACCTGCTTGCTGCCGATTTGATCGGGCTGCTGGTGCTCCATTGTACCTGCCAGTGCAGGCGGTCCCTCCTCCCACCTTTCCTGTCATGGACGGAGGAGCCGGCCAAGGCCGGCTCCTGCACCCACGACAGGCGTGCGCTACAACAGCTTGTTCTGAATGTGCACGTAAAACCCTATGACATGACATGGCTATTTTCAGTACTTGGCCTAGATAGTGAGACAGGAACCCTGCTGTTAGAACAGAGTTCATATCCATAATTAGTCCTTAGAGTAATATGATGTGTGTCTTTGTTTGTGCATATGTTTTGTATCTAGTTCCGTAGGTGGAATGTCTATATGTAATAAAAATTTTTTATCTTTTATCTTTTTATCGAGTAGCAGCATTTACAGTGGGTCATAGTCCACATCGCCACTGGTGGATTTGGGTTTTTCCTGTCACAAATGTCCAGTGATGCATAACTGGTACATCAAAAACAGTGGTATGTACTATCCTGACTGGATATTTTCATCACTTGGCCAGGATTGTGAGACAGGAAAACTGCTGTCAATGCAAATTTAATATGAAGTCACAGTATGTGCAGCGGGTCATGGGATCCATCACCACAGGGCTTCTAGAATTTTTATAAAATCCACTAGCCATGGGATCAATGGTTGTAAAAATTTACTACCCATGATTAAAAATTCACTAGCCCTTTTTCACTTTATAGAAAAAAAATGTAGCCTAAAGATATAGCTTAAAAACACTAACATTTGGGGGGGGGGGGATATTCATATTAACTTTTTTCACTAACCACTGGGCATGGCAATATTAGTTATTTACTAGCCCAACATTGAATATCACTAGCCATGGGAATGGGGCATGGGAATGGGGCTACCATAATCTAGAAGCCCTGTCTGGCATGGCAATAGTAGTTATTTACTAGCCCAGCATTGAATATCACTAGCCATGGGAGTGAGGCTACCGTAATCTAGAAGCCCTGCATCACCCTTGGTCAATCCCATCCCATCTGTCCGTTGCCTCAGTGCATCAAAGGCTATGGTGTGTACTGTCCCAGTGATGGGAAAATGCATATACTAGATCTCTTGCTGCTTTACATTACCATGCAGGAGCGACCGCAGCAGGTTTTTATTCTTTGCAGATCATGTGTCAAAAAATAAAAAAATCCCAACATATATTACATATATCTAATGGCTGTAATTTTATAATGTGCTGAGGTGTTATTAAAGAAACATTCCTTTCCTTTCTTAGTAAGTATTCCTGGTGGAAGAGCATTAAAGAATGTGCACCCGAGTTTGATGAGTCAGCTGAACAGAGTGTAGCCCTGCTGGCTTACTGGCTGGAATGCAGACCAGCAAGCCCTGTGGTTTGTGAAGTACGCGGTTTGTAAAGTACATATATACACATGTATATATATCATGTGTGTCTGAAGACCATCCGGAGAGAAACACCATCCCAGCACTGATGGGAGAGAAAACGCCATCCCAGCACTGATGGGAGAGAAAATGCCATCCCAGCACTGACGGAAGAGAAAACGCCATCCCAGCACTGATGGAAGTCTGTGGTTTTCTCAAAGCCAGTTAATGTACATACAACACACAGACAGGCTGTTATGTGGTTTGTGGTAAGCAGGGATGTTTGGGTGTGAAGTCTGGCAGATTTGGGGTGGGCTGCTTGGAACTTGGGGGAGTCAGTCTGAAGTTTGTGCCAAGCAGGGATGTTTAGAGTAGAAGTCAGGCTTGACCTGTGATAAATAGGTATGTTTAGGCCAGTTGTTGGGCAGATATGGGGTGGGAGACTCCAAATGTGTTTAGGTCAGAAATCAAGCAGATTTAGGTGGAAGATACCAACTCTTTTGTGGTAAGCAGGGATGCTTAGGTGTGAAATCACACAGGTTTGAGGTGGGTGACAAAAACTTGGGCAATTAAGGCTTTGGTTTGTGGTAAGCAGGAGTGTTTAGGTGTGAAGGCAGGCAGATTTGAGAGCAGGGATTTAGATATTTAGGTCAGAAGTCTGGCAAATTTGGGGTGGGTACTTAGACTGTGGTTTGTGATATGCATGGATGTTTAGGTGAGTGACGCGACCTATAGTAAGCAGGTATGTTTAGATCACAAGTCTGAGAGACTTGAGGTGGGAGGCTCAAACTTGGGCGAGGGAGGAAATGTTTTATTTAACGATACACTCAACACATTTTTTTATGGTTATATTGCATTGAACATATGGTTAAGGACCACACAGATATTGAAGGAGGAAACCCACTGTCGTCACTTCATGGGTTACTCTTTTCAGTTAGCAGCAAGGGATCTTTTATACGCACCATCCCATAGACAGGATAGCACATACCACAGCCTTTGATGTACCAGTTGTGGTGCACTGGCTGGAGTGAGAAATAGCCCAATGGGGAACTTGAGGGATTCTGACTTTGGTTTGTGGTAAACAGGGATGTTTAGGGTAGAAGTCAGGCAGATTTGGGGAGGGTGACTCAAATTGTTGTAAGAAGAGATATGTGTGTTAGTGGTTAGTGAGAGTGAAGTGGCCTTACACCATGTACCTACCAAACTGTAGTCCGATGGCTTAACCACTATGCCACCAAGGCCGGTTATATATTTTTTATTCAGTGGGACATTTTTATCATCCTGATTCATGCACTCAGGTGACCAAATTAACCTATCTGCAATTAGCACACCACCTTCGTGTTTGGACAGTCATGACCTTTGTTCCACTAAAACAAACAGTGGCCCACACTATGTTGTTATACAACCCAGGCTGTTGTGGGAGCTGTCAACTGCCAATTAACATTTGGTGTCACAGCCACAGCCACAGCCAATACCATGTAGGCATACATTATCAGTAAGATACACACACACACACAGGTAATTTGTAGTGATTACAAAGCTGCTTCCAAAATTTACTGGATTACAAAGTTGGCTGTAGTTTTTATGTATGAGGAGAAAAATGGAGTATTTTATGAAACCTGTGCAAAGAGGTCAAACCTGTGTTTAGCAGTCACTAACATTGTACACTGAAACCTGTACAAAGCAGTCAAATCTGTGTTTAGCAGTCTTCTAAAAGTGACTACTGAAACCTGTACAAAGCAGTCAAATCTGTGTTTAGCAGTCTTCTAAAAGTGACTACTGAAACCTGTACAAAGCAGTCAAATCTGTGTTTAGCAGTCTTCTAAAAGTGACTACTGAAACCTGTACAAAGCAGTCAAATCTGTGTTTAGCAGTCTTCTAAAAGTGACTACTGAAACCTGTACAAAGCAGTCAAATCTGTGTTTAGCAGTCTTCTAAAAGTGACTACTGAAACCTGTACAAAGCAATCAAACGTGTGTAAAGCAGTCACCTAAAGGATATATTTCAACCTGTGTCAAGCAGACTTCTAAGTGTGTATACTTAAACCAGTGAAATTTGTTAAGCAGTCAAGTAATATTGTATATTGAAACTTGTGTAAAGTTAGTTGCCAAGCCATAAGAAGTCTCCTGGGAATTTATATTTTAAAACCTGTGTAATGCAGCCAAACCTGTGTTTAGCAGTCCCTAACAGTGTATACTAAAACCTGTACAAAGCAGCCAAACCTGTGTTCATCAATGTTCTAAAAGTGTATGTGTATATATATATATATATATATATATATATATATATATATATATTAAAACCTGTATAAAAGAGTGTATTTTGAAACCTGTGGAAAGCAGTCAGCTATGTGTTCATATACCAAAACCTGTGCAAAGCAGCCAGACCTGTGTTCAACAAGCTTCTAAAAGTGTATACATGTATTGAAATCTGTGTAAGGAACGTTTTTTAAACCTGTTTAAAGCAGCCAAACTTGTGTTCAGCTATCTTCTAAGAGTGTATATACTGAAACCTGTGTAAAGCAGCAACATAAGGATGTATAGCAAAACCTGTGTAAAACAGCCACTCCAGTGTTCATCAGTCTCCTAATAGTGTATATTTTGAAAACTGTGTTTACAAAGGAGTGTGTTTTGAAACCTGTGTAAAGCAGCCAAACCTGTGTTTAGCAGTCAACTAAGAAATTAATATATATATATATATATATTCAAACCTGTTTAAAGCAGCCAAACCTGTGTTAACAAGTCTCCTAGGAGTATTAAAAACAGACATTGCAAGTAGTACACTATTTGGGAAAACTGGGCGGCCATATCTCTTAAGCATAATAAGTAGGACCTTAAAACAAATGATGTGTTTCCAGGAACATGTAGAAAAAATTTATGTGGGCTGTTTTTCTTAATTCTTTTTTAACAATGTACATTTAAAAAAAAAATGTTTTGTTTAATGACACCACTAGAGCACATTGGCTATTGAATGTCAAACATTTGGTAATTCTGACAAATAGCCTTAGAGAGGAAACCCGCTACATTTTTTCCATTAGTAACAAGGGATCTTTTATATGCACCATCCCACAGACAGGATAGCACATACCACAGCCTTTAATATACCAGTCATGGTGCACTGGCTGGAACAAGAAATAGCCCAATGGGCCCACTGATCCCAAACTGACCTGAAAGACAATGTCCTTTTTTTATTACACTTGGCACCATGCAGAAACAATCAAAAGGTACTTTTTATTAATACTGAACAAAATGTTCACTGCTAACTGCTTAAATACTTAAAAGTTACAAATTTGTCCAGGGCCTGATACAGGACATGTATTATTAAAATAGCAGTACTTTCAGAATGCTTCTTAAAGTAAAGAGTATTATTTTTTTATTGTGTAAGGTGACCATCAATAATTGGTTCTCTCTTTGTTCTTTTATTATTTTCTCCTTTGGTCTACTGATAAACTTGTGGGTCAGGTTACAGTAAAGCAATATGTTTTACAATGTCCTAATCTTTCTGACCACATCAAAACTGATCAAAGATTTCTGCCATCAAACACACACACTAAATGGCTCATGCCATAAAAAATAAAAAGACATGACCCACTTATCCAACTTCTGTACCAGTACAGCTGTATATGTAAGGCAATACAGAATATTTTTCAGTTTTTCTGTAACCAATTTACATACACCATTTAATTTACATTTTTATTATTAATATTTTATAAAATATTATCCTAACAGGTGTGTGTGTAGGGGGAGAGGTTCGGGGTCAAAATTCCTCTCTGCTCAAGCAAATATTCTTTTTTCTCAAGATATATTTTGACTTGAGCCCCAACCCTCAATAAACTTTGGTCTCCAGTCTAGACCCTGCTAAAATGTCTATTCACATGCCTGCCTGAAATAAAAGGGAGGGGCCAAACAATGTGACTATGGGGAAACTAAAATAATAACATCTATCAATGTTTAAATTAAGGCAATTTTTTATATAAAGTAAAGTTACAGAAGTGGTTAGACGTATCCTAGTGATAAAGCATTCGCTTAATGCATGGTCAATCCCTTTCAGTGGGTCCATTGGGCTATTTCTCGTTCTAGCCAATGCACCACGACTGGTATATCAAAGGTCGTGGTATGTGCTATTCTGTCTGTGTGATGGTGCATATAAAAGATCCCTTGCTGCTAATTAAAAAATGTAATGGGTTTTCTCTCTAACACTAAATGTCAAAATAAATCAATGTGCTCTAGCGGTGTCATTAAACAAAATAAACTTTAACATTAAGTCTGTGGTATGTGCTATCCTGTCTGTGGGAAAGTGCATATAAAAGATCCCTTTCTGCATTAGGAAAGATGTAGCGGGTTTCCTCCGATGACTATGAGTCAGAATTACCAAATGTTTGACACCCAATAGCCGATGATTGATTAAAGGGACATTCCTGAGTTTGCTGCACTTTTTAACGACTAACAAAGACTTTTTAACGATTGTAATTACATACCAAATATATTTTTCTGCATAAAATATTAGTGGCTGCATATTAAACGTGTTTCCGATTGTTTTAATATTTGTACTAGGTTAAATTTTATTTTATTTCCAAAAATATAATTTTTTCGTACGTACGAAATTATTTGAAAACAAAATCCAGTTTGGGCTTCTTACAAATATTAAAATGACCAGAAACACATTGAACATACAGACACTGATATTCTAAACCAGAAAATATATTTAATATGTAAGTTTAATCGTAGAAATATTTTATTAGTCAGAAACATCTTACAATGCAGCAAACTCAGGAATGTCCCTTTAATCAATGTGCTCTAGTGGTGTTGTTAAACAAAACAAACTTCTTAAATTACAGAAAACAATACATTGTTTTTATGGTTGGCCTACGAATAGAGGTAGATATGTGTGTCATACATTTATGTGTTGTATTAAAGCTGGGGTTTATGATCCCTGCTTTGTTTATTGGTTACACACTGTACATCAGACCATCTCTCTCACGTAACACTCTTCTGTGGTAATAAAAACCAACCACTTGGTAACATGTATGCTTTGACAGACGGTGAAGTGCTTCAAGTCGGTCAATATCACTGACAAAAACCACACAAGTCTACGTGAATACACCAAACATGGAGGTCCGAATTTATGAAGCTTGTTTTTTTCTTTTTAAACACAGGTGTTAAAGCATTTGTAAATACATGTATTTACACGCATGTAAGTAAAAAAAACCCTGAAACAGACTGTAATTTCGGTCCATGACTGTCCTGAGTTTTGCTGTCATTGAAAGATGTGGGGGTTTTTAAAATTATTATCAGAGCACGTGGTGTGTGCTATCCTGTCTGTGGGATGGTGCATATAAAAGATCCCTTGCTACTAATAGGAAAGAATGTAGCGCGTTTCCTCTCTATGACTGCCAGTGTTAGAAATAAGCACTTGTCCGTTTGTCCCGACAAGTGAAAATCTATTGGGACAAGCAAAATGTGGCTCAATGGTTGTCCAGTGGACAAGTAAAAATATTCAGTGCAGTTTCATTTTGAGCAACCACAAACATCATCCTGGTACTTGAATAATAAAACAAACCATTTATTTGGACATGTGAAATATTGGCGGACAAATAGATTTCTAGATGTATTTGTCCAGTGAACTAGTAATATTTTCTGCTTATTTCTATCACTGACTGCATCATCAAAATAACCATATATTTCACATCCAATGGCTGATGATTAATAAATCAATGTGCTCTAGTGGTGTTGTTAAATAAAAACAAACTAACTTTATTATCAGAGCCTTCTTATTATAAAGGTCTATAATTACATATTAAAGGGACAGACCCCAGTTTTTTTAAACACTACAGCATATTTTTCACTATTAGAGCCGCTTATGATCACTGAAATCAATTACTTATATTTTATTCTTTAGATTATCCATTTCTGTAGAACTAAAGTGTTTCTGGTCATCCTGGTGTTTGTAGTACCAAAAAGTGCTTTTTTCATATTTTAAAAAATGAACATGCATCTGAGAAGTACCAGTTTATTGATTCAAGTTCTAGTCTATTTTTAAAGATATTTCCTGTTTTAACGTCACAGACTCTTCTTTCATTCTATTGTAACTTTATCCAAATGAGTTAACAGGTTTGTAAATTAACTAAACTTAGTGTCCATTTTTTTTACGGGTTAAAACTAGTGTCCGCGCCTTTAAATGCATCTTCTTATTTAAAATATCACTGTCCATAGATCCAATGTTTTTCAATGCGTTTCTGGTCATACTAATATTCGTAGTAGCCCAAACTAGGTTTTACCTCCCAATCATTTTGTACATATGTAGTGTTTTCCCTAGCTTGTTTTAACATGGTGTGGCACCATGTCTCAACAGCCTAGCACCATTTTGCCTTAATCAGCATCATGCTGCCCTGAGATTAAACAAGCCTTTTTCACTAATTAATTCTAAAATTGCCTTTATAAAACACCCAAAAATGTATTATTAATTAATAAAATATGCCTTTTATATCTTTTGCCATTCATTTATTAAAGCAAGCACATAAATTACATTAATGTTTATTTTAATTAATTCTTGTGCATTTTTAATGAAAAATAAGTGCCCGAAAAATGGTGAAAATGCCCCAAAAGTGTTTGGTCTACCATGCCTTGCCAAATTTCTAGGGAAATCACTAATATGTAAAAATATATATCAGTGTTTTAGCATGTAAAAAGAAGTTTTAGGTTCATACCAACCGTAGTGGGATGTAGCCCAGTAATAAAGAACTCCCTTGATGCATGGTCGGTTTTGGATCGACCCCATGGAGCTAATTCTACTTCCAGCCAGTGCACCACGACTGTGGTATGTGCACTATCTTGTACATTTTTCCATTAGTAGCAAAGGATGTTTAAATTTTATATGTACCATCCCACAGACAGGATAGCACATACCACAGCCTTTAATATACCTGTCGTGGGCCACCGACGGGGATAGATCCCAGACCGACCGTGTATCAAGCGAGCACTTTACTACTGGGCTACATACTGCCACTCTATGCTGCAAAAAGACACTTTAAAAAAAACCCATTGCAGTAGAGATGCAATAGGAAGGCTCAAATTGCTATCGGTGGGCTTTTTGCCACGGGTGACAAATTCTTTAGTTTGAGCCATGTAAGAGGCAGGTGATTGTCTATGCAGGCCAATGACTGATACAGGTTATCAATTCCAAATCAAATTTTTTTTTAACATACCCACATCCTTTAGGATTCAGGCATGTCCACCCTGGCACTTGCATCTGGTGTAACCACTGTTACCAGTGCCTTGGTCCAGGACAGATAATTAATTAGACATGCTGATGTTTCTATAAATAGATTCTTGACTGTCCAGAAAGGCCATATTTTTAATAAACAGATTATTGATTAGTTAAAACAGGCCACTACATATTTAAAGAGGTTTTTAATTGGAGAGACAGGCCATTGCTTAAATATAATGAGATTTCTGATTGGACAGACACATCATTGTTTATATAAATAGGTTTCTGATTGGACAGACACATCATTGTTTATATAAATAGGTTTCTGGTTGGACAGACACATCATTGTTTATATAAATAGGTTTCTGATTGGACAGACAGGTCACTGTCTCGATAGAGACATACTAGTAATGGAGAAGCAAGGAATTGATTAAATAATGAGGTGTTATTAATCTGGGATGGCACTGATTAATTGTAAAACACTGTTTTGCACTAAATGAAATCAAGATTTTTTATTATCTCAGTTAAAATTAATACTGTGAACACATTTTTAAGTTTTTGAAATCTGAACAACAAAACCAAAACCGTTATCCATAATCAAAACCACATCTCTGCACAATACAGAGTGACTCAGTCGAATAAGTGTTTGACAAAATAGTGGGATTTTTTTCCCACGAATATCAATCTATAGTCCATCCCACAGGGAACCTTTTTTCATGCTATGGAATTTACAAGTTATTTATTTCTAAGCTGAGTGTGTTCTAAACTGGATGCAAAAATCATATTTTTCAAATTTCCAAAACACTTTTACTTTTCTTCTTATTTCAAACAAAACTTAAATTATTAACGAAAAATATTTTGGTACAAGGATGGGATGGACTTTAGTGCCTCATCTGTACGACAGCCACTCCTGAGAAGATGCTTTACTGAATAACACATCCTTATATTGCCTGAAAGAGGACTGCCATTTCCAGATTAATTTACTGTACAAATCAAAACTGGCACTGGACAGAGCTCATTTGAATGAATTTAGTTTTCACAACATGCACTCATGAAACAGTGATGACACCAGGTCAGGGCTTCAGGATTATGGCAGCCCCACTCCCATAGCTAGTGATATTCAATGTTGGGCTAGTAAATAACTACTATTGACAAGCCTGATGGCTAGGATTTTTTTTTTAAATCAAATGTTGCAGTTAAGTTTTATTTTGTAAATATGAATATCCTGAAACTCCCACCACACCCCCACACCCCAGTGTTAGTGTTTTTAAGCTCTATCTCCCTCTATTAGTCTTTAGGTGTCATATCTGATTATTACTATTATTTAGTAAAATTGTATTAATTTAAAGTAAAGTAGGGCTAGTGAACTTTTAATCATGGCTTGTAAATTTTTTTAATCACTAATTCCATGGCTAGTGGATTTTATAAAAATTCCAGAAGCCCTGCAGGTGTATTATGCAGACACCAAAAGCTGGAGCAGAAGGTATATTGCTCAACGTAAAAAGAAAATTGACTGCTCGAAAGTAGAAGCCAACCGTTTTGTTATGCATAGTTTAGTTTGGAGGCCAATGTCACTTTGAATATAAAAATTAAAAAACAAGTTTTAGTTTTTGTTAAGCATCATGTATTAAAATCAAACAGTTTTGAACATTTTAAATCTGAATACATTAACTGCTAAAAATTTAAATAATGCCCGTAAATACCTACAAAAATAAATAAAATAATTTGAATGTAAAAATTGTTAACAAAACCTAAACCAAATATCTAAAATATTTATAAACTTTCATATTATCTAGTATGCAAAAAGTCAAAATAATAATTGAAAAGGGGGTATATTTTGTACACTAATGTCTCCCTACAGACAAGCAGTTTATTTATAAATATGCTTGGTGTGCAACAATGTTTCACATACAGTTATAAAAACAAAGTATCACTGTTGGCTTAGCACCACTGTTTAAGTTTACTGCATTTAACAGCTATTAAGTACCTCATCATTTACACCTTCATATTTAACCCCTTAAACACACACACACACTTTTCACAAGTTCTGCATTGTCCTGCCATTTTAGCACTACTTACAAAGGGTGCAAAGATTTACTACCCAAACCAGCCAAATATGGAATGGTAACTAATCGTAATACACTATGGTTGGGCATTATTTTGAATTCAAATTTATCGCACCACATCTGCAATCGTTTTGCAGTAAATGTGTTAGCGAAAGATGTAAATGTTTAAAACTATACTTACTGCGCCGACTTCAGATAAACTGCCTAAAATAACGATGAATATAGCACCAACGAACCTAGAGAAAAGAGAGAACAAAAATCAGAAACTTTTGGAGCATGAATAAACGCAAATAGTGCATAATGTTTATATATATTGTTATTCTTCTTTTTATTTTTTTGTGATATTCTGAAGCTGGATAACGACTTACCATGAAGACATGTTTCTCAATCGAGAAGATGCACGGACAATTTGTCTATCGAATCGTAGTGAATTCGCCGTACCAGCCACTCGACTGGCACCAAACCAGCACAAAGTCATGGAAAAAAATGTGAACAAAAGTCCGAACGGCTTCGTTTAATTCCAGCCGTTCTTTTTCCGTGGCCGAGATTTAACTCGGCGGTGAGTCAAATCTTCTATCCTATAATGGCCAGAAAGTTTTGAAAATCATCCAGCCGTTCTGTATGAAATTTTGTCTTCAACGTCCTCCTCCAAACAAGCTGAAATCGTCGCGGAGGTACACGCACTTTCAGGCATGTGGGCGGGGCTTCCAAGTGAGGTCACGCCCCCTCCCACGCCAGTCAATTCATTATGAGTCGGAAATTAGCATTACTCGTTCTGGCTGCGACAACACTCAAACGGAAATGGCGGTTCATCCCACGGTTTTATTGTACAATAAAGCGAATTGTTTTCGTAGACAACAAAAGAGAACAGAAATGACTGCACTTAGCCTTAGTGTCAGTTATTTGTAACATGTTATAATATTCTAAACAGTGATGAAATTGTTCTCCAAACCAAAGACGGTCAGAAATATCTGGTATGATCGCCCACTGACGGTAGGCATAATGCTTAAAAATATAATACGCTGCACTAAACTCGGTATTCAATAATTATTTATTGTAAAATAGGACAAGAAACATTAGTAATTATTTAGAATTAACATTTATGATAATTTGTTATTTAAATATTATTTTCGTATCCTATTTCAGGAGTGATTCCAAATGGTCTTCAAAAGAAATTGGCAATGATTGACAGTTGACCTAGTTCCAGTAAGTCTGTAAGAGCGCAAAAAGGGCGGAACTCGTCTTCCGCAAGAAGAAGTTAGTGCACTGGAATAATTTTCCTGTATGGAAATTGTGGACATATTTCAAAATTAACACCACAGAAATGGATTAGTCATCAAATATGGATGCATTTTCTGTGCATATTTCGTGTCTGTAGGCGTTTAAAAAAGTTTTTGAAAATAGTGCCTCTTTGTGTGAGAAATCGTCTGCCTCAACTGGAAGCTCGGTCATTCCCAAGACAAGATGGAGGAATAAGAATACAGAGCCTTCATTTTTTGACGGGAATAGACTCGAAAAAGAAATCGCGAGGGAGGTTTTACTAGGTCCTTGGTGACCAGTAAACTTTCTGAATTTCTTCACAGATTGGTCTGTATTGTGATAAAGTAATCCGTTCATTATGAAACCGAGAAAGTCGGAACTTCAGCCGTTGGCATTCTTTCTAGGATTCCTGCTTTTTGCTCAGTTTTTGGACACGTCTGATGCGGCAGTAAGTTTCTTCACATAATATTTGTAGTGTATGTGTCGGTTTCACAAATGCATCTTTATTTTAAAGTAATAGCATTAATGCATTAAAGTACCAAGAGTCTTGTGCAAGTTTTCAAAAGAGATCAATTTTATCATAAGTCTAAGATAAAACTGCTTGTAATGGTTTTTTTTACTTCTAGCTTCTTTTTCCTTTTCAAAGTATTTGATTGTTAGTTACTAAACTAAAAAAACAAATGTTAATTATCAAGCATTTTATTGTAATGTTATTTCCAAAACAAAGATGGTCAATACTATTTTGAATGTCCAGGGATGGTGACGTTTTCCATTATTTCTCAATCAATTCAAAATTAGTTAAAGAATACATTAAGTACAAATTTAAATGTAGATTATATCAAAGAAAATATATTCATAATAAAGTACAGCATTATTTTTTGTTGTTATCAAGGTTATTCTTGTGTACATTACTTGTAACATTACTTTTCAGTTTGTAACTAGTAGTTTCTAATGAGGATGCCTAGACTATGAGGGAGCAGTCATTATTCTACATATACATATTAAATACACATGTATGTAGGCATAAGCCAAAAGTTGTACAGCAATTACAACAAGGAAATATGCTGATGATAAAACCTTTTTCAAATGCTGGTGGCGGGATTTAGCTCAGTCGATAGAGCACTCGCCCAAGGTGCTTGTGTCGCAGGATCGAACCACTTCAGTGAATCCATTCAATTGATTGGGTTTTTTCTCTCATTCCAACCAGTGTACCACAACTGGTAAAAGGCCATGGTATGTGCTTTCCTGTCTGTGGGAAAGTGCATTTAAAAGATCCCTTGCTGCATTAGGAAAATATAGCAGGTTTCCTCTGTTGACGAGTTAGAATTACCATTTTTTATATCCAATACCCGATGATTAATTAATCAATGTGCTCTAGTGTTGTTGTTAAACAAAACAAACTTCTTTTTCAAATGCTTAAGTTTTGAAGATGACAGCAGCTGTGGATAGTGGGGGTAGTTATATTGTTTGTAATTTGCTTTTTAACTGGGGGAGGGGGCAATGCACAATAGAATCAGGAGTTATACTGTAATTTGCTTTTTAGCTGAGGGGTGGGGAGTGAGGTGGCAATATACAATAGAATCGGGAGTTATATTGTAATTTGCTTTCAACTGGAAAGGAGGCAAGCACAATCTTCAAAGAACGGGTATGGTGGATGAGGATAATTTTAACTTGCTCCTATACCACGAGGGTTTCGAGCATGTCTGTCCTGGGTTCCATCCCTGGATAGCCGGGGGCCTGACTCGGGGATGGCAATGCATTATTCTCAGATTGTGAGGGGTAGGGGAAGTGCTATCTGATCTTGCAATTTGGAGATTAATCGTATTCATATGCCTGCCTATGTTTGACACCCAATAGCCAGTGTGAATTTTTGTGCTGGGGTGTCATTAAAGGTTTATTCATTGAACTTGGAGACAGGCAATGCTTTATCTTCAGACTGGGGATTGATGCGTCTGAACCTTGAAAGGATTTTGTTTAACGACACCACTAGAGCACATTGGTGTATTAATCACTGACTACTGGATGTCAAACATTTGGACACGAAGTCTTAGAGAAAACTTGCTACATTTGTTTCCATTAGAAGCAAAGGATCTTTTATACACACCTTCCCACAGTCAGGACAGCACATACCACGACTGTTGATATAGCAGTCGCGAGGCACTGGTTGGGACATGGGAAAACTTAGCCCGAGTACTCTGCCGTTCGAGAGCTAGACGGATATTTGGACGGTTATGATCGTTCTCTGCCGTTAGAGATAACTCTATAGCGAAAACACAGAATGGCTGTCTACCACCAGGTAGCCAAAGATTCCCACTCTAAAGCAAAAATAACTTGGAGACGGGCAATGCTTTATTTTCAGAGTTAGGGGAGGACTGGTCTTCCCTGGTTCCCATTCAGAGACCTATCTCTGAGATGCCACCTCTATGAAGCAGCCACCTGCTTTTAGAAACCATCTTAGTTCTCTCTCTTAAATGATTGATACATGCAATGTGCATAATATTTTGTATTCAACAGCAAACTGCCAATGACTCATGGGGAGATTTTACTGTTTTCCCGAATCATCAAATCTATTACTGTTTGTGGAACACTGTTATATAGTGTTTTTGTTGGGGTTTTTTTCATTCTTCCAACTTCTGTGTTTTGCTGCAGTGTCAATATTTAAAGTCCACCTCTCAAGATATTCTCAAGCTTTAGTACGTGCATGACTGTGTTATCAGGTGCAGATTCAGGGGTTTGTGAAAGGAGGTGGAGGGGGCACTAGACATTGTAAGTTTTATTAGAACATACTTTATTATATTTACTTTTTGATGTCAGTGAAAAAAAGGGGTGCACACCCCTGAGCACCTCCCCTAGATTTGAAAAAACAACAAAAACATTTAAGCCTCGAAATTCATTAAATCATTAAATTTAAAAAATCTCAAATTTCAAGATGGAAACAAGTGCTAAAAAATAAAAAGTAATTCTATAAATTTGTCTCAAAATTAGTCTCCTAATTAGACTTGTGTTGTAATTTGTTTTAACAGCAGTACAGAAGACTTGAAACCAAGAAAGTTACCAGTGTAAGATTTATATTATTGCTCAGGAAATCAAGAATTCTTGATATATATCTGAAATACTGTCATAAATGAAATGGAAAGCAAAAGCTGCTTGTGAAACACATTATAAAGCAGAAAGCATACTGATATATTCAGGCAAAATGTGCTAACCTAAGACCTTTTTACCATGCATTTCCATCATTCTACCTACAAAATTAGTGGTAATCCATGTAAAAATGCATTAATAAATCGTTTGCAAACCTCTATAGCTGTTTGGTAGTAATGCTAATATGAATAAATGTTGTTATTCAGATTCAGGTATTTTTTTTTAAATTCAGCCCAAAAACTGGCCTGACAAAAATGGGAGCCTGCGTTATGCCTATGACTACAAAAATTCTTCCTACCCTAAGATAATTAAAACAAGAAAAATTTAATAATGAAAACATTAAAGGGACATACACTAGTTTCAACCCGTGATAATTAACACTAAGTTTAGTTAAAGGGACAGACCCTAGTTTCAACCCGTGAAAATTAACACATAGTTTAGTTAATCTACAAACCTGTAACACATTTGGATACAGTTACAATTGAATGAAACATGAGTCTGTGACTTTGAAATGGTGAAATACCCTTTAAAAAAAATTAGACTAAAACTCGACTCCATAACTGTTACTTCTCAGACGCATGTGCCTTTATAAAAAATATGAGAAATGCAGTTTGTAATATTAAAAACACCAGGATGACCAAAAACACTTCGAATGTATGGAAATGGATAATTTAAACAATACATTTTAAGTAAAGTATGATTTCAGTTATCAAAAGCGGCTCTAATAGTCAAAAATATGCCTTGGTGTTTAAAAACTAGGGTATGTTCCTTTAATGCTTCAACATCTACATGTATGCACTTTTTTTTAAAGCAAGGATATCCCACGTCTTGGTATTATAGTTATTAAACAAAGATGTAGTTTCTACTTCCTGAGCCAGCCATCCAAACATTGTTAACAGTGTAATGTGTGAACACCAATTAACTTCTGACCTGATGTTAAATGTTCTTTGTTTACTGTGAAATCAGTTTGTAAAAGCAATTTCACACACAGTTGGTTCATGGTCTGTGGAAGTTAAAACACTAAACTGCTGTTATCAACAGAGCATATATTTTTATTGACTGGCCGCAACCAGTGCACCACAACTGGACAACGGCCGTGGTATGTGCTTTCCTCTCTGTGGGAAAGTGCATATAAAAGATCCCTTGCTTCATTAGGAAAAATGTAGCGGGTTTCCTCTGATGACTACGAATCATAATTACCAAATGTTTGACATTCAATAGCCGATGATTAATTAATCAATGTGCTCCAGTGGTGTCGTTGAACAAAACAAACTTGTTTTCATTTTTTTTTTCAATGGCATATTCTATTGCCATAGTCCCAGGTCAAGTCTCTGGCTATCCAGAAACAGGGCCCAGGATGGACATGCCTGAAACCTTAGTGGAATAGGGGCATGTTAAAAAAAAAGTTCAAGTCAAAGTCTTTTGCCATCAACCTTTTCTTAATTGCAGGCGTTGCTATTGGCTGGTAAGTACTGGTTTCACACACTGATACCGGCTCCCACCCAGAGCGAGTTTTAATGGCTTAATGGACAGGTACAAGGTCACTGCCAATTTCTCTTGCACTAACCATTTACCCCTGTCCTGGCTAGATGGCCCAGATGTACATATAGCTGAGATGTGTGCTCAAGATAGTGTGGGTCAAAACATGGCATTTTAAGACAGGTGACTGCTTAATACAGGTTAGCTTGTACTATTTTAAATTATTTGGAAGTATTTCAAAATGTGAGGTCAGGTCATAGGGCTTAATGTGCACATTCAGAGCAAGCTGTTTAGCGCACACAGGCCTTCAAAATGTGGCCATTCAGTTGCTTAATATAGGTGGCCACTAGAGCAGTTTAAGACTACTAGTCTTTTACGGGAATAGATTTAACATGTTTTTAAAACAAATATTCAAAAAAATTTATAATTCTGATCGACAAAACCTTAATACATGATCAGGATCGTATCTCTGCACAATAGTGGTTGATTCCATGAATATCTGTCTTGCCACTCTTGAGGTGATCCCTATCTGGAGATTTCATCCCTTCTTACACTGCCAAAAAGAGGACTGCCACTTCTAGGCTAGTTTATTATTGAAAATATTTAAGTAAAAGTTGCTGGCTGCTTATATGGTAGGCCTAGCTTATTTGCTGGTAGTGGGTTGCTTCTTTCAGTATCTCGACCACATGTTGCATATTTATAAATCTTATTTTAGACACCAGAAATAGCCATTGCTTAATAACTTGTACTGAGGTCTTATTTAACTGGGGAACCAAAACAGGGCCCCATTCCAAGAAGGGATGTTAGCCCTAAGATCAACTTAAGTGTAAAGGGTAGCTATACGCCTAAGGTAATCGTAGGGTTAAGATCGCTTCATGGAATGGGGCCCAGGGTTATTGTGCTTAGAAGGCTGAAAATGCCATATTTGAACACATGAAATTCAAAACCATTTTGGGGGAACATACCCATAACAGGTTCATGCAGCTGGTCATTCAGGCCCTCAGATTTTCACCCCTGGGACATCACATTGATATCAATGGCATCCACTTTCAAATATACTACACAAAGATTGCTTTTCTATACTTTCCATTTTTCTACCGACCTCGGTGGCGTCGTGGTAGGCCATCAGTCTACAGGCTGGTAGGTACTGTGTTCGGATCCCAGTCAAGGCATGGGATTTTTAATCCAGATACCGACTCCAAACCCTGAGTGAGTGCTCCACAAGGCTCAATGGGTAGGTGTAAACCACTTGCACCGACCAGTGATCCATAACTGGTTCAACAAAGGCCATGGTTTGTGCTATCCTGCCTGTGGGAAGCGCAAATAAAAGATCCCTTGCTGCTAATCGGAAGAGTAGCCCATATAGTGGCGACAGCGGGTTTCCTCTCAAAATCTGTGTGGTCCTTAACCATATGTCTGACGCCATATAACCGTAAATAAAATGTGTTGAATGCGTCGTTAAATAAAACATTTCTTTCTTTCTTTCCATTTTTCTATACTTTTCAATTTTGAAACTTATACCATGCAGTAGTCAGTGTTCTTTGAACCTTCGTCCAATATAAATTTTATTAAATGGGAAGATGAAATTGGGAGTTTTATTATAAAAGTAGATTTGTAATTGTATTTTATATTAAGAAATAATGCTATATGGTACGAAGGTGAGAAATCTTGCACTTGTTGCATTGTTATTTTTGTTAAAGGGACAGACCCTAGTTTCAACCTGTGAAAATTAACAATACTACAAACCTGTAACACATTTGGATAACGTTACAACTGAGTAAAACATGAGTCTGTGACTTTAAAATGGTGAAATACCCTCTAAAAATAGACTAACACTCGACTCCATAACTGTTACTTCTCAGACGCACGTGCGTTTTTAAAAATATGAGAAATGTATTTTGTGATATTAAAACACCAGGATAACCAAAAACACTTCGAATGTACGGAAATTGATAATCTAAACCATAAAATCGAAGTAAAGTATGATTTCAGTTATCAAAAACGGCTATAATAGTCGAAAATATGCCTTAGTGTTTAAAAACTAGGGTATGTCCCTTTAACAGGTATTTAATTATATAACACAATATAACATATAAACCTTCTATTATTTCAGTTATTATCTTGTTTGGTGATTAATGTTTTTGTGTTTTGTTTTTTTCAGGCATGTGTAGGGTGCACTTCCACCGTGTGTATATGTGAAGGACAGAAGGGAGAGAGGGTAAGGAATTAAATTACATTTTATTATAACATTAAAAGTGCTGATTTTGATTTGTTTTAATAACATATATATATAAACAGTAAAGTACTCTTGTAATGAACCAGAAGGGACCTGGGGCCCTATTTTCGAAGCCATCTTAGCGCTACGAAATCGTAAAACCGTCGTAGGTTGTGACGTCACTACAGCACATGCCATAGTGATGTCATAGCTTACGATGATTTCACGATTTCGTAGGCTAAGATAGCTTCGAAAATATGGGCCCCTTGATATTAAGTTTGTTACAGCAGTAGTACGTTGTACACAGTTGCATAACGTCGTTGAACTAAGTAAAACTTGTATCTGATTTTTTAAATGTTTTACAGGAGATGAAAAGAACTGTTTTGGTACAAGCTGATTCAGTGTAACAAATGGTTCTTAAGATCTATAACTTTATGAATAAAGTCATTTTAAGCTGATGAATAGTATGTATCGATAACTGAATTTGAATTACAGAAATGTCATTTATGAGTATTTCACTGTGAAAATCTGAATTAAACTTTACTTACTAGTTTTTCATATTAATAATTTCTTCATTTAGTATATGACCAGTAGACCTACATTGTTTTTCAAATTACCCTGATACTTAAATCTAGCCATGTAAGGTATATCATATCATAAACACTGCCAGTCTCAACTGTGTCATGGGCCCTGTTCCACAACACAATCTTAGTGCTAAGATCACCTTAGGTGAATAACTATATTATGTACTTGAGGTGATCTTGACGCTAAGATCGCTTCATGATACGAGGCCCTGAATCAGTTAACGTACTTGCCATGTGTACTTGTACTAATTTTTAACTGTTAAGTCATGCACATGGCCAGGTGCCCTTTGCTGGACCAGAAATTCCTCATTAAAATTTTAAAAATAAATGTCTTGCCCAATCAGTCGGGGACCATCAACATAAAGGTTGTTCAGTTTATCTGACTGTTAATCTGCTGTTGGTAAAAAAAAAGTGAAAGTGACCTGCAGGTACGTATGCAGGACATTGTTCAGGGGCGGGGGCCTAGTGGTAAGCGATGTTTAGAGAACACTTCTCCGGACAATATTTTGATTTAAATCGCTTAAATCAGGAGCAATTCAACAAAGCCTCCTCTCCACCCCCACCCCAAACACTTTCTTGACAAGGCTGCAACATGTAAGGGTCAAATTTTAAAACTGTATTTTCTAGAAATGACGATTTGTAATGTTCATTAGTACTGTCTGCTACATTCAAGAATGTGGCACAATAATGAATTTATTTTAAAAAATGTATGTATGTATGTATGTTACTTTTGTAACATCTCTCAGTAATGGAAAACAACATGACTACAGCTTTTAGGCTGCCATCAATACATATCGCCCTCAGCTACATTGATGCGAGTTACAAATCTTGTTGAAATAATCAATCACTATAAATTTATTTGTTAATACTCACCAGGTTTTAAAACTGAACATAAATTTAGATTTTGAGTAACAAAACCACATGTATTATCATCAGTTCGAAGACATTAAAAAGTACCGGTAATGCACAACTGACCTGCACCGATCATCATAAATGTCATCTTTATATATCGACTGTTAGACACAGCAGGTTTTATGCAGGTGACCTCTTTTTTTTCCTGCACTACCTGTATGTTTACACCTGTACATTACCTGTGCATGTACTGGTTACTACAGCAACAGTGAGTAACATTTATTTACAGTGACCTGACTAAAGAAAACAACTTGAACTTTTGGTTATCTTTTTGAAGCATCAAATATGACCTAAACTTGCATTGGGTAATACTGATTATTAATTACAGTGTATTAGCAGTATTTTAAGAGTATTATGTACAGTGTTTGTTAATGTATTACAGCATGATTTATTAATTATAGTGTATTACCAGTATTTCAAGTGTATTACAGTGTTTAATAAAATGTATAACAGCCTATTTTCAACTGTATTACAATATTAGAAACTTATTAAGCAGGGTTTGAAATTAACATGGGTTAACTTGCTTATGGACCATTATTAGAATATGTAAGCTACATGTATACTGTATATATCAAGCTGCACAATATATATAACACAATTCACTTTTACAATCTAGACTTTGATCAAATTAATAATTTCTCACCCGCTGAGAGTAATAAAACTATTTTTCTTGAAATTGTTATTATGGCAAGGATTTTCTATGGTAAAATAAGGCACATGTGCAGAGGGGGTTGGGGTCAACACCATGCTTCAAAAAAAAAAAATTCTTTTAAATTAAATGTATATTCCATGGAAGCATGACTCAACCCACTTTAAAAATGTTGCTCAGCATAGTTCAGACTATCCCTTCACAATGATCTTTACACGCATGCCTGAAAATGGGTAAAAAATCTCTACCCTCAAATATTTGTTGGTTATAGATCTATTTTTAAATGTTCCTGTATGCTTTGGAACAAGCCAGCGAAAGGCAGTGACATATATGAAATTTTGCAATATCAGCAGTTAGGATATAAACAAATTTCTCAAAACTGTTCCTGTTGGAAACCTTGTAAAGTCCTAAATAAATAAAATAAATACAATGTAGGAAAATGTACTGGATGATTACACTTCCAGGGCTTGAACTTAAATATTTGCCATGATCTATGGCATTTAAAAATAATAATTGCCAGTGGTGAAACTACCAGAAGAAAACAGAACACATCTTTATTTACACTCAGATCACATAACAAGTGATACATGAGCACATAGTACCCACCAACAGTAAGTTTGAAACTTCCTATGGGAATTTGTTTTTAAAGTGACTTTTGCAGCAAATAAACATGTCTGAAAGCAGGATTGGCTCTGGCACTTGCCAAATTAGTCAGTTGCGAATTAAAAAAAAAAAAAAATTGTCAAATTTTATTTTAATTTGGTGAATTTTTTTTGTTTTGGCAATAATTGATAATTTGTTAGAAAATAAAGTCTATATTTTTAAAAGTTTTGAAATTTTAACATAATTTGGCAAATGTTTCTAGTCACCCAGAGCTTGCCCTGTTCAGAAAGTGATTAGTTTATATTTTGCTATATCAAGTCTTATTTCAAATGTACAAAGTTGTGTATACATTTTTGTGTATACATTTTGCCATTGTTGAGGAGCTTTACCGACAGCAGTCATTTTTATCCCACGGCACACAAAAGTGCCACTGGTGACTCCCCTGACCTATGTCAATTGATATCATCATAACGTTTTAGCCCTACACTCCCTTTTTTCTACATTGGCAGACACTGCATATTCCTTATGAAATTTAGAGCACTAACATTTCCCACACCCCTTCTTAAATTCCTGTAACATTTTGGACAAATCCTCTAGTTAGTATAAGATCAACAGTAGCAGATCCAGAAAAAAATATTTAGGGGAGGCATTGACATGTAGCTGACGGCCACAAACATTCCCGAAAGGATTCATCAGATTCTCCAACATAAAAAAAAAAAAAAAAAAAAAAAATAGAAGTCACAAAATTTAGGGTCCCCCCTCAGATAAATATGTAGTAGTGTTGGTATAAAGTGCTCCTCCTGGCAGCAGCTAGTGGGAACTTCCCTATTAGCTCAGTTAGTAGAGTGCTGGACTCTCGCACTGAGAGTCTGTGGTTTGAATCCCCTCAGTGGAGGTTGATTTTTCTGTTACATTTGGAGCCGACGTAGGGACTTAATATAAGAATACAATTATAACCCAATCAGGACCCGTAACAGTTCAACTGCCCGTGGCCCACAGCTCTGGGACGTAGCTTCACTTGAGGGGGGAGTATGTAGTAGTGTTGGTATAAAGTGCTCCTACTGGCAGTAGCTAGTGGAAATTTCCCTGTCAGCTCAGTTGGTAGAGCACTGGACTCTCGCACTGAGAGTCTGTTGTTCGAATTCTGTACAATATTTATAGTGTGTAAAGTTTTTTATTTTCTTTTCTTTACAGGGGGCTGGGGGATTGCCTGGATTGCAGGGTCCCCCAGGGTTACCTGGATTTCCAGGCCCCGAGGGACCTCTTGGCCCCGTAGGAATGAAAGGAGATCCTGGAGAGTTTGGAGCAAGAGGCCCCAAGGGATACCGGGTGAGTGGTTTATTAACATTGCTGGGGATACTGGGTGAGTGGTTTATTAACATTGCTGGGGATACCGGGTGAGTGGTTTATTAACATTGCTGGGGATACCGGGTGAGTGGTTTATTAACATTGCTGGGGATACCGGGTGAGTGGTTTATTAACATTACTGGGGATACTGGGTGAGTGTTTTGTTAACATTGCTGGGGATACCGGGTGAGTGGTTTATTCAGTTAACATTGCTGGGGATACCGGGTGAGTGGTTTATTCAGTTAACATTGCTGGGGATACTGGGTGAGTGGTTTATTCATTTAACATTGCTGGGGATACCGGGTGAGTGGTTTATTCAGTTAACATTTCTGGGGATACCAGGTGAGTGGTTTATTCAGTTAACATTGCTGGGTATACCGGGTGAGTGGTTTGTATGGTTAACATTGCTGGGGATACCGAGCAAGTGATTTGTTCAGTTAACATTGCTGGAGCTACCGGGTGAGTAGTTTGTTAATATTGCTGGGGATACCGGATGAGTGGTTTGTTCAGTTAACATTGCTGGGGATACCGGGTTAGTGGTTTATTCATTTAACATTGCTGGGGATCCCGGGTGAGTGGTTTATTCATTTAACATTGCTGATGATCCCGGGTGAGTGGTTTATTCATTTAACATTGCTGGGGATCCCGGGTGAGTGGTTTATTCAGTTAACATTGCTGGGTATACCGGGTGAGTGGTTTGTATGGTTAACATTGCTGGGGATACCGGGTGAGTGGTTTGTTCAGTTAACATTGCTGGGGATACCGGGTGAGTGCTTTGTTCGGTTAACAATAGTGATGTGCTGTCCTAAAATTTGGCTTCAGTTTCAGGTTTTGGTTTTCACAAAAGAGTTAGTTTTATTTTCTATCTCGGATTTGCTTTGACATTTTAATGAAATTTGGTCAGACAGTAGGAAAACTTGGTAAATATCATACAAAAAGAACAGCTTATGGAACAAAAATGTTCCAGTCTAGGCAGCCGGGTTAGTAAATATAAAAATCCATCACTGTACAAATATTATCACTAGCCCAAGATTTTTTCCCTGAAACTTTGCGAATTGTTTTTTTCCATATATAAAATAAACTATTTGTCAGTATCCATGGTTTTACTTTGCAACTAAAAGAAAAAAGTAAGGAATATAACAAAAACAGTAGTTCAAAAGAAATTCACTCGGAATGCCTCGGCCAAAGTGTGAATATGAATAAAATGGCAGAGTTGTTTCAAATTGGTCAATATTGGAAGTCCTTGGTAAATGTCACAACATACAACAAGAATGGCCAGTATCATGGTATGGTAAAATAGACATTATGCTCAAAGAAAAAAATGCCTGAAACTGTAGTGGTATATGGGCATGTTAAAAATACTCACTCAAACAGGTTTTTCGGAACTTGGCGTCGTTTTTGCCAAGTTAAAATGGTGACAAATTTATATTGCAAACGGCATCGAGCGACATTCAGAATATGTAATGAAATCAAAGATCAATATCACAAAATGCAAAATTATGAGTCACCCGGCAGGTTAGTGCAAAAGTGGATTTTAGTATTGACTCGCCTAGCAATTTTTTAAATATCACATATATCTGTATGTATGTAATAACTGTTGGTGTTGATTATACAGTATGCTGAGGTATGTTACCTAACAGAGGTGGTGTAATATCACATGTATCTGTATGTATGTGATAACTATATTGTTGTTTTTGTTTTCAGGGTGCAAGTGGCCTACCAGGATTCACAGGAGTACCGGGAATCCCTGTAAGTATAAGAAGGGATTTACAATCAAGTGTTATTTAAAAAACACTAGTCTGTTAAGACAAGTACAAGTGCTGTTATTTTACCAAACATGATTCCCACACAGTTGTTAATATACTTCCATGATTCTGTGTTTAGTTATGATTGTTACATTTATATATGCAATATATAATATATTGAATGCATAAAAATGTTTATTTTCAAACCACTTCATATAACCTTTGGGGTTTTTTATTATTCAGAGAGAAAAGTATATATAAAAAATTCCTTATGGCCTGTGTGGCTGCAGTTGGGGGTTTTCTGTACCATATATCTAAATAACAATTTATAATAAGTAATAACAACAATGTTTAAAGGTGCAGACACTAGTTTCAATGTCTGAAAATGGACACTAAATTTGATTGTTACTTTGGAAGCCCAAAGTAGATGATAATAAGTTACAGTAGTTTAAACATACATTAAAATACAAAATTTTAGCATTTACCAGTGTTTGTCGTGAGGAAAAAAAAGGCAAGCTGAGGATTATTCTCCTAAAATGATGATAGGCAAGCATTCACATGAATTTTTAAATCAATTTATTAAAATAATTATGAAATTTTATAGGAAATTTTATTTTAAAATGGATTTAAAATTTTATTAAAAATATTGTTTAAAATGTTATTAAAAAATGTATTAAAAGTTTATTTTAAATTTTATTAAAAATTTATTTTAAATTTTATTAAAAATGTATTTTAAATTTTATTAAAAATTTATTTTAAATTTTATTAAAAATTTAATTAAAAAAGTATTATTATTAAATAAGAAATGTATTAAAATTTGTATTGCAAATGTATTTGTATTGTATTTGCGATCAAATGTAAGGATGTATACCTGAATACATTTTCTACTTTTATTTTGTTTCAGGGTCAATCAGGATTGGAAGGCCCTGTTGGACCTCAAGGTTATCCAGGATGCAACGGTACAAAGGTATTACCAGTTCCGAAACATTTCTCAGCATTTTAGTGCCTCTTGGTAGCCGTTTTATAGAGCATTTGGTGTTTTTTAATAGGCATTTAGTGCTTTTTTACAGAGCATTTAATGCTGTTTACAGAGCATTTAGCGCTTTTTTAATAGAACATTTAATGCTTTTTAATAGATCATATACTGTTACCTAGCATTTAATGCTTTAAAATAGAGAATTAAATGCTTTGTAACAGGATTTCTGTTCTTTTTTTAGTTCATAAAACACTGATTACAATATTTCTCATCTCTGTTTAGTTGATAAAACATTGACTACAATATTTCTCGTCTCTATTTAGTTCATAAAACACTGACTACAAATACTTATCATTTCTGTTTAGTTCATAAAACATTGACTATAATATTTCACTGATCATAAACGGCTCTAATAGTGAAAAATATGCTGCAGTGTTTAAAAACTAGGTTATGTCCCTTTAATATAATTTTTAGTACTTTTGATTTTTTTAAATTAATTTTTGGTGCTTTTTAATATGATTTTTTAGTGGTATTCATAAATTTATAATTTTTGGTGCTTTTTAATATGATTTTTAGTGGTATTCATAAATTTATAATTTTTGGTGCTTTTAAATATGATTTTTAGTGGTATTCATAAATTTATAATTTTTGGTGCTTTTAAATATGATTTTTAGTGGTATTCATAAATTTACAACAGTGAACATATTTCATATGTTTATTTTTAAGACTTAGTTTGCACCAGAATTTTATTTTTGAGAGGCATGTATGGAAACAATGAAATATAATCTGGGTTAAAGAAAATGCTGATTTCATATCGTGAACAGAAAATGTTGCATCATCATAAAAATTCAGGTTATTTGTATTTAGAATTCAAGAGGTTTTTTTTCAGAATGTCTTTAGTCCAAAATTTGGTAGAAATAGAAATAACCACATCAATACCATCTTTGATGCATTGTATACGGTTAAATGCACAGTGGGTATTACAAAGTGGATTAAATCTTCTTATATGGTTGATGTAACAGGCATGGATTTAGAGGGAGAGTGCATACCCCTTCCCCGAAAGTTGAAAGTGCCCATGAATTCCAGTGTTTAAAAGTATGAATACATGTATAATGGATTTACTTCATTTTTTTTTTCTCAAACTCACATCCATGAACTTAATGAGTTTTGTTAAAAAAAAAAAAATCCAGAAAAATGGGGGAAAAAACATGTTCTTGTTTTCAATCTAAAAGAATAATGTTTTTATTTTTGTACAGACAATAACGAATGTGATTGAATATTTCAGGGACAACAAGGTTTTCCTGGACAACGGGGTTTTGATGGTTACCCTGGCGACCATGGACTTCATGGACATCCAGGACCAAAGGTATAGTAACTTGTGTTTTTAAAAGCCCATGTCTGGCAAAAATGAATTTGCCTAAATTAACCGCATATTATTTTTTTTAAAAGAAATATTATAAATTTCATAAATTTGTCTCACAGAAGATCTCTTCCATGTCAAGAGGTGGTATTTAGCTCAGTCGGTTGAGTGCTCGCTTGAGGTACTTGTGTCGCAGGGTCGAACCACCTCAATGGATCCATTCAACTGATTGTTTTTTTTTCTCGTTCCAACCAGTGCATCACAACTGGTCAAAGGATGTGGTATTTGCTTTCCTGTCTGCTTACTGCATTAGGAAAAGATGTAGCGGGTTTCCTCTAATGACTAAGATTCAGAATTACCCAATGTTTGACATCTAATAGCCGATGATTAATTAATCAATGTGCTCTAGTGGTGTCGTTAAACAAAACAACCATACATGTCAAAACCTGCACATTTAGCTGCAGCATTAAAACTTTGTATTTAAGTCCATTTGTTACAAACTGCAAGTCCTAGAAAAATAAAACTTGGTTTGCAGTGCTATCTGTGAATGATTATCTCAGTGCATGTTTGAACAGTAAAAAACATTTTTGTTTGATTTTAACTAAATTAATCCTGAATACTACAAATTATTTCTTCATTCACCAAATCAGTTTATGGTAGGTTTATAAAAGTAGGCCTATATCAATTCTCATGTAAACTTATTTAATTTAATAAAACACTGACTGCAATACTTCTAATATTTATTTAGTTCATAAAACAGTGACTACAATATTTCTCATCTCTGTTTAGTTGATAAAACATTGCCTACAATATTTCTCATTTCTGTTTAGTTCGTAAAACATTGATTATAATATTTCTCATTTCTGTTTAGTTCATAAAAACCCTGACTGCAATATTTTTCATCTCTGTGTAGTTCATACAACACTGACTACAATACTTCTCGTCTCTATTTAGTTCATAAAACACTGACTACAAATACTTATCATTTCTGGTTAGTTCATAAAACATTGCCTACAATATTTCTCATTTCTGTTTAGTTAATAAAACACTGACTACAATATTTTTCGTCTCTATTTAGTTCATAAAACACTGACTACAAATACTTATCATTTTTGTTTAGTTCATAAAACATTGACTACAATATTTCTCAATTCAGATTAGTTCATAAAACATTGATTATAATATTTGTCATCTCTGTTTAGTTCATAAAACCTTGACTACAATATTTCTCATACAATATTTGTCATTTCTATTTTATTCATAAAACACTGACTACAATATTTCTCATCTCTGTTTAGTTCATAAAACCCCGACTACAATATTTCTCATACAATATTTCTCATCTCTGTTTAGTTCATAAAACCCCGACTACAATATTTCTCATACAATATTTGTCATTTCTATTTTATTCATAAAACACTGACTACAATATTTCTCATATCTGTTTAGTTCATAAAACCCTGACTACAATATTTCTCCTACAATATTTCTAATCTCTGTTTAGTTCATGAATCCCCGACTATAATATTCCTCATTTCTGTTTAGGTCATACAACACTGACTACAATATTTCTCATATCTGTTTAATTCATAAAACACTAACTACAATATTTCTCATCTCTGTTTAGTTCATAAAACCGTGACTACAATATTTCTCATACAATATTTCTCATCTCTGTTTAGTTCATAAAACCCCAACTATAATATTCCTCATTTCTGTTTAGTTCATACAACATTGACTATGTTTCTCAATTCAGATTAGTTCATAAAACATTGATTATAATATTTTTTATCTCTGTTTAGTTCATAAAACCTTGACTACAATATTTCTCATACAATATTTGTCATTTGTATTTTATTCATAAAACACTGACTACAATATTTCTCATCTCTGTTTAGTTCATAAAACCCTGACTACAATATTTCTCATACAATATTTCTCATCTCTGTTTAGTTCATAAAACCCCGACTACAATATTTCTCATACAATATTTGTCATTTCTATTTTATTCATAAAACACTGACTACAATATTTCTCATATCTGTTTAGTTCATAAAACCCTGACTCCAATATTTCTCATACAATATTTCTCATCTCTGTTTAGTTCATAAAACCCTGACTATAATATTCCTCATTTCTGTTTAGTTCATACAACACTGACTACAATATTTCTCATATCTGTTTAATTCATAAAACACTAATTACAATATTTCTCATCTCTGTTTAGTTCATAAAACCCTGACTACAATAGTTCTCATACAATATTTCTCATCTCTGTTTAGTTCATAAAACCCTGACTACAATATTTCTCATACATAATTTCTCATATCTGTTTAGTTCATAAAACCCTGACTACAATATTTCTCATACAATATTTCTCATCTCTGTTTAGTTCATAAAAACCCGACTATAATATTCCTCATTTCTGTTTAGTTCATACAACACTGACTACAATATTTCTCATATCTGTTTAATTCATAAAACACTAACTACAATATTTCTCATCTCTGTTTAGTTGATAAAACATTGACTACAATATTTCTCATCTCTGTTTAGTTCATAAAACCCTGACTACAATATTTCTCATACAATATTTCTCATCTCTGTTTAGTTCATAAAACCCCGACTATAATATTCCTCATTTCTGTTTAGTTCATACAACACTGACTACAATATTTCTCATATCTGTTTAATTCATAAAACACTAACTACAATATTTCTCATCTCTGTTTAGTTGATAAAACATTGACTACAATATTTCTCATCTCTGTTTAGTTCATAAAACCGTAACTACAATATTTCTCATACAATATTTCTCATCTCTGTTTAGTTCATAAAACCCCGACTATAATATTCCTCATTTCTGTTTAGTTCATACAACACTAACTACCTTATTTCTCATCTCTGTTTAATTCATAAAACACTAAGTACAATATTTCTCATATCTGTTTAGTTAATAAAACATTGACTACAATATTTCTCATCTCTGTTTAGTTCATAAAACACTAACTACAATATTTCTCATACAATATTTCTCATATCTGTTTAGTTCATAAAACACTAACTACAATACTTCTTATCTATGTCTAGTTCATAAAACACTAACTACAATATTTCTCATATCTGTTTAGTTCATAAAACACTAACTACAATATTTCTCATATCTGTTTAGTTCATAAACCACTAACTACAATATTTCTCATATAATATTTCTCATATCTGTTTAGTTCATAAAACACTAACTACAATATTTCTTCTCATACAATATTTCTCATCTCTGTTTAGTTCATAAAACCATGACTACAATATTTCTCATCTCTGTTTAGTTCATAAAACCATGACTACAATATTTCTCATCTCTGTCTAGTTCATAAAACCATGACTACAATATTTCTCATCTCTGTTTAGTTCATAAAACCATGACTACAATATTTCTCATACAATATTTGTCATATCTGTTTAGTTCATAAAACATTGACTTCAATATTTCTCATACAATATTTGTTATCTCTGTTTTATTCATAAAACACTGACTACAATATTTCTCATCTATGTCTAGTTCATAAAACACTGAATACAATATTTCTCATGTTGATTGTTGACAGGGAGAGCCAGGAGAGATTGAAGGAATTGGGATTGGATCAAAAGGAGAACCTGGAGAAAGTGGATATGATGGTCTGCCGGTATGAATTAATTATTTCTTTAAAGAAATGGAAATAAGGTTTGTTAAAAGGACTGTTCTAAGTTTGCAACCACTGTAAGACATTTCTTGCTAACAGAACCTTTTTGTTAACTAAAATTACATATACCAAATACATTCTCTTGTTTAGAATACCAATGTCTTTCCATTTGTGTGCTAATGTTTGCAGTAGTCATTGTTAATTTTACTTTGTAATATGTTTTTTGTATATATGAAATTATTGGAGGGTAAATTCTGGTTTGGTCTACTACAAACATTAGGACATCAATTAACACCTTGTTTATACAGATACTGATATTCTAAAGAGGAAAATATCTTTAATATGCAATTTCAATCGTAAAAAAAGATATGTTAGTCTTAAACATGTTACAATGGCAGCAAACTCAGGACAGTCCCTTTAAACAATAATATGCATTAATATACTGGTATATAATACATTTTATATACACTGATGTGTAATATACACATATGTAATATGTTGATATATCATAAATTGATATGTTATATACATGTATACCAATATGTAATAGACATATCTGTAATGTACCAGGTTAATAGTATGCTAAAATATATATGTCATGACAGAGCACTTGCCTTGAGGTACTTAGGATTAATCCCTTTTGGTGGGTACTGGGCCAGAAAATATTTAGTTTAAAATTAGTTTTGATTAGCGGTAGTTGTTAATTGATTTAAAATTGATTATCAGTATTATACTGTATTAATTAATAGTAAGAAAGTAATGTTTAATCCATCACATTTGCTCATCATCATGTACCATTAAGCGGTCTATGCAGAACTATCAAATTCTTTTTCAAATTAAAATGGCTCCCTAAAAGTTGTTTGGCCCTGGTCGTCCGTCTTTGGCATATTAGTCTAGCGTCTGCCCTGTTGACCAATCCAGCTTGTGTGACCCATGGTGGTCCATATTAGTCTAGCCTCTGCCCGTTGACCAATCTAGCTTGGGTGATCCTCCCAGCATCTGAAGTTGCCGCTGATATAATTCTCTGGATCATTGAGACATACAAGGTACCTCACCACGTCCAGGAATGGACTATGAGATAGACTGTTTGAAGTGAGCTGACTAATTTTGTGATTTGTGTTTGTAATATTTCAGGGAGAACCTGGGGAGAATGGACTGACTGGAGAACCAGGTTTTCCTGGTGACACTGGCCATCCGGTAAGTAGTATTGAAGTTCACTTTAATTTACATACAGTATAACTTCTAGATTAACAGACACCGGTCATCTTGTAAGTAGTATTAAAGTTCACTTTAATTTACATACAGTATAACTTCTAGATTAACAGACACCGGTCATCTTGTAAGTAGTATTGAAGTTCACTTTAATTTACATACAGTTTAACTTAGATTAACAGACACTGGCTGTCGGGTAAGTAGTGTTGGAGTTCACTTTTATTACATACAGTATAACTAGGATTAACAGACACTGGCTGTCGGGGAAGTAGTGTTGGAGTTCACTTTTATTACATACAGTATAACTAGGATTAACAGACACTGGCTGTCGGGGAAGTAGTGTTGGAGTTCACTTTTATTACATACAGTATAACTAGGATTAACAGACACTGGCTGTCGGGGAAGTAGTGTTGGAGTTCACTTGTATTACCTACAGTATAACTAGGATTAACAGACACTGGCTGTCGGGGAAGTAGTGTTGGAGTTCACTTGTATTACCTACAGTATAACTAGGATTAACAGACACTGGCTGTCGGGGAAGTAGTGTTGGAGTTCACTTTTATTACATACAGTATAACTAGGATTAACAGACACTGGCTGTCGGGGAAGTAGTGTTGGAGTTCACTTGTATTACCTACAGTATAACTAGGATTAACAGACACTGGCTGTCGGGGAAGTAGTGTTGGAGTTCACTTTTATTACATACAGTATAACTAGGATTAACAGACACTGGCTGTCGGGGAAGTAGTGTTGGAGTTCACTTGTATTACCTACAGTATAACTAGGATTAACAGACACTGGCTGTCGGGGAAGTAGTGTTGGAGTTCACTTTTATTACATACAGTATAACTAGGATTAACAGACACTGGCTGTCGGGGAAGTAGTGTTGGAGTTCACTTGTATTACCTACAGTATAACTAGGATTAACAGACACTGGCTGTCGGGGAAGTAGTGTTGGAGTTCACTTTTATTACCTACAGTATAACTAGGATTAACAGACACTGGCTGTCGGGGAAGTAGTGCTGGGGTTCACTTGTATTACCTACAGTATAACTAGGATTAACAGACACTGGCTGTCGGGGAAGTAGTGTTGGAATTCACTTTTATTACATACAGAATAACTAGGATTAACAGACACTGGCTGTCGGGGAAGTAGTGTTGGAGTTCACTTTTATTACATACAGTATAACTAGGATTAACAGACACTGGCTGTCGGGGAAGTAGTGTTGGAGTTCACTTTTATTACATACATTATAACTAGGATTAACAGACACTGGCTGTCGGGGAAGTAGTGTTGAAGTTCACTTCTATTTCATACAGTCTAACCTGGTGTAACAGACACCGACCGTCTCGTAATTATTGTTGAAGTTCACTTTTATTACATTTAGTCTAACCTGCTCTACAAACAACTGTCATTTGGTAAGTAATATTGAAGTTCATATTTATTGGATACAATCCAACCTGCTCTAACAGACACCAACCATCTGGTAAATAGTGTTGAAGTTCAGTTTTATTACATATAGTCCTATCTGCCCTAACAAGCATGGGCATCTGGTAAGTAATGTTGAAGTTTATATTTATTACATACAGTCCAACCTGCTCTAACAGACACCAACCATCTGGTAAAGTTAGCCTAAATAAATGTAAATGAATTTGTTAGTACGGTACTAAATGCATTTTAAATTGTTGTAAACAATAAATAACACATTATATTTTGATTTTGGTACTGCTTTTTTCAATTTATGTTTGTACAGTGAAACCTCTCAATACCAGACCCTCTGTAAACCAGAATTCCCTCAAAACAGGACATTTTTCACAGCCCCTTTCTGAATATTTATATTGAAGAGAACCTCTCTAAACCAGGTACCTCTTGAAGCTGGACGTTTTGCTTGGTCCAGAGGGTGTCCATTTTAGAGGAGTTTCACTGTAGTTGTTAATGAACTGAACTGACTTTGTTTTATTATATTTTAATTGCAGGGTGTTCCTGGTTTTAGGGGTATTGATGGTATGAAGGGATCTCCAGGGACGGCAAGGGATGGATTGAAAGGCCAGAAGGTTTGTATTATTAATAGTCAGGGTTTCTAGATTATGGTAGCCCCACTGCCATGGCTAGTGATATTCAATGTTGGGCTAGTAAATAACTACAATTGTCATGCCCAATGGCTAGTGAAAAAAAAAGTCTATTTTGTAATTATGAATATCCTGCCCCCACCCCAACCCCCAAATTTTAGTGTTTTTAAGCTCTATCTCCCTCTTTACTATTATTTTGTAAAATTGTATTAACTTAAAGTAAAGTAGGGTTAGTAAATTTTAATTACTGATCCTGTGGCTAGTTGATTTTATAAAAATTCTAGAAACCCTATTTTACACAGAAAATTAAATCATTACAGGTGTGGATCCAGGATTTTTTGCAGGGGGGGGGGAGGGATCTACATGCAACTACTTCCATGGAAGTTGTATATTAGCAATGAATACAAATTGCACATTGAAATAAGTGGAAAATGTTGTAGTTTTTTTGTTGTGAACGGGGGGGGGGGGGGGGGGGGGGGGGGGGGGGGGGGGGGTTCCAGATCCCCTTAACCCCCATGAGACCACTCCTGCATTATGGGTAGATGGATCACTGTAAGGATGAAAGAAAAATAAATATATATACATCAAAATATATCATTTGTGCTATTAGTAAGGGGCGGGATGTACCACAGTGGTAAAGTGCTGTCTTGGTGCGCAGTTGGTTTGGGATCGATCTCCGTTGGAAGGCTTATTGGGCTATTTCTCATTCCAGTCAGTGCACCATGGCTGGTATATCAAAGGTCGTGGTATGTGCTATTGTGTCTGTGGAATAGTGCATATAAAAGATCCCTTGCTACTAATGGAACAATGTAGCGGGTTTCCTCTCTAAGATTATATGTCTGACATCCAATAGCCAATGATTAATAAATCAATGTGCTCTTGCAGTGTCGTTAAATAAAACAAACGTAACTTGTACTATTAATAATACAGTGGACTCAAAGTTCAGCAACTGTAATCTCTCCATAGTGGCAACCTGTGTAAACGGGACATTTCATCAGTCTCAAATTAATCTGGTTTAGACAAGAGTTCACTGTAATATGAACTGTGGTTTGGACATAGATTTACATTTAGGCCTACATAAAAAAACCTAAATTTATGATATCTTGTGAAATTGGGCCCTGGTTCATTTAGGCCTACATAATAAAAACTAGATTTATGATATCTTGTGAAATTGGTCCTTGTTCATTTAGGCCTATATAATAAAAACTAGATTTATAATATCTTGTGAAATGGGGCCCTGGTTCATTTAGGCCTACATAAAAAACCCTAGATTTATAATATCTTGTAAAATTTGTCCCTGGTTCATTCAGGCCTACATAATAAAAACTAGATTTATGATATCTTGTGAAATTAGGCCCTGGTTCATTTAGGCCTACATAATAAAAACTAGATTTATGATATCTTGTGAAACTGGGCCCTGGTTCATTTAGGCCTAGATGATAATAAAAAAGTAGATTTATGATACCTTGTGAAATTGGGCCCTGGTTCATTTAGGCCTACATAAATAAAAACTAGATATATGATACCTTGTGAAATTGGGCTCTGGTTCATTTAGGTCTACATAAATAAAAGAAGATTTACGATATCTTGTGAGGTTCATTTAGGCCTACATAATAAAACTAGATTTATGGTATCTTGTAAAATCGGTCTCTGGTTCATTTAGGCCGACATAAAAAAAACTAGATTTATGATATCTTGTGAAATTCATCTCTGGTTCCTCAATAATTTTGTGTATTTCTGTGTTTTAGGGTGACCGTGGAGATGTTGGCCCCCCGGGCAAGGCCCCAGTCACTGGACCCGGGGAGATCCAGTCGGGAGAACCTGGAGATGCTGGTGACACTGGTGACAAGGGGCCTACGGGCCTCCCAGGCATAAAGGGGCCACCTGGAGACCAGGTATTTCATCACTATATAACGATTCATTTAGAATTTGCATAATACCGGCCTTGGGGGTGTCGTGGTTAAGCCATCGGACATAATGCTGAGAGGTACTGGGTTTGCAGCCCGGTACCGGTTCCCACCCAGAGTGAGTTTTAACAAATCAATGGGTAGATGTAAGACAAGTACACACTCTTCTCTCTTACTAATTACTAACAACTAACCCACTGTCCTGGACAGACAGCTGATGTGTGTGTCCAGAACAGCATGCTTGAATCTTAATTGGATATAAGCACGGAAATAAGTTGAAATGAATGAAAAGAAATGAATTTGCATAATGGTACTCCACAAAATAAAAAACTTGCTTAACCTGAAAAAAGGATTTATGCAATAACTTGTTCGGTATTATTTAAATACAAAATAAAAGATACATTGCTATGACTGATTAGTCAGTAAATTTCAGATGAACCGTAACTTGATTATGCCAATTAAAAATTGAATGACCTGGGCCCCGTTCAACAAAGCGATCTTAGCACTAAGATCACCTTATGCACTAAGGTGATCTTAGTGCTAAGATCGCTTCATGGAATGGGGCCCTGCATGGCTCACATACACATGTAGGAACAAATTGTATTTTAGCCAATTTTGTTACATGTAGAATATTTCCTTCAAAATTATTGAAAATTGTTTATTTAAAGGAAAATGTGCTAACCAAAGACTAAATGTGGCAGCCATTTTGTATAAAAATATAATTTGGTAATGGACAGAGTAGGAGCGGGACATAGCCCAGTGGTAAAGCGCCCGCTTGGTGCACGGTCGATTTGGGATCAAACCCCATTTGTGAGCTCATTGGGCTATTTCTCGTTCCAGCCAGTGCACCACGACTGGTATATAAACGGCTGTGGTGTGTGCTATTCTGTGATGCCTCGACCAGAAGCGGTCAGGCCCTTTATAAGGGCCCTATGGGCAACATAAGAAAACATCACAGCATCGTAGAGGTCTAAAATTAACGAGCTACTCTTGATTCACTAATATCAAAACCTATATTAGCTCGGCCATTTACCTTTCGACCGACCGTTCAAAATTGCGCCAAATTCCCTCAATCAAAATTACACACCCTTTTCTCTTTGGCATTTAACTGCTCCATTCAAATTCCATAGCATCACCACCACCCCCACCCACCTGCTACCAATTTGATCGGGCTGCTGGTGCTCCCTTGCACCTGCCAGTGCAGGCGGTCCCTCCTCTCCCCTCCCGCCACCTTTCCTGTCATGGACGGAGGAGCCGGCCAAGGTTGGCTCTTGTGCCCATGACAGGCGTGTGCTACAACAGCTTGTTCTGAATGTGCACGTAAAACCCTATGACATGACATGACATGCTATCCTGTCTATGGGATGGTGCACATAAAAGATCCATTGCTAAATGTAGCAGGTTTCGTCTCTAAGACTATATGTCAAAATTACCAAATGTTTGACATCCACTAGCTGATGACTAATAAATCAATGTGCTCTAGTGGTGTCATTAAACAAAACAAACTTCTTCTTCTTCTAGACAGGGTGAGCCCTGGTGTCACCTGAATAATTTCACTTTTTACTAGTTATTAGGAATACAGTGTATACTGTACAGAAAAGAAATACCATATAGTTCATAGAGAGCAATTTTATTATAATTATAACATTTAGAACCGACCTCGGTGGCGTCATGGTTAGGCCATCGGTCTACAGGCTGGTAGGTACTGAGTTCGGATCCCAGTCGAGGCATGGGATTTTTAATCCAGATACCGACTCCAAACCCTGAGTGAGTGTTCCGCAAGGCTCAATGGGTAGGTGTAAATCACTTGCACTGACCAGTGATCCATAACTGGTTTAACAAAGGCCACGGTTTGTGTTATCCTGCCTGTGGGAAGCGCAAATAAAAGATCCCTTGCTGCCTGTCGTAAAAAGAGTAGTGTATGTGGCGACAGCGGGTTTCCTCTAAAAAAACTGTCAGAATGACCATATGTTTGACGTCCAATAGCCGATGATAAGATAAAAAATCAATGTGCTCTAGTGGCGTCGTTAAATAAAACAAACTTTTTTTTTATAACATTTAATGAAATATCTTAAAATATCAGTGAAGTAAAAGTGTTATCAGTCACTCAGTGACCATCCTCCTTTAATCCCCTCCAGCCATGGAATCGTGGACTGGCTATGCCAGAATCCGAATCCATGGTGGGCGTGCCCAAACCGTAAGGATGTGGGCACGCTAAAATAGTTCCCATTCCCATTCCTCCTTTAATTTTCACCCAGCGAGAATACTGTATACAATTTAATGTCATCCTTAGAACAATTTTCATGTCATATTCACCGAAAACTTGGGCAACGTGTCTCAGAATCACCAGGTTCCGTTAAATGTTAGCTTATGCTAGTAATCCATGATTCCATTTATAATAAATTCTTGTTTATTGAAGTTTATTGACATAAATTGAAGAAATTTGACTACATGTACATACAGAAAAATAACCTATCAGTCAAATTTAATTGCTGCAAAAATCAGTTTAAAAACATTGCCGTCGGCATACTCAAAATTGCCCTGAAATACCATCGGAAGTTCATTTGTTTTGTAAAAATTATATTTAGCAAAAACAAGTGTAGTATTCTATATAGGTTTAACATATTTCATTTGTTGTTTTTAGGGAGGAATTGGTCGCCATGGTTCGAATGGACTTAAGGGAATGCCAGGACCATCAGGTCGCAGGGTAAGGTTTATACATTATATTTAATGTAGAACTAATTTAGGCCAGACAAAACAGACTTAAATGCATCATTTGACAACTTTATTTTCACTAGCTGTCCGGCATGGCAATAATAGTTATTTACTAGCCCAACATTGAATATCACTAGCTATGGGAGTGGGGCTACCATAATCTAGAAGCCCTGTTTGCTGTAATCTTTCTGTTTCATGATAATCCAATATTCAATTTTCCTGGCGTAATTTTCTTTTTTTCTTTTCTCAATAATTTTTCAATGTAATATGAAAAAGATAATAACAAAAATAAAATATGTTTATATTTAATATAATATCAGAAAATATAACAAAAATAAAATGTAAACCATTATTTTGACAGTGATTCATGAGTGCATGTCATCACAGCTATTCTTATTCAAATGAGTTCAATCATGTGCTAGTTTTAATTTTAATACTAAACTAGTCTGGCAGTCCTCTTTGTGGCAGTGCAGAGATGATTTCTCCAGTAAGGGATCTCCCTGGGAGTGGCTGTCCTCCTACAGAGGAGACACTAGCTAGATATTAATGGAATCAACCACTGTTTTTCCAAATGCCCATTTTCGATTCTGCATTGTGCAGAGATACAGCCCTGATCACATGTTACGGTTTTGTCGTTCACATGTTACAGTATGTTAATTTTTATTGTTGTAGGGTAAAAGGGGTAAGGAAGGTCCTCCTGGACCTTATGGACCTAAAGGAATGACAGGTGCTAAAGGTTTTCCTGGACATCCTGGCATAAATGGACTCAAGGTATTGTAAAAAGAAGTTTTTAATTATTAATATTATATTTTCCATCATCTTGTAATTATATTAAAGAAAATTAACATTTGATTGATTTTTATTGTTAACATTGTTTTACAAAAGGTTTAGTAGTATCAATAAAATTATTTTATTTTTACAGAAAATTTAGTAGTATTCAAATAATTGTTTTAAGTTCACAGAAGGTTTGCTGGTACAGTGAAACCTCTCAAAACCGGACCCTCTGTAAACTGGAATTCTCTCAAAACCGGACATTTTTCACCATCCCCTTTTAAATATCAATACAAAAGAGAATGTCTCTAAACCGGATATCCCTTAAAATTGGACTTTTTACTTGGTCCCGAGCGTGTCCAGTTTAGGGGAGTTTCACTGTATTATAATTACAGTATTTGTTTTTATTTCACAGACAAATTAATAAAATTAAACTAATTATTTTATTGTTACAAAAGATTTATTAAAACAATTGTTTTTATATTTTTATGTAAAATTGAACAGTAAGTATTTAAACAGTTGTATTATCTTTTACATGTAACATTTAACAGTATTCAAACAGTTGACTTTATATTGAACAATATTAACACAGTTGCTTTTATATTGAACAGTATTAAAACAATTGCATATACATATATATATTGAACAATATAAAACAATTTTTATATTGAACAATATTAAAACAATTGCTTTTATACTGAACAGTTTTAAAACAATTGCCTATACATATATATATTGAACAATATAAAACAATTTTTATATTGAGTAGTATTAAAACAATTGCTTTTATATTGAACAGTATTAAAACAATTGCTTATGCATATATATTGAACAGTTTTAAAACAATTGACTTTATTTATGTTGAACAGTATTAAAACAATTGTAAACAAGTTGTTTTCATTTCACAGGGTATGTCTGGACTCCCTGGATTCAGTGGTAGAACTGGCCTGCAAGGACCACCGGTGAGTTAACAATAACTTTATCAAATGATAGTAATGAATCACTGTGTTTGTGGTGATTTTGGTAGGGATATCCAGGAACCTTTGTCAATGGTAGTTAATTTAACTAACGAATCATTATGTGTGTTTGTGGTGATTTTGGTAGGGTTTTCTAGGAACCTTTGTCAATGGTAGTTAATTTATATAATTTAACTAATGAATCACTGTGTGTATGGTGATTTTGATAAGTTTTTTTACTAACCTTTGTCAGTGGTAGTGAATTTAGATAATTTAATAATGATATAATGTGTGTGTAATTTCTGTAGGGCTATCCAGTAACCTTTGAATACATGATTTTCAAGGACCCTTTGTCAATGGTAGTGAATTTAGATAATTTAACTAATGATATAACGTGTGTGATTTCTGTTTGGCTATCCTGTAACCTTTGTCAGTAGTAGTGAATTTAGATAATTTAATTATGATATAACATGTGTGTAATTTCTGTAGGGTTATCTATGAGCTTTTATCAATGGTAGTGAATTTTGATAATTTAACTAATTATATAACATGATTTCGGTAGGGTTATCCAGGAACTTTTATCAATGGTAGTGAATTTAGATAATTTAACTAATGATATAATGTGATTTCTGTAGGGTTATCCAGTAACCTTTGTCAATGGTAGTGGATTTAGATAATTTAACTAATGATATAATGTGATTTCTGTAGGGTTATCCAGTAACCTTTGTCAATGGTAGTGGATTTAGATAATTTATCTAATTATATAATGTGATTTCTGTAGGATTATCCAGGAACCTTTGTCAATGGTAGTGGATTTAGATAATTTATCTAATTATATAATGTGATTTCTGTAGGGTTATCCAGGAACCTTTGTCAATGGTAGTGGATTTAGATAATTTATCTAATTATATAATGTGATTTCTGTAGGGTTATCCAGGAACCTTTGTCAATGGTAGTGGATTTAGATAATTTATCTAATTATATAATGTGATTTCTGCAGGGTTAACCAGGAACCTTAGTCAATGGTAGTGGATTTAGATAATTTATCTAATTATATAATGTGATTTCTGTAGGGTTATCCAGGAACCTTTGTCAATGGTAGTGGATTTAGATAATTTATCTAATTATATAATGTGATTTCTGTAGGGTTATCCAGGAACCTTTGTCAATGGTAGTGGATTTAGATAATTTATCTAATTATATAATGTGATTTCTGTAGGGTTATTTTGTCAATGGTAGTGGATTTAGATAATTTATCTAATTATATAATGTGATTTCTGTAGGGTTATCCAGGAACCTTTGTCAATGGTAGTGGATTTAGATAATTTATCTAATTATATAATGTGATTTCTGCAGGGTTAACCAGGAACCTTAGTCAATGGTAGTGGATTTAGATAATTTATCTAATTATATAATGTGATTTCTGTAGGGTTATCCAGGAACCTTTGTCAATGGTAGTGGATTTAGATAATTTATCTAATTATATAATGTGATTTCTGTAGGGTTATCCAGGAACCTTTCAATGTCAATGGTAGTGGATTTAGATAATTTAAGATAATTTATCTAATTATATAATGTGATTTCTGTAGGGTTATCCAGGAACCTTTGTCAATGGTAGTGGATTTAGATAATTTATCTAATTATATAATGTGATTTAATTATGTAGGGTTATCCAGGAACCTTTGTCAATGGTAGTGGATTTAGATAATTTATACTAATTATGGTAATGTGATTTCTGTAGGGTTATCCAGGAACCTTTGTCAATGGTAGTGGATTTAGATAATTTATCTAATTATATAATGTGATTTCTGTAGGGTTATCCAGGAACCTTTGTCAATGGTAGTGGATTTAGATAATTTAACTAATTATATAATGTGATTTCTGTAGGGTTATCCAGGAACCTTTGTCAATGGTAGTGGATTTAGATAATTTATCTAATTATATAATGTGATTTGTGTAGGGTTATCCAGGAACCTTTGTCAATGGTAGTGGATTTAGATAATTTAACTAATTATATAATGTGATTTGTGTAGGGTTATCCAGGAACCTTTGTCAATGGTAGTGGATTTAGATAATTTATCTAATTATATAATGTGATTTCTGTAGGGTTATCCAGGAACCTTTGTCAATGGTAGTGGATTTAGATAATTTATCTAATTATATAATGTGATTTCTGTAGGGTTATCCAGGAACCTTTGTCAATGGTAGTGGAAATGGACGACCTGGACCACCTGGTAGACAGGGCCCACCTGGACCAAAGGGAGAAATGGGAAGACCAGGTATTTACTTGGATGGAAGGATGGTATGAGTGGATGGATGGATGGATGAATGGATGGTATGAGTCTGTGGATGGATTAAATGAGTGGATGATATGAGTGGGTGGATGGATAGATAGTATGAGTGGATGAATAATATAAATGAATGGATGGAAGGATGGTATGAGTGGATGGATTCATGGTATGAGTTGATCAATGGATGATATAAATTAATGGTTGATGGATTGTATAAGTGGATGGCAAGGATGGTATGAGAAGATGCATGATATGAATGGATGGTATTGGTGAATGAATGAATGGTATGAGTGGATGGATGGATGGTATGAGTGCATGGGTAGTATGAGTGCATGGATGGTATGAGTGCATGGATGGTATGAGTGCATAGATAGATGGTACAAGTGGATGGATGGTATAAGTAGATGAATGATATAAATGAATGAATGGATGGATGGCATGAATGTATGGATGGCAGGAGTGGATGAATGGTATTAAATGAATGGATGGATGGTATGAGTGGATGGATGGATGGTATAAATGAATGGATGGATGGTATAAGTAGATCAGTGGATGGATGGTATGAGTGGATGAATGGTTTGACTGGATGGAATGAGTGGATAGATGAATGGAATGATTGGATGGATGGAATGAGTGGATGGATGGTATGTATAGATGCATGGTATGAATGAATGGTATTAGTGGATGAATGGTATTAGTGGATGAATGGATGGTATGAGATGATAGATGGATGGTAAGAATGGAATGAATTGATGCTATTACTGAATGAGTGGTTTAAGTGGATGTATGGATGGCATATTAGTGGTTGTATGGTGTACATGGATAGACAGATGGAATGAGAATTTAGCAAGAAATATTATCCATATTGTACAAAGTTTACTAATCAAACATTATTTACTGGAATATGTCTAAAATTCTTTTTTTGAAACTTGTCTTTAAAAACAAATCAAGTTTTAAATTGTTTTCAATAATGATAATACGATAATGTGATAATTATATTATTTCACAAAGATTACAAAAGTTCTGTTACTTTTAAATTGCATTATTTGTTTTAGTGATAACTAAAATCAGTTGTTAAATGCAATCTTGTTTTATAGGTTTCGAAGGTGAAGTTGGCCGCAATGGCTTACCTGGTTTGCAAGGCCCACCTGGTCAGCCAGGGTTGCCAGGGTTACCAGGTGTTCCAGGAATGTCGATGAAGGGAGACCAAGGGTTATCAGGTAATAATAATTGAATTAAATAATTTAAAGGTTCACAATCACGGCACATTATTAATACATTCGGTGGTGTCGTGGTTAGGCCATCGGTCTACAGGCTAGTAGGTACTGGGTTCGGATCCCAGTCGAGGCATGGGATTTTTAATCCAGATACCAACTCCAAACCCTGAGTGAGTGCTCCGCAAGGCTCAATGGGTAGGTGTAAACCACTTGCACCGACCAGTGATCCATAACTGGTTCAACAAAGGCCATGATTTGTGCTATCCTGCCTGTGGGAAGCGCAAATAAAAGATCCCTTGCTGCTAATCAGAAAGAGTAGAGACAGTGGGTTTCCTCTCAAAATCTGTGTGGTCCTTAACCATATGTCTGATGCCATATAACCGTAAATAAAATGTGTTGAGTACGTCGTTAAATAAAACATTTCTTTCTTTCTTTCTTTATTAATAATACACAGTATATAAAACAAATACATAAACATTACAGTATTAAAAAAAAAAAAATATATATACCATCCCAGTTATTAATAAAGTGACTTTTTGTAAAATGCTTGGGGGAAAAAACCCACTGCTCTGTTGATTTGACCCGCATCAGACTGTGACGTAGCATCAGGCCTTCTGTTAGTAGGTTAACATGCCGACAGCAGAGAATGATTTTTCGAAAAACAGCTGATTCTTAACAGATGCTAGTTTGGACATTTTGGTCTCATAACATTTGAACATCTACTCGAATGGTATCTCAATTTATGAGGAAGTGGTATATAAGCACTTTAACCTAGTTACCTACCTACTTGTGAGAAGGAGGACACAAGTTCAGTCCCGACTTTTGAAAGTGGGATATTAACATTTGACTGTAATAAAAATATGTGTTCAGATCAGAACACATTTAAAACAACAAGCAGAATAAATAACATTATTTTATTGATTAATATCACATAAAATAGGGATCTGAATTTATTGTTTTAGACAGATCGGTATGATGCAATGCAGGTATGAACACATACAAATAATAATACGATTTATCTTGCTACCTACACCCGTTACTACAGGTGTTGTTCATTGTTTATTAAGCTTTCAAAGAGGCGCGATTATTTCATAACACTTTCTGTGGTGTCCTAATTACTGGGGAAAATGACTTCATTGTTTAAAAGGTGACAACTGGCAGACAGTAGAGGTATGATCGCATGCCTGTGTAGACAGTAGGGGCAAGATCGTGCGCCTGCGTAGACAGAGCTAATTACTACATGACCTGTTCTTTTGTTCTTGAAGTCCACGTGTTCCACCTTCCCAGTAAAATGTCTGAAAGGCTGCGAACCACGCTTTCATGTTATGCCGGTTAGCGCTTCACAGGGTCATGTGACTTAGCTCTTAAATTCGACATGTGTTTTGGCAAGCGATGAGAAAAACGTGACTTTTATTGCAAATATATTAAAATCAGGTAAATTTTTAAACATTTATTTTATTGATACTTCATATATATTGTAAAAGGTATACGTAAATACCAAACAATAGTGAATTACATTTTTGATAAACGTGGACCTTTAAAATATTTAGATAATTTAAAATATTTAGATAATTTAAAAGAATTAGATAATTTAAAACATTAAGATATTTTACGTTTAATAATTTAAAAGCATTACTAGATAACAATTGTATGAGTGTGACAATACATCAAACTATTGATATATTGCTTGCCCGACTATTGATAGTTTCAATAATGGAACATTAGGATTAAAAGATTTAGATAACTAAAGTTTAAGATATTTTAAAAGGATCATCAGGTAATAACTGTGAATTTAAATTAAGTAAAAGTTTCTCTAGTTACCACAATATTTTCTTGAATATGGGTTTATTTTAGAACCTTTAAAATGTCTCAAGAGTTTGACCTACTAGCTCTCTAAGTGTTTTTTAACCTTTAGACTACTGAATAAATTTTTTACTAAAACCACATTGAACAAGTACAAGTTTATAATTTTTACTGACATATATTCACTTAAATGTTTTATAAATACATAAAATAAAGTTCATTTATCCAGCAATAACTGTATACATTGGAAAGATATGACGACTAGATAAATCTCTATATTTTTGGTCACTGACCAAAAATATAGGTCACATGACATAAGCCCGACTCGACTCGACTCAAGTATTTTAGAGTAGTTTTCAGTAAACATACTCTTTAAATCATTGGTTGAAGTACGGTAAATACAAATATCTTTTAGTTTGCGATAACAATACAAAACTTGTATATTTATTTATGAAATAGTTTAGAAATGCTTTTTTAATGTGACAGAATGTAGCTAGCGTCTTACAAATAATGATGTCATGTAACTTGTTTGACGTCATACGGCAAAAGCCTTGCTAGGTTGACAATACTCGATTTGCGTACACAAAACTAGAATAAATAATTATTTTCCGAATATTCCTCTAGGATTGCAGGATAAAAGAAATAACTGGTTACTGTCTTAAGATATCGGCTTTATCCTGCGAAGGTCGAATGGTGAATGCAGCTCGGCAGAGCCTTGCTGCATTTGCCATTCTAACCTTCGCAGGATAAAGCCGATATCTTAAGGCAGTAACTAGTTATTCCCTATATATGAATTGGTAAGTATTATTTTTGTGGGATTTTGTAATTTTTTAACGATATTTTAGATAAGTTAATGTTGACTAAAATTAGGCAAAAAATAGAAAAAGTCGTGTTTACTTATGGTCATTTGTGGCCAGCAGTTCAGTATTTATTTCCATTATTCCTGATAACAGTGATTTTCTATGATTCATATTGCAATATTTGATGATTTTCGTTGTTGATAAAACGATCAAATGTATTATCCAATTATCTGTCACAGTTAGCTGACAATCCCTGAAAATGACTGTGACGTGCCGCCATTATTGTCAAGCAAAAATACTTGCCGAAAACCACTTTTTGAACTCAAAATACCGAAAAACAACAAACAAAAGCTAGCATGCGGTAAAATAAACTATTTCCTGTTAAAAAAAAAAAATTCTCGTCAGTGTCGTGTGCAAAACGGTGGTAAATATGAATTGGGGGAATGCACTGTATACAGTGTACAATATGTCGACTGGCGTGACGTCAGGCGAGATAATAATCTTGCCTGCAATAGTCAGAAGGTTAATTAAATCTGTCCTGGTGCTTATAAAATGTTTAGACTCATAGACTCATGACTATATTGTCGAGTTTATTTTATCAGCATCAAAATGCCTTGAATGTGCATGTCAGTTCTCTAAATGTTGGGTTATTGTTTGTTATTCACTCTATAGTTAAAGGAATACATGCTGAGAATTTTTTTTTTCTGAAGAATTTGATTAGCAACATTTTCTAATTGCTAGAAAATTGATTAGCAACAATTGTTCTAATGTATTAAAATTATCTTTAACAAGGTTTTAGATCTCACTAATTTGAACACAACACATTTTTTGTCTTTTCTGAACACACCAAGGTCTTTTCAGTGCAGTGATGTTAATACTAGCTGATAAAGAGTTGTACATATTCAGAAATGCATTTCACATTATTCTATTATTACCACACCCATATGAAGATAGGTTACATTTCCTATTTGTCTGTCCTCTATATGATAACATTTGTACAACAATGTATTTTTATAATGCTGGTTTTGATCTCCATACAGTGCTATATGGTAATAATGATTACCCTCTGGACCTTAATTTACGTCTGGCAGAATCTATTCATAACTTTTTCGAATTGTCAAAACGCTTCACGTTTTAATTTCTTAAAGCCATTTATCCTACATCACATTGTCACTTGCAAGTTTGGCTGCTGTACTGTGGGCGACAATCACTGATGTAAGTTAATCTTTTAGGAAATCGGGTATATTTATGTACGTGGGTATGTGTATGCGTGGACCATATTAATTTAATGGTCATTTAGAATTGTTTTTATGTTTGAGTGCAAATTATTTAATTGTTTCTAATTCTCTGAAGAACATGTAAACTGATATATGTGTATATTATAAATTGTATGTAACAAAGTATGTGTGGAGAGGCATTAATATAGGCCAATGGCCTGTTTGTCAATCCATTTCTTTTGTGAAATAAATATTGTTTAAACCACATTATTCTAATCCAATTGCAGCTGAACATTCCATTGATTTTAAGATGAAATGTTTTGAGGTTAGCATGTTTGTGCTTAATCAGGGTTTCTGGAATGTTTATAAAATCCACTGGTGATTTAAAAAAAATTCTAGCCACAATAAAAAATTCACTAGCCTTACTTTACTTGAAGTTAATACCATTTTAATAACAATAATCACCTAATAACCTAATAATGTCACCTAAAGAGGGAGACAGAGCTTAAAAACACTAAAACTGCAACATTTGACCAAACAAATTCACTAGCCATCAGGCATGGCAATAGTAGTTATTTACTAGCCCAACATTGAATATCACTGGCCATGGGAGTGGAGCTACCATAATCTAGAAGCCTCGTCGGGCATGGCAATAGTAGTTATTTACTAGCCCAACATTGAATATCACTGGCCATGGGAGTGGGGCTACCATAATCTAGAAGCCCTGTCTGGCATGGCAATAGTAGTTATTTACTAGCCCAACATTGAATATCACTGGCCATGGGAGTGGAGCTACCATAATCTAGAAGCCTCGTCGGGCATGGCAATAGTAGTTATTTACTAGCCCAACATTGAATATCACTGGCCATGGGAGTGGAGCTACCATAATCTAGAAGCCCTGGCTTAATTTGTTCTTGCTTATTTTGGGCACACCCGTTATACCAGTTCAGCTTTGGTGCAATCTAAAGCCGTGTTTACTTGTGTATTAAATTGTTGTGAAATACTGACATTGTTGATTTCAGGTTTGCCCGGTGAGGATGGCAAGGATGGACTGGTTGGTTTTCCTGGGACGGGCGGAGAACCAGGAGAGAAAGGAAGAATCGGTGAAACCGTCGTGGGACACAAAGGAGAGAGAGGTTACCCCGGTATTTCCGGTTTGCCTGGTCTGCCTGGTATCCCTGGTGATTCAGGCCCTTATGGTGAACCCGGAACACCAGGAGAAGGGTTCGCATTCTTTGGGCCTCCTGGAACGCCAGGGTTGCCAGGTGATCGTGGAGCCCCAGGAGAACCTGGAATGGATGGTCTTGGTGGTCTACCTGGACCTAGAGGTGAGATAACGAATGTTGTTTCTTTAAGTTTCTAATATCTAGTTCATAGTTAAAAGTTAAAGTTTGTTTTGTTTAATGATTCTAGTTTATAGAGACGATTATCAAAGATATTTACAAATAGTCAAAATGAACTTGGCAGACCCATGAAATGTTTATAGACTTTTTAACATTTTAAACCTGAAATGGATAGCCTGGCTGGCCTATCTGGACCTAGAGGTGAGATAACGAGTTTTTTTAAAACGGCTTTCTAGTTTATGGAGACAGTTATCAAAGATAAATTTTACAAACAGTGAAAATGAACTTGGCAAACCATGAAATGTTTATAGACTTTTTAACATTTTAAACATGGATTAGACGAACTGGCTGGTCTACCTGGACCTAGAGGTGAGATAACGAGATTCTGAACTCTGCATTTTATGCAATGTATGTATTGATGTATATAGAATTTTTAACATTTTAAATCAAGGATATTGTATATGCTCACTTATCATTGGTGAATTGTTAAAGAAGGAATTAACAGCAGAGATATCTACAAACATTAACAACTTTCCACAGAACTATATACATCGAAACCTCTGAGAACTGGACCTTCTAGTAACTGAAATTCATTCAAAAGCAGATGTTTTTCTTGGTCCCTTTTTAAATACTGGTACAGAAGAGAATGTTTCTAAACTGGATTTCCCTTAAAACCAATAAATTTACTGGTCTTGTCTGTGTCCTGTGTAAAGAGTTTTCACTATAGATATATATATACTTATATACAGCTTCAGTTACCCAATTTCTTTTAACATTTAATATTCTGATGACACCATTTTTAAAAAAGAAATTTTTGAAACTCGATACCCTTTAAAACCAGACAAGTTACTTTGGTGTCCGGTTTAGAGGGGTTTCACTATACAGACAAACCTCTCAAAACTGGACCCTCTGTAAACCAGAATTCCCGTAAAACTGGACTTTTTTCACGGTCCTTATTTAAATATCTGTACGGAAGGGAACCTCTCTAAACTGGATACCTCTAAAAACCAGACTTTTTACTTGGTCCAGAGGGTGTCTGGTTTAGAGGAGTTTCACTATATATACTTATGTACAGGTTCATTTTACCCCAATTTGTTTAACACTTTACCATGGTGACACCAATTTTCAAAAACTGTTTGAACAGGTCAAAAAGGTGAAGACTGTGGTTTTTGTCCCGATGGTGTTCCTGGCCATATTGGAGAACCGGGTGCATCTGGCCGACCAGGTAATGTTTCTTTATTTTTAATCTGATATTCATGCTTTTAATTAATTAAGATTTCAGAATTCTCTCCTGTGTATATAGCTCAACTTCCAGTATCTGAACTGACCGTCTAGGACAGTGGGTTAATGGTTTGTAGAAATATATATTCAACAATGTTAGAATACATGTTTAACTAACACTGTTAGGAGTGTATTAAATTTTGTTAACTTTGTTAGGAATATTACCAGTATGTCTAACATAGTTAGGAATAAAAATGTGGTTAATATTGTTAGGATTATAATCTTATAAAATAAGTTTAACATTCTTAGGAATAATATGTTTAACATTGTTAGGAATAAATATGTTTTAAATATGTTTAATATTGTTAGCAATTATATAACATTGTTAGAAATAAAAATATGTTTTAAACATGTTTAACATTGTTAGGAATATATGTATAACAATGTTAACAGTGTATGTATAACAAACATTGTTTTTATTCAGGTCAGGATGGAATTCCAGGCAGTCCAGGTCTGCCGGGCTTGAAGGGAAGTCCTGGTGATTCAGGTCTGCCAGGAAGAGATGGACAAGAAGGAACACAGGTTCAGTATTCTTTCCCATTGTATATGTTTATGTTGCTTGGTGTAACATAATTGAATGTTGGTCAGTTGAAGTACACTAGACAAGAAGGAACACAAGTTTCAATATTTATTCCCATTCTTGGTGTTTTTTTGTTGTTTTTTTGTTGTTGTGTTTTTTTGGCCTTAAAATTATCATTAACCGGCCTGTTTCATCTGAATACAGGCTGACATTGGTGTTGGTCAAATCACTTACCAAAGACTTGCCACTTGTAACAGTAAGGTCTAATTTTACTCACATTGTTGGAGAATTCAATGTTAGATGACAGAAAAATCTGAATCATTGTACCAGGGTTCGACAAACCCACTATCCGTCTGTCCCAACTAGTGCATTTTTGGTCTGGGCTAGTGGAAATGATCAACTCTGTTACTACAATACATAGGAGACTAGCCAGAGCTTCTGTGAGGGCTTGTGACTTTCTCAATCAATTTGTCGAACACTGATTATACATGGTCACAGTCATCCCACAGATAATTTACTAATAATATGCTAATATGTCATTAAATAAATATTCTATCAACCATGTGTCTCAATAAGTACATTTATCCTGCAATCACTGTATGTATTGCTTGCTCCAGCCAGTGCATCACGACTAGTATATCAAAGGCCGTGGTATGTACTACCCTGTCTGTGGGATGGTGCATATAAAAGAACTCTTGCTGCTAATTGAAAAGAGTAGCCCATGAAGTGGCAACAGCAGGTTTCCTCTCTCAATATCAGTGTGGTCCTTAACCTTATGTTTGACACCATATAACCATAAATACAATGTGTTGAATGCGTCATTAAATAAAACATTTCCTTTCTTCCTACTTTAAATAAATATTCTATCAACCATGTGTCTGAATAAGTACATTTATGCTGCAGTCACGGTATGTATTGTAAAGATATGATGATTAGATTTAAAAAATAATAATAATTTGGTCACTGACCAAAAATATAGCTTTTTTAACACAAGAATAGATGTATGATCCTAATGATATATCTTTAAGCAGGAGCATCAGAAGCAATTAAAGTATAACTGATAATTAATTGATGGTGAAATTCCAACCGATTCTTAACACTAGAAATAAGCCACGTTTTCACTAGTTTACTGGATAAGTAATTAAAAAATCTAATTGTCTGCCAATATTTTCACTTGTCAAAATAAATAGTTTCATTCATGTGCAAGAACAAAATTTTTGTCTGCTCAAAATGAAACAGTATTGAAAATTTTCACATGTCAGGAAAAGCAGACAGGTGCTTATTCAAATGTTGATTCTCTGATTGTTTTTTTCCCATCTCAACCAATGCTCTTTACTAAGAATATCAAAGGCAAGACTTGAAATTAGTTTTGTGGTTGGGAATAATCGATGAAGAATTTCCAACTTATTTGTAAACTAGAATCCATTCTCTGATTGTTTTTTTCCCATCTCAACCAGTGCTGTTCACTCAGAATATCAAAGGCAAGATTTGAATTTTTTTTTTTCGAGTGGGAATGATGGTTGATATATTTCTAACAGATTTCTAACACTAGAACCCATTCTTTGATTGTTTTGTTTTTTCCTCCATCTTATCCAGTGCTTCATAATTAGAATATCAAAGGCAAGACTTGAAATTCATTTTGTGGACTGGGAATGATTGATGATGAATTTCCAACCTGTTTGTAACACTCGAACCCATTCTCTGATTGTTTGAGTTTTTTCCACGTCTCAACCAGTGCTCCATCAGAATCCCAACACTTGAACCCATTCTCTGATTGTTTTGTGTTTTCCCCCTATCTTATCCAGTGGTCCACAATTAGAATATCAAAGGCAACGCTGAAAGTTAATTTCATGCCTTAGGAATGATTGATGATGAATTTCTGATTCCTGACACTATGAAAATTAATTTCATACCATAGGAATGATTGATGATGAATTTCTAATTCCTGACACTATTATTGCTTTTGTTTGTAGGGTTTCTCTGGTCGAGATGGAGAGCCCGGCTTGCCTGGCATCAAGGGTGAGAGGGGTGACGTGATTGGTGTTGATCTGGAGAACTATCGAGGCCCCCTGGGCGGGAAGGGAGCCCGTGGACTCCCTGGCATGCCAGGTAGAGATGGGTCAATGGGCCCTGTCGGTGAAAGAGGTTTGCCAGGCTTGTTTGGAGCTCAGGGAATGAAGGTAAAGTGCATGTATTCCTGTCTTCTTCTTTTTTTGGTGATATTTATCTAGCTCAGGGAAGAGGTGGAACGTAGCCCAGTGGTAAAGTGTTCGCTAGATGCACGGTCGGTCTGGGATCGATCCCCGCCGGTGGACCAATTGGCTATTACTCGTCCCAGCCAGTGCTCCACAACTGGTGTAATAAAGGCTGTGGTATGTACTATCTTGTCTGTGGGATTGTGCATATGAAAGATCCCTTGCTGCTAATCGAAAAGAGTACCCCATGAAGAGGCGACTGCAGGTTTCCTCCCTCAATATCTGTGTGGTCCTTAACCATATGTCTAATGTCATATAACCGTAAATGAAATGTGTTGAGTGCGTCGTTAAATGAAACATTTCCTTCCTAGCTCAGGGAATGAAAGTAAATTGCATAATTATTCCTTATTTTTATTTTAATGGGATCCCCACAGCTCTTTACACTGTGTTTTTACATAATTGTATAAATAATATTTCCATATACTTACCTTTTGTGACACCAAATAGTATATGTGTATTTTTGTGATGTGTATTTTTGTGCTGGGGTGTCGTTAAACATTCATTCATTCATTATTTTAATGAGGAATATGTGGAAATAAATGCTCGAGAATTGACTCATTTTCATTAAATCACGAAAATTTTATTGCACGAAAATAAAGTATTTTACAGTATTTATTTTGGAAATGATAAAATTTGTTCTTAGAATTAGTCAAACATTGTTATCAATATGTTGAAATTATTTAGGAGATATCAATGTTTTATTTGACCACTTGGGGATGATGAGAGCTGATTTTACTGTTACATGATATTTATGGCATCCAAAAAAGAAACAATTTACAATACTTCTTAATTATTTTTCCTCTTTTTTTTTTTTTAGGGTGACTACGGTATACCTGGCATTGATGGTTTAGATGGTTTGCCTGGACTGCCTGGTTTCTCGGGCAGAAAGGGAGAGCCGGGACAGTCCATTCAGGGCCCAGTGGGTCGGAAGGGAGCAGCAGGACTACCGGGGCTGGATGGATACCCAGGACCGAAAGGAGAAGCAGGTAACAGGGCTTCTAGAATTTTTATAAAATCCACTAGCCATGGGATCAGAGATTTAAAACATTTACTTGCCACGATTAAAAATTCACTAACACAACTTTACTTTAAGTTAATACAATTTACTAAATAACAGTAACAATCAGATATGTCACCTAAAGGAGGACATAGAGCTTAAAAAACATTGACATTGGGGGGTTGGGGTGGGGGCAGTATATTCATATTTACAAAATTGACTTAACTGCAACTCTTTTTTTCACAAGCCGTCAGGCATGGCAATAGTAGTTATTTACTAGCCCAACATTGAATATCACTAGCCATGGAAGTGGGGCTACCATAATCTAGAAGCCCCGTCTGGCATGGCAATAGTAGTTATTTACCAGCCCAACATTGAATATCACTAGCCATGGGAGTGGGGCTACCATAATCTAGAAGCCCCATCGGGCATGGCAATAGTAGTTATTTACCAGCCCAACATTGAATATCACTAGCCATGGGAGTGGGGCTACCATAATCTAGAAGCCCCGTCTGGCATGGCAATAGTAGTTATTTACCAGCCCAACATTGAATATCACTAGCCATGGGAGTGGGGCTACCATAATCTAGAAGCCCCATCGGGCATGGCAATAGTAGTTATTTACCAGCCCAACATTGAATATCACTAGCCATGGGAGTGGGGCTACCATAATCTAGAAGCCCTGTCTGGCATGGCAATAGTAGTTATTTACTAGCCCAACATTGAATATCACTAGCCATGGGAGTGGGGCTACCATAATCTAGAAGCCCCGTCTGGCATGGCAATAGTAGTTATTTACTAGCCCAACATTGAATATCACTAGCCATGGGAGTGGGGCTACCATAATCTAGAAGCCCTGTCAGGCAAGGCAATAGTAGTTATTTACCAGCCCAACATTGAATATCACTAGCCATGGGAGTGGGGATACCATAATCTAGATGCCCTGAGGTAAGGAGTAGATTAGGGCCTCCACGAGTCTAAAATATAGGACTCGAATACTCAGGGGTCAAACTCAACCCAGACCCGAGTACCCGACACTTACACTAAATGATGATGAGACTAAGAAGAAGAAAGGAAGGAAATGTTGTATTTAACGATGCACTCAACACATTTTATTTACGGTTATATGGCGTCGGACATATAACTGGTTGAGGACCACACAAATATTGAGGGAGGAAACCCGCTGTCGCCACTTCACTTTTCGATTAGCAGCAAGGGATCTTTTATATGCACCATCCCATAGACAGGATAGCATATACCATGGCCCTTGATGTACCAGTCGTGGTGCACTGGCTGGAGGGAGAAATAGCCCAATGGGCCCACCGACGGGGATTGATCCCAAACCAACCGTGCATCAAGAGAGCGCTTTACTACTGGGTTAAGTCTCGTCCCGAGACTAAGAAATACAGTAAACTAGCATTATGCATCTTACTTCCAACGCTGAACATGGATGCCCATATCATGCCATTGTATTGTATTTAGAAACCATTTAATATGTTCAGTATTGTGACGGTTGGACGGTCAGTTTAAAAAAGAAACTAGCGCATGATCACATAATTATTGTGTAACTTATATCGTTGATTATCTACTGCTGAAATTATTGTCATACATTGTCCACTGTATTATAGTTGATCATTGTATTCCACCTTGTACAGGTACTCGAGTCCTGTAAACGGACTTGAGTCTTTCTAGACTCGACCCGTGCCAGAGTAACTCGAGTACTCATGGAGATTCTAGAGTAGTTCTCCAGAACAATGGGTTAGTTGTTAGTGGTTAGTAAGAGAGAAGAGGCTGTAGTTGTCTTACACCTACTCATTGAGTTGTTAAAACTCGCTCTGTGTAGGAGCCGGTACCGGGCTGCGAACCCTGTACCTACCTACCGATGGTTAGTTGTTAGTTGTTAGTGGTTGGTTAGTGAGAGAGAAGAGAGTGTAGTGTTCTTACTCATTGAGTTGTTAAAACTCGCTCTGTGTGGGAGCCGGTACCGGGCTGTGAACCCTGTACCTACCTACCGATGGTTAGTTGTTAGTGGTTGGTTAGTGAGAGAGAAGAGAGTGTAGTGTTCTTACCCATTGAGTTGTTAAAACTCGCTCTGTGTGGGAGCCGGTACCGGGCTGTGAACCCTGTACCTACCTACCGATGGTTAGTTGTTAGTGGTTGGTTAGTGAGAGAGAAGAGAGTGTAGTGTTCTTACCCATTGAGTTGTTAAAACTCGCTCTGGGTGGGCTGCGAAACCTGTACCTACCAGCCTTAGGTCCGATGGCTTAACCATGACACCACCAAGGCCAGTTTTGTAACAATATTTCTGCTTCGGGGCCATTCATAAAGTATGTCAGAATGGGAGGAGGGGTTGGGGCATGATGTACAAAGAGTGTACAGGAAAGAGTGGGCGGGATTCGTTGACAGTACATTTGACAACATTTTTTATAAATTTGGTCCTATCTTGTTATTGTTAAAATCTGTAGCCTGTAGTTTCTTTTTAATATAATATATACTGATGGAAAGAAATAATGGATCAAACAGATAGCAACAAGAAATAATGACTGCATCAAAAATCATTTCATATTGTCAGAAGTTGACTGGGAACACATAGGCAGCTCATTCAACACTATGGACATTCGATCCGACATTACCACTTGGTATGAAATACAAACATTATTACGCTAGTAGTGAATTACATTTGGTCTACATTTTGATGTGTTCCCTTATTTCGTTCCATCAGTATATTTTAAAATGTCCACTTTTGGAACCTGTTTTAAATCAACCAGGGTCAATTTGACCACTTTGATTTTATCCCTGGTTGTGGACAGATTTCTGTAACAGGGATTTTATGAATTAAAAAAAATATATTAAAAA
>NC_054699.1:22195675-22458175 GCF_016097555.1 Gigantopelta aegis | reverse complement strand
ATATGAATGATATCATAAATTAATTTAAAAGATGGCTGTATAATATGGATGATATTAAAACTAGTCCAACAGTATTGTTTATTTATTAAAGTACCACATGATGTTAAAGTGTCACATGATGTTACATGTATACATATACTCTTCAAAAAAAGTAGGGGAACTCTAATAAGAATTTACAATTGCCAAAATTGTAAAGTATATTAGCTGTGAGGAATGGTTATATGATAATAGTGAATTAATTGGGCAAACATTACAATCGGTAGTTCAGTATTACAGTAGGTTTTATGAGCACCAAAGATCTTGAAGGATGATTGGGGTCAGAAGTGAAATTTGAAAGTTGACGTTTTTTATCAGTAAATTGCAAATTCAAACAATAAAAATGACTAAAAACAAAACAACTGTATGATCAACAGAATGAAAAAGACCGACAGAAATAATGTTCCACAGTGATTAATCGATCTTTCTGGAAATTGTCAAAATCGAGAATGACACCCCACGCACGTGTACGGGGCAACTACATGTACAAACTATGGAATGTGTTTTGATGTGTTGATAAACAAACCTGAACGTTCTTTACTAGAATGTCTGTGGTCAAAACGTATGTTCGGTCTAATAGTTGATATTAACATTAATATTTCAGGTTCCCCTACTATTTTTGAAGAGTATATATAGCAGCCTTATGGTCATATATATTGATTCATGCTAATTATCCATTCATTGATTCATTTTATTCTGCAATAGTTAAAATCATATCATATAGCAGCTAAAACACACCAAAAACACTTAATTCTTATTCTCATGTTGGAATTTAAAAATAGAATAGATGTTTAATTTTAAAATAATTTAATTGTTCTTTGTTGGTATTTTTGTAATTTAATTGTTATGTTATATTGATATTTGGAATAATTATATATATAATTTTGTTTCATACCACGCTGACAGGTCTGCCTGGTTTGAATGGTATCCGTGGTGATGATGGGTTGCCAGGACTGCCGGGATTCCCTGGATCCAAAGGAGACAATGGTTTACCAGGACTGGACGGCCATCCAGGAGAAGAGGGTCGACCTGGGGCTCCCGGGGAACCAGGGCTGTCTGGGTTGCCAGGGCGACCAGGTATATATTATTGTCTATATGTTATGAGATCTTTTTGTGTTGACGTATTTTCAACAGTTTTCTTCTTGTTGATTGTATATTCAGTTATGTATTTTGGGCTGAATTTACAAAGCCTGATTTTTCTTAAATGCAAGTGTTTAAGCATTATAAATGTATGTAGTTACACGCATGTGAGACATAAACAGGTGTTTAAGCATTATAAACGTATGTAGTTACACGCGTGTGAGACATAAACAGGTGTTTAAGCATTATAAACGTATGTAGTTACACGCGTGTGAGACATAAACAGGTGTTTAAGCATTATAAATGTATGTAGTTACACGCGTGTGAGACATAAACAGATGTTTAAGCATTATAAATGTATGTAGTTACACGCGTGTGAGACATAAACAGGCGTTGTAAATTCGACCCATTATGTTTGTTATGTGAAAGGCTTGCAGTTAATTTACACACATTCACATTCACATTCACATTCACATTCACAATCACATTCACATTCACAATCACATTCACATTCACATTCACATTCACATTCACAATCACATTCACATTCACATTCACATTCACATTCACATTCACAATCACATTCACATTCACATTCACATTCACAATCACAATCACATTCACATTCACATTCACAATCACATTCTCATTCACATTCACAATCACATTCACATTCACATTCACATTCACATTCACATTCACAATCACATTCACATTCACATTCACATTCACATTCACAATCACATTCACATTCACATTCACAATCACATTCTCATTCACATTCACAATCACAATCACATTCACATTCACAATCACAATCACATTCACATTCACAATCACAATCACATTCACATTCACATTCACATTCACATTCACATTCTCATTCACAATCACATTCACATTCACATTCACATTCACATTCACATTCACATTCACAATCACATTCACATTCACATTCACAATCACATTCACATTCACATTCACATTCACATTCACATTCACATTCACAATCACATTCACATTCACATTCACAATCACATTCTCATTCACATTCACATTCACATTCACATTCACAATCACAATCACATTCACATTCACAATCACATTCACATTCACATTCACATTCACATTCACATTCACATTCACATTCACATTCACATTCACATTCACAATCACATTCACATTCACATTCACATTCACATTCACATTCACATTCACAATCACAATCACATTCACATTCACATTCACAATCACATTCTCATTCACATTCACAATCACAATCACATTCACATTCACATTCACATTCACATTCACATTCACATTCACATTCACATTCACATTCACATTCACAATCACAATCACATTCACATTCACAATCACATTCTCATTCACATTCACAATCACATTCACATTCACAATCACAATCACAATCACAATCACAATCACATTCACATTCACATTCACAATCACATTCACATTCACATTCACATTCACATTCTCATTCACAATCACATTCACATTCACATTCACATTCACATTCACAATCACATTCACATTCACAATCACATTCACATTCACATTCACATTCACAATCACATTCACATTCACATTCACATTCACATTCTCATTCACATTCACAATCACAATCACAATCACATTCACATTCACATTCACATTCACAATCACATTCACATTCACATTCACATTCACAATCTCATTCACAATCACATTCACATTCACATACACATTCACATTCACATTCACATTCACATTCACATTCACATTCACATTCACATTCACACAAACACAAACACAAACACATACTGACACAGACACACAACTCATGTGCATGCATCATGCACCACACCCAAACATACACAAACACATACTTGCCTGTCCATCCACTCATTCATCCATTCATCCATCCATCCATCCATCCATCCATCCATCCATCCATCCATCCATCCATCCACCCACCCACCCACCCATCCATCCATCCATCCATCCATCCACCAATCCATCCATCCATCCATCCATCCATCCATCCATCCATCCATCCATCCATCCATCCATCCATCCATCCATCCATCCATCCATCCACCCACCCATCCATCCAAAACCCACCCATCCATCCACCCACCAATCCATCCATCCATCCATCCATCCATCCATCCATCCATCCATCCATCCATCCATCCATCCACCCACCAATCCATCCATCCATCCATCTATCCATCCACCCATCCATCCATCCATCCACCCATCCATCCAAAACCCACCCATCCATCCACCCACCAATCCATCCATCCATCCATCCATCCATCCATCCATCCATCCATCCAAAACCCACCCATCCATCCACCCACCAATCCATCCATCCATCCATCCATCCACCCACCAATCCATCCATCCATCCATCCATCCATCCATCCACCCATCCATCCAAAACCCACCCATCCATCCATCCATCCATCCACCCACCCATCCATCCACCCACCAAGCCACCCATGCACCTACCCATCCATCCATCCATCTATCCATCCATCCATCCATCCATCCACCCACCCACCCATCCATCCATCCATCCATCCATCCAAGCAGCATATTCATGCGTTCACTGACCCATCCAATGGTTCATTGATTCATTCTCTTATTTTATTGTAGGTTTACCTGGACCTAAAGGCAGTATGGGTCTTCCTGGTCCCCCAGGCTTCGATGGCCGAGACGGACTTCCTGGAGTCAGAGGACTCAAAGGTAAACTATGGATTCCAGTTTTAATTTATTTTACAATTCTTGATGTCCAGTAGCCGATGATTAATAAATCAATGTGCTCTTGTGTTGTCATTAAACAAAAACAATCTTTAATTTAAACTTTATTTTACATTTTTACCAAAGAAAAGATACCATTAATTTAAAGTGTATTTTTTAGTACCCTGAAGAAAATAATGTGACCAAACCATATTTTTATTATTATTATTTTTGTTTTGTTTAAAGGGACATTCCTGAGTTTTCTCCATTGTAAGATGTTTCCGACTAATAAAATATTTCTACGATTAAACTTACATATTAAATATATTTTCTTGTTTAGAATATTAGTGTCTGTATATTCAATGTGTTTCTGGTCATCTTAATATTTCTAAGAAGGCCAAACTGGATTTTGTCTTCAAATAATTTCGTACGTACGACAAAAACAATATTTTAGGAAATAAAAGGAAATTTAACCTAGTACAAATATTAGAACGATCAGAAACATGTTTAATATACAGCCACTAATATTTTATGCTGAAAAATATATTTGATATGTAATTACAATTGTTAAAAAGTCTGTTAGTCGATAACATCTTAAAAATTGCAGCAAACTCAGGAATGTCCCTTTAAAAGATTACTACGTGTATAAAATAGATAAATGTTTTCCCAAAAGGTAATCATAGTGTTCACTAAACCCTTGCAACTTTGCGATCTCATCGTGAAATGAAAAAAGACTTGCAAAGTTGATGAAATGGGGTTTAATAGAGCCATAGACGTACGGATTCCCATTTTGGTTGGCAGTGGGGGGTGGGGGTTGGGGGTCAGGCTAATCTTTGCACAAATGAATGAATGAATGAATGAATGAATGTTTAACGACACCCCAGCACAAAAAATACATCAGCTATTGGGTGTCAAACTACGGTAAATGCAAAAACAATGTGATGATTGCACAAATTAAATAAAAAAGCCAGAATCTTCTTCTTCTTCTTCTTCTCATTCTTCGTTAGTCAAATCATCAGACCAATCATTCCTACAAAAGAGGCGGTGTTCATTAGTTCAGTGACTGTTCCATGCAGTTTTGTGGGCAGTGTTGTTGTGTTTGGCCATGTTAATTGTTTGGATGTGTTGTGTAGGCTGCAGTGTTGTTGTGTTTGGTCATATTAATTGTTTGGATGTGTTGTGTAAGGCTGCAGAGTTGTAGAATATGTTTGGGTGTCTGAATAACAACATTTATTTATATTAGCATCACTGCCAAACAGTTACTGTAAATCATAACATATTAGTGATCTAAAAATTTAGCAAAATCGAAATAAGTGACATATTAGTGATATAAAAGTTTAGTGAGATCATCATATAAAAAAATGAAAAATTAATAAGCTTAAGTTGTAGGATCAGCTGAAATAGTATTCTCTTTTCATCGAGCAGCAAGGGATCTTTTATATGCACCATCCCACAGACAGGGTAGTACATACCACAGCCTTTGATATACCAGTCGTGGTGCACTGGCTGGAACGAGAAATAGCCCACTGATGGGGCTTGATCCCACACCGACTGTGCATCGAGCGTGCACTGTACCACTGGGCTATGTCCCGACCCAATTTCTTAATGAAGCATGAGGACAGGTGGTTGTTATATAATATCGTCTTTTATAGACAGATGGTCACTAAACAAAATGTCCTTTATAGAGACATGGTTGTTAACTGTTTTTATTTTTAAAATTTCTAATAAGACATAGTGACATATTGTTGTACAAGATGCCCTTCTGGATTATGGTAGCCCCACTCCCATGGCTAGTGATATTCAATGTTGGGCTAGTAAATAACTACTATTGCCATGGCTGATGGCTAGTGAATATTTGGGGTCAAAGGTTGCAGTTAAGTATATTTTGTAAATATGAATATCTTGCCCCCACCCCAACCCCCCAATGTTAGTGTTCTTAAGCTCTATCTCCCTCTTTTTGTGACATATTTGAATATTACTATTATTTAGTAAAATTGTATTAATTTAAAGTAAAGTAGGGCTAGTGAATTTTTAACTGTGGCAAGTAAATGTTTTAAAATCACTGATCCCATGGCTAGTGGATTATATAACAATTCGAGAAGACCTGCTGAGATATATGGTTATTAAACTGTTTTAAAAAATGTTTACAACTTCTCTAATAGGACCACCTGGTGACAATGGCTTTCCTGGATCGCCTGGATTGGATGGACTGCGAGGTCCAGAGGGTTACCCTGGTGAGGACGGTTTACCTGGACTACCAGGAGAGAAAGGAGAACAGTCACCGTACGGCTACCCTGGACAGAAGGGAGACCGGGGGCGTGATGGGTTGCCAGGGTTACATGGAGAGCCTGGTTTGAACGGAGTGGATGGCCTTCCTGGAGAACGTGGTGATGTTGGACCGAGTATTGATGGGGAACTCGGTGAGTTACGGAAAAACCACAGATAACTGTTAGAGAGAGTCTTAATGATAAATGTGTGACATCATTTCCTAGATAAATTCCAACATAAAAGAAAATATTTGCATAACAGAACAATTAAATTATGAAAATATCAGCATAGCAGAACAATTAAATTATAGTAGAATTTTTTTTAATGAAAATATTAACATAGTAGAACAATTAAATTATAAAAATATCAACACAGCAGAATAATTAAATTATGAAAATATCAAAACAGAGAAATTAAATTATGAAAATATCAGCATAGCAGAACAATTAAATTATAGTAAAAAATTTTTTTATAAAAATATCAATATAGCAGAACAATTAAATTACAAAAATATTAGGAAAACAAAGCAGCTAAATTATAAAAAATATCAGCATAGCAGAACAATTAAATTATAGTAAAAAAAAATTAATTATAAAAATATCAATATAGCAGAACAATTAAATTATAAAAATATCAGGAAAACAAAGCAGTTAAATTATAAAAATATCAACATAGCAGAACAATTAAATTATAAAAATATCAACATAGCAGAACAATTAAATTATAAAAATATCAACATAGCAGAACAATCAAATTATAAAAAATATCAACATAGCAGAACAATAACATTATGAAAATATTAGCTTAGCAGAATAGTTAAATTATGAAAATATCAGCAAAACAGAGCTTTTAAAGTATGAAAATATTAGCATAGCAGAACAATTAAATTATAAAAATATCAGTATAGCAGAACAGTTAAATTATAATGTATCCTGTTTGATTTAAATAACTATATTTTGTATACAAGTTTATTTAAATAATGTGGGTTTTTTTGTATATTGTTTCATTTAAATAATGTATATTTTGTATTCAAGTTGATTTAAATAATGTAATTTTGTATATCTGTTAATTTAAATAATGTATTCTTTTGTATATCAGTTGATTTAAATAATGTATATTTTACAGGTCGTCCTGGTCTGCCTGGTTTGGATGGCTTGCCTGGAATTGATGGACTTCCTGGACTTAAAGGACATCTCGGAGATATGGGAATACCAGGTTATCTCTCTTTTCATAGTCATTATTAGGTTGCACATTAGCATTCATTACCCCATGCATTTCAGTGTAAATATACCGGCCTCTGTGGCATCATGGTTAGGCCATCAGTCTACAGGCTGGTAGGTACTGGGTTCGGATCCCAGTCAAGGTATGGCATTTTTAATCCAGATACCGACTCCAAGCCCTGAGTGAGTGCTCCGCAAGGCTCAATGGGTAGGTGTAAACCACTTGCACCGACCAGTGATCCATATCTGGTTCAACAAAGGCCATGGTTTGTGCTATCCTGCCTGTGGGAAGCGCAAATAAAAAATCCCTTGCTGCCTGTCATAAAAGAGTAGCCTATGTGGAGACAGTGGATTTCCTCTAAAAAACAGTGTCAGATTGACCATATGTCCAATAGCTGATGATAAGATAAAAAATCAATGTGCTCTAGTGGCGTCGTTAAATAAAACAAACTTTTTTCAGTGTAAATATTGCTTAAATATAGATACTATTTATGTCACTACGTGTAAACATTCTCTGCAGAAAGCTACTAGACTTTTTTTATTTTAATATTTAATTCAAAATGCTGGCTTATTCCGAAATGGGGTGGAGGAGTAAAGTGTAAAAGTTATATTTATTTATGCAGTGCACCATTTATTACTGGAAATGGTGGATGTTTGAAACTTGAGCAACCAAAGTACTGTCATGTGCCGAATTCATTTCCTAGTGACCTGATAACACATAACAACAGCAGACCGGCCTCGGTGGCGTCGTGGCAGGCCATCGGTCTACAGGCTGGTAGGTACTGGGTTCGGATCCCAGTCGAGGCATGGGATTTTTAATCCAGATACCGACTCCAAACCCTGAGTGAGTGCTCCGCAAGGCTCAATGGGTAGGTGTAAACCACTTGCACCGACCAGTGATCCATAACTGGTTCAACAAAGGCCATGGTTTGTGCTATCCTGCCTGTGGGAAGCACAAATAAAAGATCCCTTGCTGCTAATCGGAAGAGTAGCCCATGTAGTGGCGACAGCGGGTTTCCTCTCCAAATCTGTGTGGTCCTTAACCATATGTCTGACACCATATAACCGTAAATAAAATGTGTTGAGTGCGTTGTTAAATAAAACATTTCTTTCTTTCATAGCAACAGCAATGTTATCATGCTAGCAATGGAGGTATTAACAGGCAATGACATAATAACCCTTCAAGTTATCAGGTTGGGTTATCAGGTCACAGAAAGCATGGTCACATGATAAAACATCCTTTATAAACAGGTAGTTGTTATAGTGTGTCCTTTATAGCCAGGTTTATGTTCTTCAAAGTGTTCTCTATAGACAGATGGGTGTTATAGCTGGGGGTGGTTATAAACAGGTAGCTGTATTACAGTGTGTCCTTTATAGACAGATTGATCTTCAAGGTCTACTCTATAGACAGATGGTTGTTATAGCTTTTTTCTTTTCTTTTTTTATATAAACAGGTAGTTGTTATACAGTGTGTTCTTTATAGACAGCTTTTGTTCTTCACAGTGTACTCTATACACAGATGGTTGTTATAGCTGGGATTGTTTTCTACTTTGTCAGGTTTGGTTGGACTGCCGGGTGATCCTGGTAATTTTGGCCAACCTGGACTGGACGGATTGCCTGGACTGCCTGGACTGAAGGGAGAGCGAGGAGTGGATGGACCACCAGGACGGAGAGCAGACTTTGGCCAGCCAGTGGGTTTCTTCTTTCTTTCTTGTTTTCCTTTTTTTAATTCACAAATAACAAATAAAGTATTTAAGGATTGTCTGTTATTTGTTTTATGTTCATCGGGGTATGAAAAAAAAATTCATCCATAAACTGTGTGAATCGGCAAAGTTTGCGGATTTTTTGTTGTTTTGTTCATACCCAGATAAACGTAAAAGAAATAACAGACAATACTTATAATTAAATTTGAATCATACATACTAATAATAACACTAAAACTTCATACTTTATTTTGAATTATTTTTGATCCATAAACAATAATACTCAACTTGCCCATATAAAATGACGTCATCAGATATGTCGTTCCCTGACAACGTAATTTTTACGTTCATCGAGAAATGAACAAACTCCCATTGCTATGTCTGGACCAATGGGATGACGTTATATTGCAATGAATGTAATGGAAATTTAATTATGAAATTTGAAATTTGCAGCAAAACATGATCTATGCCCACTGAACATGATGTTAAACATTTTTTTGCCCTCAATATTCCCAAAATACTATGTATCATTGAACTACATCTAACTAAAGCAGTGCAGCTCTGTTCACTCAAAATCAAACACAACAAGGATATTGGCGGAAATGGCTCACCTTCAAAAGCCTGCCAATTTAATCAATTTATGTTCTTAGGGAAAGTTAGAATACTTTCACTTATTGTGAAATAAACCTTTGTAAATCTTACTAAATACCAAACATTTTGAGTGAAGGTGTGGCAAATATACCGTATCCTACACAACAAGTATAAGAAACATGTTATCAAATACATATTAAGTACATGTATGAAAAAGTGAACAATTCACCACAGTGAGAACATGGCTTTCAATGCATATATACAAGTGTGTATAATACGAATAATCCAACGAAATGAGCCTTGTTGGGTGGTGGGTGGGTGAATAATGCGTTTATAAATTTTGTGTAGCTGTTGCCTAGAATTCTCGCATTTGAAATGACCTGGTAGTAAAAGACTAGGCCCAACAGCCAATCCGAATTAAGCTAATTTATATATCTGGTTATAGATATAAAATTAGGATTTGTATAAATTGTGAATTCATTCACATTTACATGTAAAACGAAAGGATGATGAATTATTGGGGCAAAAAATTGTCTTTTTGTGAGACTGTTATGCTTTCAGCAATGATATTGCAATTGCTTTGCAGATGAGACTGTTTTCTTGTAGTGTTCAATTGGGATAGCCAGATATTAATGTGTTGATATTTAAATTTAAATGATTTAACCTTGGTAAGTAGGTCTGGCACTCCCTATTTTATAGAGGGTAAAATAACAAGAAATGTTCCGAATCTTCAACGTAATGACCAACAAAGCATTTAGATCACTTATTCCTAATCGAAGTCTGCAGTACAGTATTTGTAGCTATCTTTCGCTCTCATATAAATGTGCAGGGACTGCCAAATCTTTTGCTTTTAATTTTTTCTTGAAAGAACTGATAGATGTGGAATTTTTAATATTCATTGATAAATTGTTCCATAAATTAATGCTAGATGGGAAGAAAGATTCAGAATATAATTTTAAACGATATCAATACGATTGAAAATGTTTGGAATTCCGAAGGGAATATCTGTTTATTTGACCGACAGTTCGAGATAGTACTTTGTGTCTCCTCCTCCTCTCGGGGCGAGGCGTTGTGCAGTGGTAAAACGATCGCTTGATGCGCGGTCGGTTTGGTATCGATCCCTGTCAGTGGGCCCATTGCGCTATTTCTCACTCCAGCCAGTGCACCACGACTGATATATCAAAGGCTGTGGTATGTGCTATCCTGTCTATGGGATGGTGCATATAAAAGATCCCTTGCTGCTAATTGAAAAGAGTAGCCTATGAAGTGGTGACAGCGGGTTTTCTCTCTCAATATCTGTGTGGTCCTTAACCATATGTCTGACACCATATAACCGTAAATACAATGTGTTGAGTGCGTTGTTAAATAAAATATTTCCTTCCTTCCTCCTCCTCTCAGTTAGTGGTATAATAAATCCTGTTTCTTTGTACAGTGATTGGTGAGATATCCCATGAATTCCATGAGATATCCCATGAATTCCATGAGATATCCCATGAATTCCATGAGATATACCATGAATTCCATGAGATATACCATGAATTCCATGAGATATCCCATGAATTCCATGAGATATCCCATGAATTCCATGAGATATCCCATGAATTCTGGTATAATAAATATATACATTATTTAAGTTTAACCTTTTCAAAACATTACTAAATATTGTGTACCTTTAATTATCAGGGAGCAAATGGTTTACCTGGTCTATTAAAACATGACTAAATATTGTGTATCTGTAATTACAGGGAGAGAATGGTTTACCTGGACTATTGAAACATTACTAAATATTGTGTACCCGTAATTACATGGAGAGAATGGTTTACCTGGTCTATTAAAAGATGATTATATATTGTGTACCTGTAATTACATGGAGAGAATGGTTTACATGGTCTATTAGAACAGTACTAAATATTGTGTACCTGTAATTACATGGAGAGAATGGTTTACCTGGTCTATTAAAAAATGATTAAATATTGTGTACCTGTAATTACATGGAGAGAATGGTTTACCTGGTCTATTAAAACATTACTAAATAGTGTGTACCTGTAATTACATGGAGAGAATGGTTTACATGGTCTATTAAAACATGACTAAATATTGTGTACCTGTAATTACAGAGTGAGAATGGTTTACTTGGTCTGTTAAAACATGACTAAATACTGTGTACCTGTAATTACAGGGAGAGAATGGTTTACTTGGTCTATTAAAACATGACTAAATATTGTGTACCTGTAATTACATGGAGAGAATGGTTTACATGGTCTATTAGAACAGTACTAAATATTGTGTACCTGTAATTACATGGAGAGAATGGTTTACCTGGTCTATTAAAAAATGATTAAATATTGTGTACCTGTAATTACATGGAGAGAATGGTTTACCTGGTCTATTAAAACATTACTAAATAGTGTGTACCTGTAATTACATGGAGAGAATGGTTTACCTGGTCTATTAAAACATTACTAAATAGTGTGTACCTGTAATTACATGGAGAGAATGGTTTACATGGTCTATTAAAACATGACTAAATAGTGTGTACCTGTAATTACAGGGAGAGAATGGTTTACTTGGTCTTTTGAAACATGACTAAATATTGTGTGCCTGTAATTACAGGGAGAGAATGGTTTACCTGGTCTATTAAAACATGACTAAATATTGTGTACCTGTAATTACAGGGAGAGAATGGTTTACCTGGTCTATTAAAACATGACTAAATATTGTGTGCCTGTAATTACAGGGAGAGAATGGTTTACCTGGAGTGAGAATGGTTCACATGGTCTATTAAAACATTACTAAATATTGTGTACCTGTAATTACAGGGAGAGAATGGTTTACCTGGTCTACCTGGGCTACCTGGTCAGCGTGGTGACCCTGGTCCAGAAGGTTTGCCTGGTTTAAACGGTGAGCCTGGAGCCCCAGGAAATGATGGTTTCCCTGGACTCCCTGGATTAGGTGGATTGGACGGACCAAAAGGAGAGACAGGTTATCCTGGTCAGGATGGGCGGCCCGGAAGTCGAGGCTTCCCTGGTGACGATGGACTACCTGGTATCCCAGGGCAACCGGGATCGAGAGGGAAGCCTGGACCTGATGGTCAGCCTGGTTTTTACGGAGAGAAGGGTCTTCCAGGTGTGTATTGTTACTTCGTTAGCAGGTGTGAGAACAAGTTTTTTTTATTAGGTGTGAATGATGTATCAATGTATGAGAATAACTTGCAAATATGTGAGAATGATTCATGAGACGATTTTGTGTGAATCATGTGTGAAAATAATTTTTGAGAAGAATTTGTGAAAATATTTTGTGAGAAGAATTTGTAAGAATGATGTGTGAGAATGATTTTTGAAATTTTTTTGTGAAAATGATTCATTAGAAGAATTTGTGAAAATATTTTATGATAATTATTTTTGAGAATAATTTGTGGAAAAAAATTTGTTAGACGAATTTGTTGATTTTAACAACACTGTTTTTGTTTTACACTGTATTTACTGTGTATGACTTAGTTATGTTTTTCTCTGTCAGGTATTGAAGGACCACAAGGTTTGCCTGGTCTGCCCGGATCTGATGGACCTCCAGGTAAAATTCATTATTCAGCCACTTTAACATTAATAGTCTTCCACCTTATACAAGTCCAGCTTGAAGACTGTCCCTTTGTTTGGTCAATATGAAGACAATACAGTTCTTTTTAAGAATTACTGTTGGATCAGGCACGGATGCAGGATTTTTGAAAGGGGAGGTGGCGGGGTCCAAATGTAATGGTTCTGGACCCCTGGACCGCCCCTTTGGATCCACTACTGTGAATGCATTTTGAAAGTGTGATCATTGCTTTAAGCTGCTGATTTTAAAAACACAATTCCACATGCATTATATGTTTAAGTACTCTTTGACAAATCTAGTCAGCAATCGAAGGGTTTAATGGTTAAGATTTGCTTCAACAATCGAAGATGTTAATGTTTAAGATTTGCATCAACAAGTGAAGGGGTTAATGGTTAAGATTTGCTTCAACAAGTGAAGAGGTTAATGGTTAATAGTTACTTCAACAAGTGAAGGGGTTAATTGTTAATATTTGCTTCAACAAGTGAAGGTGTTAATGTTTAATATTTGCATCAACAAGCGAAGGGGTTAATTGTTAATATTTGCTGCAACAAGCAAAAGGGTTAATTGTTAATATTTGCTTCAACAAGTGAAGGGGTTAATTGTTAATATTTGCTTCAACAAGTGAAGGGGTTAATTGTTAATATTTGCTACAACAATAAAAGGGGTTAATGGTTAAGATTTGCTTCTAGAAGCAAAAGGGTTGATGGTTAATATTTGTTTCAACAAGTGAAGAGGTTAATGGTTAAGATTTGCTTGAACAAGTGAAGGGGTTAATTGTTAATATTTGCTTCAACAAGTGAAGGGGTTAATGGTTAAGATTTGCTTCATCAAGCAAAAGGGTTGATGGTTAATATTTACTTCAACAAGTGAAGGGGTTAATGTTTAATATTTACTTCAACAAGTGAAGGGGTTAATGGTTAAGATTTGCTTCAACAAGTGAAGAGGTTAATGGTTAAGATTTGCTTCAACAAGTGAAGAGGTTAATGGTTAAGATTTGCTTCAACAAGTGAAGGGGTTAATGTTTAACATTTGCTTCAACAAGTGAAGGGGTTAATTGTTAATATTTGCTTCAACAAGTGAAGGGGTTAATGGTTAAGATTTGCTTCATCAAGCAAAAGGTTGATGGTTAATATTTACTTCAACAAGTGAAGAGGTTAATGGTTAATATTTGCTTCAACAAGTGAAGGGGTTAATTGTTAATATTTGCTTCAACAAGTGAAGGGGTTAATGGTTAAGATTTGCTTCTAGAAGCAAAAGGGTTGATGGTTAATATTTGTTTCAACAAGTGAAGAGGTTAATGGTTAAGATTTGCTTCAACAAGTGAAGGGGTTAATGGTTAAGATTTGCTTCAACAAGTGAAGGGGTTAATGGTTAATACATGGCTGTTAACTGTCCGTCGTGAGACGGATTTCCGTTGTCAGAGAAATTGTGGAAATTATTTTTTCAGTCAGTTTTTTTTTTTTTTTTTTTTTTTTTAAATGAGAATCACTTCGGCCGTTTTCGGTTTCCGTAATGTCAACCCGATCACTTCGGACGTTTTCTTTGCCCCACTGACCCCCTTTAGAGACCCATCCCAGGGTATAAACTACTATACATTTCACTGGCCCCATTCCCCTAACGTAAATTCCCAATCCAATATCAAACTTTTCCCCAATTAGACCCTTCAACCCAACAGTTTCCCAATAAAGATTCCCAAAGTTGCTCTTATCGTGGACACTTGAACTCATAAAAATGTTTACAAATTTAGCTAATTGTATATATTTTTTTTATATGACATCGAAAAAGTTTCGTTTTGGTTTTCCAATCGATTAAGAACACTTGACGAACAACTCTGACCTGGATATGCAAATTAGGTGTATCCTGTTTTGATACAGTCTGCTGTATCGTAGTTTTTAGTAATAATGCCTACATTGTCTGATATAATATATTTTTGGTAGAAGAATATAACTTTTTGTTTTAATCCATCCATTTGCGTTAACACATATTTGGGATCTATCGCAACACGTCCAACCCTAGTGGTATATGGACACGTTAAATTGTTATCTATCTATCTAATCCGCTATTTACGGATGTAGAAAGTAAAAGTATTGACTTAATGTGCATCCTGCACTACCATTTGCTGTGCGATTTTAAGCAGACGATCTTATTTTCTAAAAAGGTGTGTACATATGTTTCGTACTTTTTTTTCTCAGATATTTTATTATTATTATTTTTAAAAAAAATTAAAATCATGTTTGGTACGGTTTTTGTAATTAAACCCCCCTAAAAAAAAACGTTACTACAGTAGTTGTAAATTAAGTGAAAAAAAACCCCTAATTTAAATGTGCTACTCACTCCCTTTGAAGTAATGGCTGTACCCGATATCACACCATGTGACGAACAGCACGTGCGAGTTTCAACACTGTTACAATGTAATAGTTCTGCTGGGAGATTATTAGATTGCGTATTATAGATATTGAGACTTAATAAAATTGATCCGGTGAAAAATTAACATTATTTACGATTGAATAATGGGGTAATTCGAGAACTACTCAACGTGCACTAAGGAGAGTAGGAATTATGGAATGTGTGACAAAACGTAATTGTGTGTGTGTGTGTGTGGGGGGGGGGGGGGGGTTATTGTGCAACGTAATGTTAATTAATAAAGTATGCAACCAGTCATTGCCGTTTTATTTTAACATATATGTATTACTAAAGACCCCAAAGTAAAATATGACATGGTCACAAAACGTTACACGAGCGAGAGGGGTATTAAAACTGCAAGATTTTGCGTTACGTATTGTTAAATGGACACAAAGATCAACAAAGGACTATTCAACGTTAGCGTAATGCAGTATCAGACATTGGCTTTTACCCCAATTTTTAACGACCATAATGAATTTGCAATAAGACTACGGCGACCCGATGTAAATGTATTTGAATATTTGATTTGACGTCCATTAGCTGGCAGTCAAGCCTAAATAAATAATATCAAGTAATAATGCAAACTTTAAAAAAAATGTCCGTAGCTTGTGAAAGAACACCCCAGCAAATGTCAGCCTAATAGGACTATTTTTATTAATATAGGTTCACTGCAGGACCCATCAAATTAATGTTTTTGTCCAATAAAAAACAAAACAAAACAGGGTTTGGGTTGGGAGAAATACTTGTTTAAAGTGGACTACAATTGTCATGTAAAACACTACCATTTTGAATGGTGATATAATCATGGCACTGACATCCGCCATCTAAACCCCCAACCAGGGCAATGCCCTGTACCTTGAAATTTCAGTCACAACATTTTACTTTTGTTAACAGCCATGTTAATATTTGCTTTAACAAGTGAAAAGGCTAATGGTTAAGATTTGCTTCAACAGTTGAAGGGGTTAATGTTTAATATTTACTTCAACAAGTGAAGGGGTTAATGGTTAAGATTTGCTTCAACAAGTGAAGAGGTTAATGGTTAATATTTGCTTCAACAAGTGAAGAGGTTAATAGTTATGATTTGCTTCAACAAGCGAAGGGTTAATGGTTAATTTGTTTTTTCAGGACGCCCTGGTGCACCAGGACAAGATGGTTACTCAGGATCCCCTGGGGTTCCGGGTGTTTTCGGACCACCTGGAGATGATGGTATCCCGGGGCGACCAGGCTTCAAGGGAGAGCAGGGTGAACGGGGATTCACGTATCCTGGTATGAAGGGAAGCCCCGGTGATCCAGGACTGGACGGGCTGCCAGGTAATCTTCTAACAAACTTTTAATTCTTTCACACATTCCCTTTGTCAGGGGCCGAATTTTAATTTCTGGGAGGCATGACAAGTGTTGCCTTCAGTTTAAAAACAGAAATTAGGGCGCCAAGGCAAAGTGGAGGGGAACCAAGACAAATATTTCCTTCAAATTAGGGGCACAAATGCAACTCAATTTTTTATTAAGTTTCCTCAAACAAACATGATTTAACCCTGGTTCCTTGGGCTCTAGCCTATGTGATTTGATGGATACGGATTCCTTATATCATATTACCAATATAATTTTAATATTTGTTACATATACAACATGGAATGTATGAGAAGAACACAGGGACAAACTAGGTAGGGCACCACAGCATTTTTCTTGTCATAACTGGACAAAAAAGAGAGAAAAAATACCCATAATATACTCATGGAAAGATATAAGGGAACACACATTTTTATATTGACTATTGACTGGAACCAAAATCGTCATCCACAGTATCAGGACCTTTAACAGTGTTACTGTCAGTGAAGTCCACATTACTTATATTCAATGTTATTGCACACCAGTGTAAGATATTGCATAACAATCACTCAGTATCTAACTAGTGTAATATCGGCGTGACGTGAACGTGGCGTAGATCACTTGCTGACCCAGTTCGTAGACAAATAACATGTAGGTCTCGACATCGGCTTACTTCTGCGTTACAGGTTGTTTGTAGTTGGTTTGTAATAAATAAAATACTAAACTAACTTGCCTGTTATACCATTTTTATGAAACTCGTGAACAGTGTTGGTACCAAAACTGTTCACTCGTTTCATAAAAATGGTATGACAGGCAAGCTCGTTTAGTATTCTATATATACATTACATTTTTCTATGTTTTATATAGGCGTCACTACTCAGTACTGAATTAAATTTGGTCTCAAATACCACGTGTTCTCTTATTTATTTCCATCAGTATAAAATAACATAGGAATAAATTGAGAATAATAAACAAGTGACCAGTTATTATCAGATTTATATAGCGAGTGAGTGACAAGTGAAAATTATTTCACGAGGGACATAAATTTGATAATAACTGGTACCGAGTTTGCTGTTGTATTTATTATCCCAGCTATTTGGGGTTTTTGAAAACCTTTATTTTTGATATAGCCTACATCGGCTATACGTCCATGTATATAGAAACAATGTAAACTACTTTACTGTTCTGGGTATTGCTTTAACTTTGTATTTAATTAACGATTCACAGATAATTTTCAAAACTCAAAGTTTTATATATTCTGTAAAAAATATCTATAATGAATTGCATTAAACTACCATTTTATTACAAGTTTAACACTGAAACCAGAAAGATGTAAACGCAAACGCTTTAAATTACGTGACGTCATTGTGTGTGCTTTGCCAAATCATGTTGACATCATATTAGTACCGACAAGGTGATTGGTTTGTTGGCGTCAAATCGTCCAATAGTAGTGTATGTTAAACCAATGCATGATAATTTCTCAGTGAAAATATTTTTATTTTCAACGTTATGATTGCCTGCTTGGGTAATAAAATGTATTATATTATAACTTTTGTTTTGCCTTTTGTTTTTATGCAGGTACTGTAATTTCTGTTGAGAGACCATTTCAACTAGAAATTAGACTGTTTTATGTTGTTCTTATTTTTAGTTTTGGTACACTCCCTCAGTAGTGTTATTTTTATTCTGTTAGTAATTCCTCCTTTGGTCCTTCGATTTACTTCTTCAGTGATGTTACTAGTCCCCATCCTTTCTAACTGGAGGGGACTATAAGTTTCGTCCTTGTCCTTCTGTTTGTCTGTCTGTCTGTCTGTCCGACAATCTGTCCACATATAGTTTTTAAGAACTTTTTTTCCACGATGTCTCAAAATATTGAGCTGAAATTTTGTATATAGCTTTACCATGCAGGGCCGTAGCTAGCAGGGGGCAAGGAAATCCGGAAAAAGTTATAGAAACTTAAAGAAAATTCTCTTAACCGTTTAAGGAGTTTTAGACTATTAACTACTCAGTTGCCCCCCCCCCCCCACCCCCCACCCACCCCCAAAGTAAAAATCCTAGCTACGGCCCTGATGATTTACCCATTTTTCACAGAGGTATTGCCCTTGAACTTTGAAGATACAGAAATGTATTGCTTTAGCAGTACTCTCAGAATGCTTGTTTCTTCTTATGTTTGTATTTCCACCATTGGTGCACTTCCTCAGTAAAGGTTATGTTTCTGCTGTTTAGGTATGAGAGGTTCAGAGGGGTTGCCTGGGTTACCTGGTGCTCCTGGCTTCAAGGGAGAAAAGGGAGACTTAGGCGAACCAGGAATTCAAGGTGAAGATGGAAGACCTGGAGTAGATGGCCTAAGAGGATATGATGTTAGTACCGTAATACCTCTAATAATTGTGATATGATTCCAGTACTAGTATACCTCTAATAATTATGATATGTCCATACTATAATATCTCTAATAATTGTGATATGATGTCAGTACCATAATACCTCTAATAATTGTGATATGTCAGTACCATAATACCTCTAATAATTGTGATATGTCAGTATCGTAATACTTCTAATAACTGATGTGATATTAGTACCTTAATGTTTCTAATAATTGTGATATGCTGTCAGTACCATACCTCTAATAATTGTGATATGTCAGTACCATAATACCTCTAATAATTGTGATATGTCAGTATCGTAATACTTCTAATAACTGATATGATATTAGTACCTTAATATTTCTAATAATTATGATATGCTGTCAGTACCATACCTCTAATAATTGTGACATGATGTCAGTACCATAATACCTCTAATAATTGATATATCAGTACCTTAATACCTTTAATAAGTGTGATACATCAATACTGTAATACCTCAAATAATTGTAATATGATGTCAATACCATAATACCTCTAATAATTGTGATATGTCGGTACCGTAATACCTCTAATAATTGATATGATGTCAGTACCTTAGTATCTCTAATGATTGCGATATAATATCAGTACCTTAGTACCTCTGATAATTGTGATATGTCAGTACGGTACCTTAGTACCTCTAATAATTGATATTGTGTCAGTATCTCTAATAATTGTAATTTGATATGCTGTGATTACATAAACCATTTATTAGACACTGAATAACTACAGTTTAAAATATTTTGAGATTGGGTTAGTTGTAGACCCTAGTTTGTTTAATCTACAAACATGTAACACATGTTGAAATGGGGAAATACTGTTAAAAATAGACTAGAGCTCGTCTCCATAATAGTTACTTCTCAGAGGTATGTGGATTTTTTAAAATATAAAAAATATGTTTAGTGGTATCAGAAACACCAGGATGACCAGAAACACTGGATGTAGAAATGTAGATATAGAAATGGATAATCTAAACAATAAAATCCAAGTAATATCTGATTTCAATTATCAAAAATGTAGAGTCACACTAGAATTTTTTTTGGTTTAGCCACTTTCCAAATTGATATATAGAATATTTCCTTAAAAATTATTAAAATGTGGTTAACTTAAGGAATATTCTATTAACCAAAGACAAATTTTATAGCCACTTTGAATAAAAACTTGGCAATGGACAGGGTGAGCCATAAAACTGACTGAGGTTTAGTGAAAAATATGTCATAGTGTTTAAAAACTAGGGTATGTCTCTTTAACAAAATATTCTCTTTTTTTTTCTTTTCCCAGGGAGATCCTGGACAGACATCTTTCCCAGGAGAGAAGGGTGACCGTGGAGATCCAGGACTTAATGGACTGCCTGGATATAGTGGAGAACAAGGAGACGCCGGTTTCCCGGGGCAACGCGGCTTGCCTGGTGATGACGGAGCTCCAGGTATACTGTATTTCACTTTTTGTTAAAGTTAAAATTTGTTTTATTTGACAAGTGGGGCAGGATGTAGCCCAGTAGTAAAGCGCTCGTTCGATGCACGGTCGGTGTGGGATCGATCCCCGTCGGTGGGCCCATTGGGTTATTTCTCGTTCCAGCCAGTGCACCACGACTCGTATATCAAAGGCCGTGGTATGTACCACCCTGTCTGTGGGATGGTGCATATAAAACATCCCTTGCTGCTAATCGAAAAGAGTAGTTCATGAAGTGGCGACAGCAGGTTTCCTCTCTCAATATCTATGTGGTCCTTAACCATATGGCTGATGCCATATAACCGTAAATAAAATGTGTTGAGTGCATTGTTAAATAAAACATTTCTTTCTTTCTTTGTTTGACGACACCACTAGAGCACATAAATTTATTAATCATTAGCTATTAGGTGTCAAACATTTGGTAATTTTAACATAGTATTAGAGAGGAGGATTCCTGCTACATTTTTCCATTAGTAGCAAGGGATCTTTTATATGCATCATTCCACAGACAGGTTAGTACATACCACAGTCATTAATATACCAGTTATTGTGCTGGAATGAGAAATAGGTCAATGGGCCCACTGATGGGGATCGATCCCAAACCAACCGTGCATCAAGCAAACGCTATACCACTGAGCTACGTCCCGCCCCTTATTTGGACATAAAGTCTTAGATAGGATGGCTGCTACATTTTTCAATTAGTAGCAAAGGATCTTTTATATGCATCATCCCACAGACTGTATAGTACATACCACAGCCTTTGATATACCAGTTGTGGTGCATTCTGACTGAAATGAGAAATATCTCAATGGGCCTATTAATGGGGATCGATCCTAGGCCAACGGCACATCAGGCAAGTGCATTACCACTAGGTTACCAATAAACCTGTTTTAAAAGGCCACTTTTTGGATACTCCCTTTGGTGGCTGCTTAACACAGAGTTGACTATATATATATATATATATCAAGGCTCACGTGACCGGGCGAACTGAGTCCAAACTTCGCTCTGAGTAGCCTGACTTCGCCATGCCAGTCATTGTAAGGCGAAATCTGTGTCGCCTTGTTAAAAAATAGTCATCACTTGCAGTGTACACTTACACGGATGAATGGTGAAGAACTTGAGGAACATCTCTTCATAGATAATAATTAAGTGTGAAGTGTCTGAGAGTTTGAAACTCATGCGACAGGCTCACAGACGGTCTCACTCAGACAACACCCGTGTCTGGCACTAATAGTAGGCCTAAACGTGCTACTGACTGTTGAAACGTGTTGTCAGGCAAATATGCAGGAAATTGTACAAGGGATCTAGACTATGACGAATGAATTCTTTTAGAGAGTTTTTTTAAACAACAGTGACAGGTGCAGCAGATAAGCAATGTTCACACCTTCACGGATACTAGTACCCATTCAGTCTGACCACTGTGACAGTGTATCAATTAAGAAACAGTGACTATGGAATGCATTAAAATTAAAAGTCTCACACTGGTTAAAAACTTCGCCCTCTCTAAAGTTTGAGAGAGAAGTGACTTCGCTCTATGATTTTGACCTCGCGTGAGGCCTGATTATATATATATATATATATATATATATATAATATATATATATATATATATATATATACCATACATATATATATAATATATATATATATATACATATATATACCACACACATATTTCAGTGAAAACATGGATTATTTGGTAATTTTTAGTACTACATATTTCAGTACTTATTCAATGTTATTATTTCAGGTGTCCGAGGGCCGACTGGTGACCGGGGTCCAGCTCCACTAACAATCCCTTCTGGACCAAAGGGTTTCCATGGAGATCCAGGAGAGCCTGGCTATCCAGGGCTGGATGGAGAACGTGGACGGCCAGGTATGTAATATGTGTATTTTATTTAACCAAGTATATACCAGTATTTGGTTTATTTAACGTCTCAGACCCAAGTTTTAACCTGTGAAAATGGACATTAAGTTTGGTTAATCTACACATTTGTACCACATCTGGATAAAGTTACAGTAGAGTTAAATGAGAGCATGTGAAACAGAGAATTACACTCTAAAATTAGACTAGAGCATGTCTATATAACCATTACTTCTCAGAAGTATGGGTTTTTTTTTAAAGATATATTAAAAAGTGCATTTCGTGGTAGTACAAAGACCAGAAACACTTTGAATGTACAGAAATGGATAATCTGAACAATAAAATATAAGTAATGTCTAATAGTCTTATTCAACTTACTGTACTAGCACAACAACAATGCTATACGACCCTGAGTTATAACCTCCACTGCAGAATTATCTCCCCTTGCCGGATGTATAACCTACACCTGCGCATGGGTAGACCGTATATCCTCGTTTTTTTATTCTGCAGTCCTCCATTGCAGTCGTGTTCGAGTTCTGTTGTAAAATTTTTGTCAAATTGTTAAATTGTTTATTAATTTGTAATTTTGTTTTACTCTGTCATACGAGGTCTTTTGGGTAATTTACACAGGGGGTTAATGTCTGACACGGCTTCCTCGGGCTCCAACTGGTTGGTTGTGTGTGCCGAGGGGGGTTGTCTTAAACGACTGCCCCAGTTTGATCAGCATTTGTTATGTCGTTCTTGTTGTTTTGGACGCCAGTGTCATATCTGTGTAAATTTGTCCCCATCCACGTGGGGGAAGGCTAAGAAGCTGTCAAAAGACGCTGAGCGAAAGAGGATGATTAGACGTGAACGGGACGGGCGGAGCACAGTGGCAACCTCTGGGGTCGTGCTCCATACCGATTTGCCGGCGGTCAGCAAGTCAGTGTCCAGTTCTAAGAGCTCGCGGACAAGTGGTAGGCGCAAGGGCGCCTCCTTGTCTGTTCGCCATCTTCATGGTGATACCAGTAAACCCGAAGCGCCGCTTGGCGTGGAGGGGGCGCTGTTGCTCCCTGTTTCGGCTGAAGCAGGGAAGGTTTCTTCCAGGTCGGGCTCCGTTCCGCCTCCACCGGTGGAGGCGGCGCCGGTTACGGTTGTAACGGGGGCGTCAATCAGAGGGAGTGCAGTCGTGGCAGGAACGACTGTGTCTCTCAGTTCCGACTCCCATCTTGCTGATGGGGGCAGGGTTATCGGTCCTTCTGTGGAGGGGTCGATTAGCTCTAAAATGAAGTCCGCTTTGCGGCGCCGTTTGTCTCACCAGATTTCTAGTGCAGGGTTGGTCGTGGCATCCGAGGGCGCCGTTTTGACCAACGTGTCTTTCAGCATTACTTCGGTGATCGAGCCACTTGGCGAAATCGCGAAGTCTCACAACGTTGTCTCGGTCACGGAGCTGGGTGGAGTTGTTACGGGTGCGACGCCAGTGGGCGTCCCTTCTGTTGTTGGGGCGCCTGTACAGCGTCATCAACTTTTAGATCGTTCGCATGTGGCTATGTCAACTGGGTTGGCTAATCCACACGTGGTATGTTGGGTTCAGAATTCGGCGCAGGATTCGTACGTGTACGAATTTCCTGACGGTCCGGTTCAACGGACACCACCAGTCCCGTTGTCTGCTTCGGCAGGGATCAGGGAAACTGCAGCTTTCTTGGGTGCACCTGTGTCGACACCGATGGTCAATCCGGACCTGTCAGATCGGGGTAGAGGTTCCAGGGCGTTATCCCTCGACTGCCCTGCGTGGGCAGAACCTTTCGTTCAGGGTCCGATGGTTTCGGGTCGCACCTCCCCAGGGGTGGACTCGGGGGGACTCTTTTGGAATATTTTCCTGGCTAGGGGAATGTCTTGAGAATTTCATAGCCTGGCTAGTTGCCCCTCCCACCAGTTTCCTCCACCAGTCCCTCCACCGCCGGGGTTTCCAGCGAGACCGGGGTTGGACGTGCAGTTTGCAGATTCGGCCGGTCCGCATACACGTCCTGCCCATGCAGTTTCGTTTCCGTTACGGTCAGCGCATGGCGCGTCGTTTTAAAAAAAATTCTTCTTCGGAAGAGGATTTCCCTCCGAATCAGTGTGTGGTTTGGGGGAAGGGTCGGCACCAGGTTCGGGCTTGACGAGATTCCCCAATTTGGCCGATGGTAACACCAGATGGTCGATTATGATTTACCAGGTGGTTCCTGGGTTTTGTACGGGAACAGGTCGATGTCGTTATTCTGGTGTGCGCGGATGCAATTCCGTCGGAGGAGGCTGTTCAGTCTTACAAGGGTTGTTGTTTCGTTTGGAAACCGGCCTTTAGCGACGGATGCTCGCGGCAGGCGGATTTCGGCTTGCCGTTAGCGCACAAGGCGCATGAATCTCTTGCGGAGATTGATGCTTTGATTGCGGGGTAGTGATCGTATTTTGGGGGCACTGGTGGAAGAGTTTCCGGCAGCGTTAGCTACCGGGAAACTGTTGTCTGCGACGAAGGTTTGTCCACGTCTTCGTATAAGACATTGGGAGGCTTCCTTCCTTTCACAATCCAGCGGTCATTTCCGCTAGGGTGAAGGCAGACTGCCACCCATCTCCTAATGTCAGTGTGCCACTCACGGATTTAGAGACATTTGGAGGTGTTATCTAAACTTCTTTTTCAGTCAATAACCATTTAGGTATGTTCCTATTTGGATTAGATAAAGCAGTCACGGGAGATCATGGAACTCTTCCGCCCGATGGCTAAGGGTTGTTTTGTTGGCGGCTTCTAAAGCCTATCATCACGTCGCTCAGCTTGCTGGGCGTGTTTTTGCCAACAATTATATCTGCCGTTACTTCTGGCTCGGGGTATCACTACCTTTCGGGATCACTACCTGGCGGGACTGAGAGCGACGACGGGTGTGGTTTAATAACCTACTTTCGTAGTTGCTCAGTAAGGGAAACCTTACATTTTGCCCCAATTTTAACTTGGTCATGGACCAATTTTAACGTCAGGCGGCGTTCTTACTTTTAAGCCTCCACCTGTTGAAGAACTCGTTTCTTGACAAGAAGCGATCGAAATGGGTCGTCCCTGCTGCAGTCTACGTCCATCGAACAGGCTTTTCGGGGAAGCAGGCACGTTTTGTGGTTCTGCTCGGGGCAAGGCGTCTCAGGGTTGGGAAGCGGACGTGATGAGTGTGCGTGAACAATCGAAATCCGTTCCTTCTTCTGTGGGGGGGCAGATTGCGCCATTTGTTCAAAGTTGGTGCGAACTGCCAGATCTGGACCCATGTGGTTTTGTCGGTTGTCCGCACGGATACAGAATTCCTTTTTCTTCACCCCCTCCACTGACCGTCCTCCCCCCGTCTGGTATGGTTGTAGAGTTTCTCGACAAGAAAGCCATCCAGGAGGTGATTTCCCATGGTTCATCGCCCAAAGAAGAATGGCGAGTGGGACCAAATTTTATACTGAACCTAAGCACGCATGAAGTCTTACGGTTATGATCAGGATGCAGACGTTCTCTGGGCGTGCTTCAGAAGCCAGGCCGGGATGAGGGACGTGCGTGGTGCAACAATCGACATTAAAGTACTTGCGTTCCGTTAGCGGTCAGAGCTTCCTAGTGGGGCCGTTTCAGATTGGCCCGTCCAGCCCATTGTTCGGATTTTTGGAATTTTTTTTATTTTTTTAGCATTATTTTTTTATAGTACTTGCGGTTCTCTAAAGTTGGTGCGGATTGGCCACATGCCAGATCTACTCGGGTACCAGTGGTGGGGCGTGTAGGCATCTGTGTGGGTATGATGCCCAATTCCTGGAGGTGCGCGGCATCACAGACGGCATGTATCGTGGGTGTGGACGTTCGTGATCGGACACAGATCTCCGATTGGGGTTTATTCACCAGTTGGTTCAAGTCGAATTAGTGCCAACACAGGTTTTCGGTTATTCGGTGTGGTTTTCGAACCTTGTGGTGAGGCGTCGTCGACTTCACAATTTCAGGATGTTGGCCCGCAACGTTTTCTGGTGGAGCAAAGTGTTGTCCGCGTGTGCACACGATGTGTTGATAGGCCATCTCGAATCGCTGGCGGATTTGAATGGTGCTGTTTTCAGACGGTTTCAAGAGACCAATTGTCAAGGTCATTTGTCCCCGAGTGTGGGATGGTCTCAGCTGGGATAGGGCGCCCTGAATTCACGCGTGGGCCTTGGTTAAGATTCTTCCGATCCAGAGTGTCTAGTGGACAAGGCATGGCCCAGGCCGTTCACTTTACACCCCACTTTAATGGAAGAGTTACCGTGCATGTTCCAATCCCATGCGAGATTTTTGGAAGTACTTTGCGCGTCTCATTACGACTGGCAGCATCCTTCAGGTGTTCTGGACTCCGTTCGGCATGGGACACAAGCCTCCACGTCTTTACTGGAGTAAAGGACGAATGGTGCGGGCACAGCTTGTACAGTTCGTTGGGTATACGGATTCAAGAACATGAGAGGAATTGGTTAATTCCGAGCTTTTTTGGGACATCACAGACGGCTATGTGATCTGCGGGTTGTTCCCAGATTGGGTCAATGTAGCGAATTAGTGCCAACACAGGGTTTCACTTATCTCGGGCGTGGTTTCAAACGCTTGTGGATCGTGGGGGGGGGGGGGGGTTTGGGGCAAGAACCCTCACATTTCAGGATGTTGCCATAGGCCAACGTTTTCTGGTGGAGCAAAGTGTGTCGTGTTTATGGGCACACTCCATGTGTTGATAGGCCCATCTCGCAATCGCTGGCGGCAGCTGAATGTGCGGTTCAGCGGTGAGACCGCTTCACAAAAAACCCCCCCCCCTCATTGCTCCCGAGGTGGATGGTTCAGCTGGGATTTCGCTTGTAGATTCTGGAATGGTACGACAACTGGGGAGTGGTCCTGTTATCGATGCCAAACACATTCCTTCGAGAGGGAGTCCGTGAACGTCGGTCGCGCGTTGGCGGTTATCACGCTTTGAGTCGGTCGTTCAATCCGGTGGGGAGGCCCGGAGGCTTCAGATTCTGGACGGAGTGGATCGTTGCCGTGAACCGGACGCTTGTGTCGTTCCCGGTTATCGAGTTCTGTCAGTTGTGGGGGAGTCCTTCAACTCGATATGTTTGCCACTCGTTCTGAACAGTCAGTTGCCAGTGTTTGTATCACCGGTACCAGACCCACTGGCACTGGAGTACGATGCGTTGAGCATGGACTGGATGGGACTGGATTTTTAGCCTTTCCCCCCCGGTTCAGAGAAGGTTCTGGCGATCGGACCAACCTGGCATCCAAACGAGTTGGGCAGCTCAAGAGGTTTTCTCCGGTGCGGTTGCGACTTCACGCATGGCGGTTGTTGGGGTTTCCCTCCGAAAACTTCACGAGAAACCGAGGCTTTTCTAAATGGGTTGCTGAGCTCGTCTCCTCTTCGTAGCACCAGTCTATGGAGAGGGTCTACCAGTGTCACTGGCGCGCTTGGGTTCGTTGGGTGACTGAGAGGGACGTGGATCCCTTGTCGCCTACTGTTAATGACTTAGCTGAGTACTTTCTGGCTCTTGTCCAAGAAAGACAGCTGAAGGTTCAAACAGTGAGAAGTCACCGGTCGTCCATTTTCACTACTCTGAGGCAGTGTAGACGTCAAGATTTCTCAACGAATCTCGTGTTGCATGACTTGCTTAAGTCGTTGCAAAACACGGTTGAGAAGCCTTCCATTTTGCCTAAATGGAATGTTTTTCTGGTTCTGCATGCACTCAAAGGCAAGCCCTACGAGCCTTTGAAATTCGCCAGTCTTCGTCATTTGACGTGGAAAACTTTGTTTCTGGTCTCACTAGCGGCTTGCCGTCGTATTAGTGAGATTCATGCTTTTTTGCATGATTTGGTGGATTACAATACGGATGGGTCAGTTACATTACGTACTGATCCTGTATTTGTGGCTAAGAACCAGGTGCCAGGGGAAGAGTTTCCTCCGGCCATCATTCAGTGTTTATCTCGTACGCTTTCTGCGGATAATTCTGATAGACTTCTTTGTCCGGTGCGGGCTTTGAAATTCTATTTGGAGCGTACTAGAAATCTCCGGCAAAACACTAAGAGACTGTTTATCTTTTTCACATGCCAACCAGGAGACATTACGAAGAATGCTTTGTCGAGATGGATTGCTGCAACCATCAAACTGGCATATGAGAAGGCGGGTGATCATGTTCTGCGGAATTTCTCAGTTCGACCTCATGAGATTCGGGCGATTTCTGCTTCCTTTAATTTCCATGATTCTTTGGACATTTTCAAGGTCATGAGTGCGGGATTTTGGAAAGGTTGACACACGTTTGACCGGTTTTATTTCCGTGATATGGCTGTTGGTCCGGACGGAACTCGGCGGATTCAGTCAGTCATTGCAGGGCAGCAACTCATTTCGGTGCGCAGGGCCACGAGTAGGGGGCGACCCTTATTTCGTCTGGTCGCTAGCGGCAGTCTTTCTGGGAGATAGTTCTCCACATCCTGTTTGGAGAGTGGGGGGTGGATGGTTGACTATCTGGGGCAGTCGAATGTCTTTTACCATTACTTGGTGTGCGGGTTTCCTCACCTTGTTAACTTGGTTTACTTTTAATTGGGATTGTAGTTCTTCAATTTAAAAGTCACTTTGACATTTTATACCTCGTATGATGTGGGTTGCTTTTTTACTGTATCATTACTTGAGATGAACACTACTGGTTGAATAGGTAAGTCCTCCTTGTTTTCTTACCTCCTCCCTTTAATGTTAAATTCTCGTGCTTTAACGGTGTTATATCACGTCTGTTATAGCATTGTTGTTGTGCTAGTATGGTAAGTTGAATAAGTACTAGCACAACAACCGTTACCTCCCACCCGCCCCGAGGGAGGTCTTTTTTGATTCAGTCATTCCGGACTTTGAATCGATAACAAGGATATACGGTCTACCCATGCGCGGGTGTAGGTTATACATCCGGCAAGGGGAGATAATTCTGCAGTGGAGGTTATAACTCAGGGTCGTATAGCATTGTTGTTGTGCTAGTACTGGGTAAGTATGAATAATAATGAAAATTAGAAACAAATTTTCTAATTTTATTTATCAAAAAAGGTTCTCATAGTGAAAGACACATTGTAAATTTGGGTCTGTTACTTTAATCGGGTATGTAAACCTGTTTTATATAACAAGGTGTGTAATATATATATGGAACCACGTATGTAATATTTATATTATTTAATGGGTACATATATTATGTAACCAGGTATTATTCATAAGGTATGTTACGTTTGTTTATATAACCAGGTATGCAATATGGTGTTTTAGTTAATCAGGTACATAAAATGTTATACTGTTCAACCAAGTATTTAATATTGGTTTTGTAATACATTGAAACCTCTATAAACCAGACACACATGGGACCAAGTAAAAAGTCTGGTTTCAAGGGGCATCCAGTTTAGAGAGGTTATTTTCTGTAAATATTAATAAAGGGGCCTTGAAAAACATCTGGTTTTAAGAGAATTCCGGTTTACTGAGGTTTTAATTTTAAAGAGTTTCACTATATTTTGTCATGAAATAGACATAGATTAAAATGTCCTGAGGTGTTTTTAAAGAAAAATTCATTTTGTTTTCTTTCATCGTAGGCCAAGATGGCTTGCCTGGATTACCTGGTAGGAAAGGAGAATCGGGTTACCCTGGAGAGCTGGGTATCCATGGTGATTCTGGGTTGCCGGGTGTGCGTGGACTGCCAGGTCATGATGGGATGCCTGGACTGCCTGGTCTTCCTGGTTCACCTGGTCATCCTGGTGACTCTGGTGATATTGGTGGTGGCCCTGGTTTGTTATTTACCAGGTAGGTTGTTTGTAATTGCCGTAAATCTTATAACAGAAGTTAGGACTGGGCTCCAATCAATATATAATTAACATAAGAGTGAAAGGGCTGAAGTGTGGCTTGTTAGGTGATGCTGGTGATAGACCTGGCTTGTTATTTACCAGGTAGGTCGTTTCTAATTGCCATAAATCTTGTAACATAAGTCAGGAGTGGGCTCCAGTCAGTATATAATTACCTTAAATCCTCGAGTAGAAGGGCTGAAGTGTCATTTGTCAGGTAGTGTTGGTGATGGACCTGACTTGTTATTTGCAAGGCAGGTCGTTTCTAATATAATTGTTGTAAATCCTGCAGGAGTAGGCTCTAGACAGAATATAATTACCATAAATCCTTAAGTAGAAGGGTTGAAGTGTTATTTCTTAGGTGATGTTGGTGATGGACCTGGTTTGTTAACTGCTATGTGGGTAATTTTTGATACCGTAAATCTTGCAACAAAAGAACTTTGGATGGGCTCTAGTGAATATACAAAACAGAACTGTGGTGAGCTCTAATGAATACATGGATATATATTTACCATAAATACTGCAGTAGAAGGACTGGAGTTGGCTTTGACATGTGATGTTGATGGTAGATCTGATATATTTTTCAAACAATGCAGTTTCTAATATAATTACCATAAATCTTGCAACAAGGTTAGTCACTTGTTAATATATAATTATAATGATCCTTCAGTAAAAGGCTGAAGTGGGTTTTGTTAGGTAATATTGTTAATTGACCAGGGTCCCATTCCACGAAGCGATCTTAGCCCTAAGATCACCGTAACTGCACACCTAACATATGCACTTAAGGTGATCTTAGCGCTAAGATCGCTTTGTAGAACGGGGCCCAGGGCCCTATTCCCTGGAGTGATCGTAGTGCTAAGATTGTTTCGTGGGACAGGGACGTGGATGTAAATTTAAAACAATGTCTGTGCTAAGCTCTATTCATTACCACAATTACTGCAAATCCTAAACACATACCTCACCATGAATTTAAATGTTTCTAACAGGGCGCAAAGCAGCACTTTATATTTACTCGCCAACTGGCTAGTGGATGAAAAAAAATACTAGCCAACTAGAGATTGTTACTCGCCAGGCAACATATGAAGTACATGTATTAGTATGGATAATTATAATAACATAATTAAAGAACTTTAAACACCAACCTCATCCTATTTTGTTTTACTTTCCTTTGTAAACCGCTTTTTAATTGGGTTACGTGATTCCGACAAGTATACCGACGGCTACAGTTACTGAAACTAGGACGTATTTTATTTATTTATTTATTTTTGTTCACGATATGCTATCGTTACCAACAACTTTCTCGAACGTTTTTTAAAAATTTATTTAGCATATTCCCGCCATGTAACATTTAGCTTAACTTTAGGTGCAAACAAATTGGTTGCGAAGCAATTGGTCCAATGCTTTGAGAAAACTCATTTACAATCGGAAAACCCCGATGTGTCACGAGGCTTTCCGAACACCTCGATCGTCAAGTCGGCCGGAGAGTGTGATATCCGCAAACGGGGCAAAATGCGGAAGTGTATTTTTACAGTTTCGATCATTAGTATATGTGTTGTCTGACTGATTAGTGAAATAAATGTTCCAGTGACAGCTTCATTCTGAAAAAATAATCTACTCGCCAAAAGGCTAGTGTTTTGCAAATTTAAATCGCCATAACAGAATTTCACTCGCATAGGCGAGTGTTTCACTCGCAGTATTGCGCCCTGTCTAATATTGCAACAAATATTTCCACTAGTATTCTTTTGTATTTAATATTGTAATGAAGGCTTCTAATTGAAAGTTTGTTTTGTTTAACGACACCACTAGAGCACATTGATTTATTAATCATCGGCTATTGGATGTCAAACCTATGATAATTTTGACAGTCATAGAGAGGAAACCCGTTATATTTTTTCATTAGTAAAAAGGGATCTTTTATATGCACCATCCCACAGACAGGATAGCACATACCACGGCCTTTGAAATACCAGCAAGTGAGTACCAGACCGCGCAGCAAGTGAGCACTTTACCACTGGGCTACATCCCGTCCCTGTTTCTAATTGATGCATATTCAATTTTTCAGACACAGTCAAGCCGCTAGGGTTCCGGAATGTCCACGGGGCACCTACAAGATGTGGGATGGATATTCACTTGTCTACGTTATGGGCAATTCACGATCACATGGACAAGATCTCGGTAAGCAAAATATCACCATTACAGATTTATACGATATTAAACAAGCTTCCATTTCATATCATGTTTATGTAACGAGTAAAATAATGTTCATTCAAGCTTTTAGCAGTGACAATGAAATTTACAATGAGAATATCCTATTTATTACCCATATTTTAAAATTGATATCAACAAACTCTTTTGACTGATGTTCCAGTAAAGTCGTAGTGCACTAATCATTCTAGTGTGACATAACACTTTCATATGAACCTAGATATTTTAAACCTGTTTGATACAGGTCCATGGAACGGTATCTTTATATAGAGTAGAGTCCCCTCCCCCCATCCCCCATCCCCTGGTTCCTATTGGCCTGAGCTACAGGTGTAGCAGGGGTTCATTACTGAAATTTAACTGGATGTTGATGGATCCAACTGTGGTTTCATTTTATGTAAAGTTTGCACTTATTAGATCAACTTCTTGTTTAGAATATCAGTGTCTGTATATTCAATGTGTTTTTGGTCATCTTAATATTTGTAAGAAGCCCAAACTGGATTTTGTCTTCCAATAATTTCATATGTACGAAAAAAAACATATTTTAGGAAATAAAATTAAATTTAACCTAGTACAAATATTAGAACGATCAGAAACACGTTTAATATACAGCCACTAACATTTTATGCAGAAAAATATATTTGATATGTAATTACAATCGTTAAAAAGTCTCTGTTAGTTGATAACATCTTAAAAATTGCAGCAAACACAGGTATATCTCTTTAACATAAAACATTAGTACTACAGTCAAATCCGCTTATTTGGATGTGCCTCGTGCAACAAAATTATATTCAAATAAGCGGCATATTCAATAAACCGAAGGTACAATTTCGACATACGATATACCCAATTAAGACCTCTTGTTGATTTATGCAAACCCTAATTACGATTCTCCCAATTTGGGCCTCATGACATGTGGAATTTTCGTCAGAAACGGTAAGTATTTTGTGTTAATAAAATACTGATTCCAAGTTCCATATTGTGACTGTTATCATTATTAAGTTTGTACGCCTAGAAGTAGAAGTGACTAAACATCTAATGACCCAGATAAAACCACCAGAAGCTCAATTAGACTGGCCACAGTCAAATAATTAAAAGGCCGTTATTAACTTCTTGATAATTAAATGGCTATTATTAACTTCTTTGTACATTTGTAAATCAAATGCAACAAGACCCCACCCCCACCACCCAATATAATCTTGAATAAGTAGTCATTTCCATGTTCTGTATTTTACCAGGACGTCTATCTGACTAATCTGTGTGCATTTGTAACTGATTTGACAGGTAAACTAGACTGGCCAAAGTCAAATAAGGGAAAGGCCGTTATTCAATGTAACAGAAGGAAAAACACAAACACAAACGCTAATATTGGGCCCGATATTGGAATGTCTTTTGTCTGGCGACGGAAAACCATTCTGATAAGGCCTTCTCCACATTGGCTGCTTTTCCCGTTCTCTGTCTTTTTCGTTCTGGGTTAGCATTGGCGAGATACTAGGCACATATCTCGTCATATTTCTGAGCCAAAGATAAATCGTTTCGTTTCCGTTTATTTGCCATGTTGACATTGTGAAGAAAAAAAAGTTCTTGTCAATATTTATAGCCAAAAGATTATTAATCCAACTTGCTAAGAAAATCTCCTACAACTTACCTTTTGTCGGCATTTAACAATTTAAACAGTAATCACCATAATCGGTCACCCCAAATGGGGCCTCACATTGTGAGCTGCAGAGGAAAAATCACGTGATCAAAAGATCCCGCTAAAAATAACACTAGTAGCAAACGGCTTTTGTTTGTTACTGTCACCGACAATTCATAGAGAAAAATATCTGACAAGTGTTTATTTATGGATTAAACATACACTGCTTCAAAAGTGGCCGACATGAGATTAAGTGATGCCTGCTTACGGAACGCACATGGCCGCCAACAAGGTGGGAATGACCGACTTTGATCCTTGATTGTCCTGCATTGTCTCGGCCATTGGGTCACATTTGAGATGAATCTCAGAGTTCATGGATTAATTACGATGTAATTAGGAAATGTATTGATTAATAACTAGTCATCCGAAATAATTTAAGTTTGTTGTAAGTCTTTTCTCTTTTTTTAACAATGAAATTAAATAAAATTAAAAGTATTCATTTCTGCATGTACGATAGTATGGTATTACGTACGATCATAAATTAAAAAAAAAAAACATCAAGTAACACAAACTTTCCTATGTTTTACATGCAATTGCCATTCGGCAAGGATAATTTTATATTCAAATATCCGAAAACACGTTAAAAAACACATCCAATTAACCGTTGGATTTTGTATTGCCATAATGGTAAATGGTTCCGTGCAGGACAAACATATTCAAATATCCGAAATATACAATAATCCGACATCCAATTAAGTGGATTTGACTGTATTAGTATTTTATTGTATTAAATGAAATTTTTACATTCAATTTGGGAATTACTGTTTTCAAAATTAGTAGAATGATTATTTTTGAATTTTGAAATTCATCATTTGCCAAAAAAACCTGGGGTTTATAGGCATATATACTTTTTTCCCCCCATTTTATTTTTTACAATATGTATGCGGTTGAAACAAATATAGCAGATTTACAAAGCTGAGCTAAATAACTCTAAAGATGAAGACTGAATGAACAGATTTATAAAGTAGCTACTATAATATCAAATATTAAACAGAAGTTTTTCAATTTGCAGGCATTGAAAAAGAAGTTTCCTAGATGTTATCAGTGTATTTACATTTTATTCTGTTAGAATTTGGATCCGTTTATGAACTGAAGAAAGATACATGCATCTGGTGTGAGGGGAGTTGTATCCTAGTATTAATTTGCATTTTGGTGTCTATGAATAAATATTCCATTGAAGATTTTTTACCATGAACTGTGAACTTGCAGGTAATGCTGGCAGCTGTTTGAGACGATTCACAACCATGCCGTTCATGTTCTGCAACATCAACAATGTGTGCAACGTGGCCTCGCGCAATGACTACAGCTACTGGCTGTCCACGCCGGAGCCCATGACGGCGATGATGAACCCTGTGCGGGGTGAACAGATCCGCTCGTACATCAGCAGGTGTTCTGTGTGCGAGTCTCCAGCTCCTGTGAGTACTGGGACAATCTACTTGATCTTACTGGACACTCCTACTTCTTTGACAGTAGATCTTACTGGACACTCCTACCTCTCTGACAGTAGATCTTACTGGACACTCCTACCTCTCTGACAGTAGATCTTACTGGACACTCCCACTTCTTTGACAGTAGATCTTACTGGAAACTCCCACTTCTTTGACAGTAGATCTTACTGGACACTCCCACTTCTTTGACAGTAGATCTTACTGGACACTCCCACTTCTTTGACAGTAGATCTTACTGGACACTCCCACTTCTTTGACAGTAGATCTTACTGGACACTCCCACTTCTTTGACAGTAGATCTTACTGGAAACTCCCACTTCTCTGACAGTAGATCTTACTGGACATTCCCACTTCTTTGACAGTAGATCTTACTGGAAACTCCCACTTCTTTGACAGTAGATCTTACTGGACACTTCCACTTTACTTCTCTGACAGTAGATCTTACTGGACATTCCCACTTCTTTGACAGTAGATCTTACTGGACATTCCCACTTCTCTGACAGTAGATCTTACTGGAAACTCCCACTTCTTTGACAGTAGATCTTACTGGACATTCCCACTTCTCTGACAGTAGATCTTACTGGAAACTCCCACTTCTCTGACAGTAGATCTTACTGGATACTCCCACTTCTTTGACAGTAGATCTTACTGGATATTCCCACTTTACTTCTCTGACAGTAGATCTTACTGGAAACTCCCACTTCTCTGACAGTAGATCTTACTGGATATTCCCACTTCTCTGACAGTAGATCTTACTGGACATTCCCACTTCTCTGACAGTAGATCTTACTGGATACTCCCACTTCTCTGACAGTAGATCTTACTGGATACTCCCACTTTACTTCTCTGACAGTAGATCTTACTGGATACTCCCACTTTACTTCTCTGACAGTAGATCTTACTGGACACTTCCACTTTACTTCTCTGATAGTAGATCTTACTAGACACTCCCACTTTACTTCTCCGACAGTAACTCTTATGGGACACACTTATTTTATTTTTCTGACACTAGATCTTACTGGACACGCCCACATTAAAGGGCGTGTGATGGAGCTCAGTGGTACATTAAAGGGCGTGTGATGGAGCTCAGTGGTACATTAAAGGGCGTGTGATGTAGCTCAGTGGTACATTAAAGGGCGTGTGATGTAGCTCAGTGGTACATTAAAGGGCTTGTGATGTAGCTCAGTGATACATTAAAGGGCGTGTGATGTAGCTCAGTGGTACATTAAAGGGCTTGTGATGTAGCTCAGTGGTACATTAAAGGGCGTGTGATGTAGCTCAGTGGTACATTAAAGGGCACGTGATGTAGCTCAGTGGTACATTAAAGGGCGCGTGATGTAGCTCAGTGGTACATTAAAGGGCGTGTGATGTAGCTCAGTGGTACATTAAAGGGCTTGTGATGTAGCTCAGTGATACATTAAAGGGCTTGTGATGTAGCTCAGTGATACATTAAAGGGTGCGTGATGTAACTCAGTGATACATTAAAGGGCGCGTGATGTAGCTCAGTGGTACATTAAAGGGCGCGTGATGTAGCTCAGTGGTACATTAAAGGGCACGTGATGTAGCTCAGTGGTACATTAAAGGGTGCGTGATGTAGCTCAGTGGTACATTAAAGGGCGCGTGATGTAGCTCAGTGGTACATTAAAGGGCGTGTGATGTAGCTCAGTGGTACATTAAAGGGCGTGTGATGTAGCTCAGTGGTACATTAAAGGGCGTGTGATGTAGCTCAGTGGTACATTAAAGGGTGTGTGATGTAGCTCAGTGGTACATTAAAGGGCGTGTGATGTAGCTCAGTGATACTTCAAAGGGTGTGTGATGTAGCTCAGTGGTACATTAAAGGGTGTGTGATGTAGCTCAGTGATACTTTAAAGGGTGTGTGATGTAGCTTAGTGGTACATTAAAGGGTGTGTGATGTAGCTCAGTGATACTTTAAAGGGTGTGTGATGTAGCTCAGTGATACTTTAAAGGGTGTGTGATGTAGCTCAGTGGTACATTAAAGGGTGTGTGATGTAGCTCAGTGATACATATTTAGATGCTTGTCTGAGGTATGATATTTAGTACTGACAATTGTCAGTTAGTGCTATATCACCCAATAACAGTATGTTTCATCAATTATTTTCTCAGACGATAGTAAATATATTTCCCCATTATTATTGTACTATAGGGTACTACATATGACAGTTATTGTATTATAAGTATTACAATGATATTTTATTTAGCAATGTCACAGTTAATGTATTAGAAATATAATAGCAATGTGACAATTATTGTATTAGAAGTATTACACAGATATTATACTAGCGATATTATCAATGTGACAGTTATTGTATTAGAAATATTACACAGATATTATATATTAGCAATATGACAGGTATTGTATTAGAAGTATTACAGATATTATACTAGCAATATAACACAGCTATATTATCCATGTGACACAGTTATTGTATTAGAAATATTACACAGATATTATATATTAGCAATATTACACAGCTATATTATCAATGTAGCAGTTATTTTATTAGAAATATTACACAGATATTATATATTAGCAATATTACACAGCTATATTATCAATGTGGCACAGTTATTTTATTAGAAATATTACACAGATATTATATATTAGCAATATGACAGTTATTGTATTAGACATATTACACAGATATTATACTAGCAGTACAATGGCTATTCTGTTAGACATATTACACAGATATTGTATTAGCAATACAACACGGTTATTATACCATCAGTATTACGTTTGTTTGTTATTCACAATGATATAAATGTTTGTTTCCAGGTTCTAGCTGTCCATAGTCAGACAATGGTGATTCCAGAATGTCCTCTAGGCTGGCGGGGCTTGTGGATTGGTTACAGTTTTGTTTTGGTAAATTTGAAATTTGTATTTTAGTTCAGTTTTATATTGGCAGATTGAAAAATTATGGTTTTGTTACATTTTCGGTTTATTAGGTTTAAATTTGTTTCCATATTTTATTGTTATTTATTGGTCTAATCAAAATTTGTGTGTTTGTTACAATTTTATATAGTGCTGGAGCAAATCCTCAAATTCAGGCAAAAATGATAGAAATATTTGGGCAAAATGTGCTAACCTGAGACCTTTTTTTACCATTTATTTCACACACAAAATTAGTTGTAAAAATGCATAATCATTTGTTTGTAACCCTGTATAGCTGTTTGGCAGTAATGCTAATATGAATACAGGCATTTTCGTTTAATTCGGGCAAAACCCAGCCTGTACCCCCTACCAAAATGGGAGCCCATACACCTATGATAACACATCATCTCATTCTGCTTTCAGAACACTGGTGCGGGTGCACAGGGATCCGGCCAATCTCTCGACTCCCCAGGCTCGTGTCTTGAAGATTTCCGCTCGACGCCGTTCATCGAGTGCCACGGCCACGGCACGTGCAACTACTACGCCACGTCTCTAAGCTTCTGGCTGGCCACGCTGGAACGCGGAGACCAATTCCACAGACCTCAGTCAGCCACGCTTAAGGCGGGCGATCTCCGCCGCAGAATTAGTCGATGTCAAGTCTGTCTCAAGCAGAGAGAGAATGAAAACTTTACATTTAGGTTTAAGAAATAATCTTTTAGTGGGTCTGTATGTAATAATAATTAGGTTTAAATTATCAGTAAATTCATTTCATCATATGTTCTGGTTTTTAGTGTCGGGACATGGTGTGTTTGATCTCGCCATGGAAATGTCGATCCATCAAAGACATAATTATGCATGTTACAGTGTACATAGTTGTTTTGTATATGACCCTTAGTTCAAGCAATGTGAAATGCTGGATGATTTTAGCAGAGAAGCTAATAAATACCATAATTATCCAAATAAATGTACTGCATATATTGTTAAAGGCTAGACAATCAGTACTCTAATTCTTCAAATAAATGTACTACATATATTATAAGAGGAAATATAACAAGTACTGTAATTCTTCAAATAAATGAACTACCTATATAATTATAGACTACATAATTGGTACTGTAATTCTTCAAATAAATGTACTGTATGTTTTTATGAAAGAAAAGGAATATTTAGCTACACTTCAGTTCATTTTTAACTAGGACATTTGGTCTAAACATACAATAATTTTGACATTTGGTACCGATACTAAAAAAATCATGAATAGATACGTGAATGGCAGAGGATAACTCTCACCTACACAAAATTCATGTAATAATTATTACTTAATTTTCTTGTCTATTAAGTTTTCTGTTCATTTTCCAAAATAATTATTAATAAAGACCCATACGCTGTGTATTTATCGTGATAATTATGGTATGTGTAGGTTTCCTATTGTTCAATGTAGCGAACAAGACTGATTTTATGGTGCTATTTTGTACGATTTTAATGTTATATATATTTTGTACATTTTGATATTTCGATTTTGTAGATTAAGTAAGACTGCATTTCAAGATGTGTCTTGTTTGTAAACCTAAGATAAATTACTGACTGTGCAATGTTTACATTATTAACCAACACTGCCAAATGAACTTGTTCATATTCATGAATATTCATGAAGCTTGTGATACTGTTTTAATGTTGTTTTTCTGTCGTCATATGCATAATAAGAAATTTTGTATGGATTTTTATTTTATAAGACATTTAAATGTCTTAATTAATTAAAGAATACATGACTAAGAATGGTGAGTTTGTAGACTTTTTATGCTAAACTTGTGGAAATTTGTAGTTTGACTAATTTAGTGATTATGTTTGAATAAATAGAATACTCCTTGATGACATTTCATTAGGTTGATCTGAGGTAATATATTTGTACCTATACCACTGTATGCAGGGCTAGCTATGGGTCAGCAGAAAATTTTGCCAAATGATCTAGCAAACTTCAAATACTGCAGAAATTCAGTTATTTTTGTAACAAAATATAAAATAGTTCATGAAATTATTTCACCAAATTAAAATAAAATTCGCCAATTGTTTTTGAAATTTCCAGTTGGCGAATTTGGCAAGTGCCAGAGCTAGCCCTGGTATGGGAGGCAAGTGTATATAGTATTAGACTTGTTTATCCCATCCAGCAGTCCATGTGAATTTGCATCCGTCTGTCCATCTGACTACACAAAGACGGGATTGGGTTTCAGTGTGCAGGGGTTCAGCAGAGTGATTTCTCAGCTTTTTATCGGATTTTAGGTGGGGTTTTTTTTGGTTTTTTGCATATAATGATTGTTACAACATAAGACTGGATTTGATCTAAAATGATAAAAAATGACCTTTATTAAGGTTATAGTGCAGAGGTTTCAGCTTTTAAAAGATCATTTCAGCTTTTATTTATTTAAAAATGTGTCACACTTCTAACTAGTCTCACAAGTAAACCACATTGCCCATTTATAATGCTCAGTTAAAGGTGCTACTAGTAGTACCTCGTATAACAACTACATGGCAGTACATGTAACTGTAGATTTTAATGAATATGCATGTTCCTGTACCACTAAGAATAGGTACATGTTGCCCATACAGTTCAAAATATCTTGGCTTCTATCAAAATGACATGTCCAACTATGAAGTGACATGTCCAACTATGAAGTGATAAGTCCCACTACGAAGTGACAAGTCCCACTGCAGTGACAAATCCCACCATGAAGTGACAAGTCCCGCCATGCAGTGATACGTCCCACTATACAGTGACAAGTCCCACCATGCAGTGACAAGTCCCACTATGCAGTGATACATTTCACTATGTTGTGACAAGTCCATATTATAAAGTGACAAGTCCCATTATGATGTAACAATCGCACAGAGTGACACGTCTCACTATGAAGTGACACATTTCACTATGTAGTGACAAGTCCCATTATGAAATGAAATCCCACTACTAAGCAACACTACCATCAGATTTGAGAATATACTTTGACAAATTCCAATCCTTAAAATTATTTCAATGGGATACATTGTTTAAGAGATGGTTGTTGGATAATTTAAAGAGTAACCTACCATTTTGTATTATGTTGATGTCCCTCCTGTAATATTTTTATTAATCAGTCGCTAAAGCTCAAGATTAAAAAAATATATTTCACGAGGGACATGAACTTGATACTAAATGGAACCTGGCATCAGTTGTAATGGAGTTACATAGACTGCATTTCATGTGCACATCATGTTCTAAGTTAATAGCGTGCAATGGCAAAGCTGCCTAAAGCTGCCTTCACCAAGCTCAACTGTAACTATGACTGACAAATAAAGTATCACACACAACAATGTGCTTTGTTCTTCATTACATCAAATGATTACATTATATATATAGAGAGAGAGAGAGAGAGAGAGAGAGAGAGAGAGAGAGAGAGAGAGAGAGAGAGAGAGAGAGAGAGAGAGAGAGAATTAGAAAGAAAAGTTAGAGAGACATTCAGACACAGAGACGCACAACTTAATATTGTAATCAGGGGAGATAACACAATCCCCCCATTATGGAGTCTGGCGATTGTTATATTAACAGTAACACCAACTTACTCTTGCCGCCGCCTGTCTGATCATGGTGTAAAACCCAGGGGATGCCTCTGCTCTCACCGAGTGATTACCCAGGGTCATCTGGCTCAGGTCAAAGTAGGCAATAGCTTGATATTTTACATATAGGATAAATAGAATTCACTACTCATGTTCTTTAATAACACTTTAAAAATAACATTTTAATTAAATTTTGTGTAAACCACTTGGCACAATTTAGTTTGACATCACTCATTTTAACTACATCTTAACTGCATCTTATGAAAATGTTACACTTGGGTATACAGGTCTTGTTGGCTTGTAAAGAAATGACCCATTCACAGCAACACATTATTAACTAGAGACCTTGCAAATTTGCATATACCTTTAAATGTGCATACCATTTTTAACCGGGTGAATACATTAAATTATCACATGGGTTTATGACATCCATATCATGGGTAAGTTGAAGGATAAAAAAATTATTGCTAATTTATACAAAATACTGGTGGGTTAGCAAATCTTTTTTTGTTTTTTAAATAATAATATCCAAACACTTGTGTCTTTTAGCCGAACCTATTGTGCTGAGGTGTTGTTTAAATGTGTATTCATTGTATTTATTGGAAGAATGATATGTATCATATAAGATGCATCTACTGATATAAACGATCTAAATGAAGAACCAAGCATGTTTGCCATTATTATAAAATGTATTATAACAACATTATGTGACAACTGTTCAGTTTCCATAATGAAATAGAAGAAAACATAATGTATTCACATTCTTAAACAAATGTGTAATGAAGGTATGACAATGTTCAGAAAATATAACATGAAAATAACAACCTAATTAACAACTTGAACTGCCAGTACACACATAGAAAAATAATTGTAGTTTGGTAACATATTTTACACTATATGCATAGGATTTTTAAAACATTTTTTAAAGTAACCTTATAAATGTGTTTGTTCAAAAAGACTAAGTCCATTGTCATGGCTTGAGGAGCCAGTTGTTAAGTATAATTAGAATAAATAAAAGCTATAAACTATCAGTCAGTCAAGTTTCTTGCAGTTAACTAATGCAGTATGAACATACTACAAACTGATATGACTATATTGTTCTGTTCTTGCCATGAACCACTTTTTAAGATAATCTTGTAGTTTCTTCAGCGAAGTCTTCCATTCGATCATCCATTTCTAAAGACAGTGGATAACTGTTGCAATATGAACATATTACAAACTGATATGACTATATTGTTCTGTTCTTGCAATGAACTACTTTTTAAGATAATCTTGTAGTTTCTTCAGCGAAGTCTTCCATTCGATCATCCATTTCTAATGACAGTGGATTAACTGTTGCAATATGAACATACTACAAACTGATATGACTATATTGTTCTGTTCTTGCAATGAACCATTTGTTAAGATTGTCTTGTAGTTTCTTCAGAGAAGTCTTCCATTCGATTAATGTCATCCATTTCTAATGACAGTGGATTAACTGTTGCAATATGAACATATTGCAAACTGATATGACCATATTTAATTGGACGGTTCTTGCAAGTAACAACTTTTTAAGATAGTCTCAGAGAAGTCTTCCGTTCAATCAGTGATATCTACTGATTTCTAATGACAGTAATATGTACATACTACAAACTGATATGAACATATTGGACTGTAACCACTTTTTAAGACCGTCTCGTGGGTTCTTAAGAGAATTCTTCCTTCCATTTCAATCAGCGATATCCAGTTGTAATGGAAGATGAACATACTACAAACTGATATGACCATATTGGACTGTAACCACTTTTTAAGATCGTCTCGTGGTTTCTTCAGAGAATTCTTCCATTTCAATCATTGATATCCAATTGTAACGGAAGATGAACATACTACAAACTGATATGACCATATTGGACTGTAACCACTTTTTAAGATCGTCTCATGGTTTCTTCAGAGAATTCTTCCATTTCAGTCCATGATATCCAGTTGTAAAGGAAGATGAACATACTACAAATTGATATGACCGTATTGGACTGTAACCACTTTTTAAGATCGTCTCGTGGTTTCTTCAGAGAATTCTTCCATTTCAATCATTGATATCCAATTGTAATGGAAGATGAACATACTACAAACTGATATGACCATATTGGACTGTAACCATTTTTTAAGATTGTCTCGTGGTTTCTTCAGAGGATTCTTCCACTGGATTGGTCATTTCTAATGGCACTGGATCGGTGATGTCCAGCTCGAAGATCGGCTCTTCTTTGGCAGCCGTGTTGAGCCGTGTCTCGGCCGTCTCGGGATACCTGTTGGTGTAAGCGTTTTTTGAAAGTTCCGTCTGTGACATATCGTAGTACAAATAACTATTGTCTGTCGGGCCCAACTTTGACAAACAAGCTGCGTCGTCGGCCTGAATCCTCTGTAAAACAAAACTATTGAATTGACAAGATTCGTTAAAACTGAAGTAAATTCAAAGCTGCTCACGTAGGCCACTGGTATTATGCAGCCAGTTGTGTTTTGTGGCACTAAACCCTAGTGGTATATGATCATGTTAAACTGGTTACCTACCTACCTACCTTCCTTATGGCCACTTTCTGTTGTCCCAAATCATTTTAACAAATTACCCTGATATAAGGCAATGATAATACTGTCCATAAAAAATAAATTTGGTATTAAATATGAATGTAAATTTTAACAAAAGGATTACAACAAAATCTTTCTTTGAAAGATGCAGTATTTATACAAAACTGGTGTTTGTGTTTGTCATTGACATTTCGATGACCAGTCTATAACCACTATCATGTTCTAGTGACCAATCTATTGTGTTCCAATGACCCAAAAAGATTTTATTTAACGACACCACTAGACCACATTCATTAATCAATCATCAGCTATTGGATGTTAAATATTTGGTAATTCTGACTCGTAGTCGTCAGAGGAAACCCACTACATTGTTCCACTAGCTGCAAGTGAGCTTTTATATGCACTTTCCCACAGACAGGAAAGCACATACCATGGCCTTTGACCAGTTGTGATGCATTGGTTGGAACGAAAAAAAACCCCAATCAGTTGGTCTTATGACACAAGTACCTCAGGCGAGCGTTCAACTGCCCCCCAATGACCAGTGCATCATGTTCTGATGACCAACGCATCATGGTCCAATGACCAGTGCATGGTGGTCCCCCACTGAAAGCAAACAACGGACAACAAACACCAGTGAGCCATTGTTAGTTACAAAGACAAAATGACCGTAGGCCAATGATAAAGCCACTGGTGGTCCACCACTGGTCAACCAACTTCAGTGACTAGCCACTGGTGAGCCATTGTAGGCTGCCCATACAAAATGGTGGTGGATCAACAATGAAAACACCGATAGTCCACCATCAGAAACTAACAGTGGACAACAAGTGACAGACAACATGATGGTGGTTCAGTGATGAAGTTGCTGATGGTCTGTCCATCACTGGCAACAAACAATGGACAACCAACACCAATGAACAGTCATTTCATTTCATTTCAATTTATTTTCTTGCTTACATCCAATTAAGATTCATCGGCCTCGGTGGCATCGTGGTTAGGCCATTGGTCTACAGGCTGGTAGGTACTGGGTTCGGATCCCAGTCGAGGCATGGGATTTTTAATCCAGATACTGACTCCAAACCCTGAGTGAGTGCTCCACAAGGCTCAATGGGTAGGTGTAAACCACTTGCACCGACCAGAGATCCATAACTGGTTCAACAAAAGCCATGGTTTGTGCTATCCTGCCTGTGGGAAGCGCAAATAAAAGATCCCTTTCTGCTAATCGGAAAGAGTAGCCCATGTAGTGGCGACAGTGGGTTTCCTCTGAAAATCTGTGTGGTCCTTAACCATATGTCTGACGCCATATAACCGTAAATAAAATGTGTTGAGTGCATCGTTAAATAAAACATTTCTTTCTTTCTTTCTTTCCAATTAAGGTTCAAGTACACACCTCAGCCATATGGGCTGTCCAGGACAATGTGTTAGTTGTTAGTGGTTAGTAAAAGAGAAGAGGGTGTAGTGGCCTTATACCTACCCATTAAGTCATTAAACTCGCTCTGGGTGGGAGCCGGTACAGGGCTGTGAACTCTGTACCTACCAGCCGTATGTCCGATGGCTTAACCACGATGCCACCGAGGCCAGTTAATGAACAGTCAACATGGGCTTGATGAACCAACAATGAACTATTGGCAGCAAATAATGGGCAACCAACACCAGTGATTAGCTACCAGTAAGCTGCCCAGCCAACATAACGGTGGAACAGTGGACCAATGATGTCGCTGACTGTCCACCACTGGCAACAAACAATGACTACTAACAAAGGATATCTGCCAGAGGGTACAAAGGGTAAAATTACGTACTAGAATCCTGGAAATTAATGGATAAATTCTTTTAATTTTTCAAAATATTATATTAAGAGGATTGCTTTTAAATTTTTTTGTCACAATACATGAAATGCAGTATCTAATTTCAAACCCATAACCACCTTGTAAGGACACTTATGATCTGTTTTGTTTTTATTAAGTACCCTCAAATTATTTTATGGCAGTAAGCCATCATGGGCTGTCAAGACAAAATGGTGATGGATTAATGATGATAAGTCACTGCTTGTCAACCACTGGCAGCAAACACTGAACAACCAACACCAGTTACTAGATACCAGTGACCCATCATGGGCTGTCCAGACAACAAACAGTGACTAACCAACACCAGTGACCCATCACAACATGATGGTGGCTGCCCACACAACATGATGGTGGACCAAGGCTGAAGCAGCTGATTGTCCACCACTGGCAACAAATACTGAGCAACCAACACCAGAGACTAGATACCAGTGACCCATCACAGGCTGTCCAGACAACATGATGGTGGACCAAGGCTGAAGCAGCTGATTGTCCACCACTGGCAACAAATACTGAGCAACCAACACCAGAGACTAGATACCAGTGACCCATCATAGGCTGTCCAGACAACATGATGGTGGACCAAGGCTGAAGCAGCTGATTGTCCACCACTGGCAACAAATACTGAGCAACCAACACCAGAGACTAGATACCAGTGACCCATCATAGGCTGTCCAGGCAACATGATGGTGGACCAAGGCTGAAGCAGCTGATTGTCCACCACTGGCAACAAATACTGAGCAACCAACACCAGAGACTAGATACCAGTGACCCATCATAGGCTGTCCAGACAACATGATGGTGGACCAAGGCTGAAGCAGCTGATTGTCCACCACTGGCAACAAATACTGAGCAACCAACACCAGAGACTAGATACCAGTGACCCATCATAGGCTGTCCAGGCAACATGATGGTGGACCAAGGATGAAACCATTGATTGTTCACCACTGGCAGAAAACACTGAACTACCAACACCAGTGATTAAAGTACTGTCGGAAATAGAATAAAAATGATTTTGGTCAATTATTTCTTTCATATTAAACTGACAAGTAAATATTTTGTAAATACCTATTTAATGATACTCTACCTAATTTAGCATTTACTTGTTTGGGTTGTCATTGATGTACAAGGTGGTGTTTACTCTTGAAATTAAAATAAAGATGTCAGTAAACAGGTGATTTGTGACCTTTATTGGAACAGACTATAACACATTTTGATCCATATGTGTCAATTTCATTTACCCTTAAACAAACTTTTAATTTAAAACTGCAAGTTAACTGATTATTTAGAATTGCATCATAACTTATTAATTATGACAAGCATATTTATTGAATATAAATTAAATATAAGTACATTAGAAATTTACACAATCTTGCAACATCTTAAAGGTGCTATATCATAGTTATATGGAGCATCTGTTTATGATAAAGATTCTCCAATAAAAATGTATTTTCTACTAGTAGATAAAATTATTTCCTATAATCATTTAAGGGCATATAATTAAAGGTGTCTTCTTTAAATGTTAAATCAAAATTATGTATGTATGTATGTATGTATGTATGTGTATATATATATATATATTATTTGCAATAGCTGTCATTGTGCAACACTGATATAGCACCTTTAATTAGTACAGGTATAATAGATTACAAACTCAAAATGGTTCTTTACAGTTTTGCTCAAAAGTTACTTATAAATGACTACAAATATTTTGTTTTGGAGAGGGATAGGGGTAAACCATCATCAGAAACAGTGCCTCACATATTGGTACTGCAATGAAATTGACACGTGTTGACCAAAATGTGTTATAGTCTGTTCCAATAAAGTGCACAAATCACCTCTTTGCTGACATCTTTCTTTTAATTTCAAGAGTAAACACAACCTTGTACATCAATGAGAGCCCAAACAAGTAAATGCTAAATTAGGTAGCCTATCATTAAATAGATATTAACAAAATATTTACTTGTCATTTTAATATGTAAGAAATAATCGACGAAAATCACTTTTATTCTATTTCCGACAGTACTTTAGTAAAGTAAAGTTTGTTTTATTTAACGACGCCACTAGAGCACATTGATTTTTTTATCTTATCATCGGCTATCGGACGTCAAACATATGGTCATTCTGACACTGGTTTTTAGAGGAAACCCGCTGTCGCCACATAGGCTACTCTTTTATGACAGGCAGCAAGGGATCTTTTATTTGCGCTTCCCACAGGCAGGATTGCACAAACCATGGCCTTTGTTGAACCAGTTATGGACCACTGGTCGACAGTACTTTAGATACCAGTGACCCATCATGGGTTGCCCAGACAACATGATGGTGGACCAATGATGAAGTCACTTATGGTCTTCCGCTGGAAACAAACAATGGACAAAGACCAGTGATTAGTTACTAGTAAGACATTATGAGCTGCCCAACTAACATGATGGTGGTTCAATGATGACAAGCAATGCAAAACCAACACCAGTGACCCATCATGAGTTGTCTCAAACAAATGTCGATGGATCAACCAACAAGTAACATTTTGTTCAGTATCGCTTCATGATTTGCTAAATAAGTTTCAGAGATTGCTACAGAATTTTTAAACATTAAACAGCAATTGCTAATCAATTTTTAATTGACTAGAAAAATCACTAAATGTCCCCTGATCAACAATGAAGCCAATGATCCATCATTGGACCATCAGCATTATGCTATCTGGATTAGACATTTTTTAAGTACGAAAAAAAAAACCTTTTTTTTTTTTTTAGCAAATAAAATGAAGTTTCACCTTTTACAAACGCTAGGACGACAAGTAATACATTTTAATATTAAACCACTAATATTTTATGCCAAAAACTAAATTTGATATATGATTATCCTCTTTAAAAAGTCTCTGTTAGTTGGCAAACTCTTAAAGTGCTGTTCCAGACCATACACTAAAATTTCAAATTCCACAATTAAGTGCCTTCTTAATATTATATTATATTAATAATATTTTGCACCAATATGTAAATCAATAATTACGAAAATGCCCCATAAAAGTATTAAAAAATCACTCCCATAGAACACTGCCGGAAATGACTGAGTAAAATTCTTGGTAAAAACATTTGTCTGTAAATAGCCGTGACGTCATGAAGGGAACTCCTTTCACAGAAACCTACCACAAGATGACAGCGACAGCGACTGCCAGGCTCAATTATCATGTGATTCTTCTTTCAGTGATGAATAGCATAGTGATGACGACTGGACTAATATTTGTGCAACACGACAAATAATTGAAAATGGTCGTGGGAGACAGCTTACCACTGAATGACATGTTTTATTCTTGTTTTGTTCTTTAGCTTTTCATGCAAATTATTTTGCTACACTATATGTTCTAGTACTTGTGATGTAGTAGGAGATGATAAATAACACTTGAATTCTACAAGTCAAGTGGACCCGATATCGGTAATTTTAAAAAATAACCAAAAACAACGTATAGTCCGTCCCATCCTCCTATAAAGATGTTTTTTGTGAATAATTTCAGTTTGGTTTGACATAAGAAAAACAGTAAAAGAGTTTTGGAAATAACAAAAAAAAAGAAACTAATTTTGTGTGCAATTTTAAAAACAATTGTCTCAAAAATAAATAACTTGTAGTAAATTCCATAGTATTAAAAAAGGTGTTATCCGTGGAAAGGTATAGTAAAATTAATGGTTTTAGGAGTTTGTTTGTAAAGTTTTGTATTTATAGTTTGTCCCAAAGGGAACGTCTTTTTTCTTCTTCATACTATGGAATTTACAAGATAATTATTTCTGAGCCAATTGTTTTCTAAGTTGCATGCAAAAGTAGTATTTTTTTGTTATTTCCAAAACACTTTTACTTTTCTTCTTACGTCTAACCAAAAACACTTTTACTTTTCTTCTTACGTTTAACCAAACTGAAATTTACAACAAACCCCCCCCCCCCACATTTTTGTATGAGGATGGGGTGCATTAGGCTATAGATACTTGTCTGAACTTTATTGTTAATGAAAATGTTCTCGAATTGTGAAGAAATATCTCACATATGAACGAGAAGCAATGACAACAAATCGGATGTTGATTGCACAAATCGTGCATAAGAAAACAAACTGAACAGAGTTGGAAGCATAATACAGCTTGGGACGTTGATGATATGCACCCCTAGGTCGGTTTGGTGTGGATGGCATCGGCATGTTGTCAAATGTTTTGTGTCGCAGAAAAATTGTTGGTACGGCATCTTTTTTAAAAGCCATAACACATGGTATTCCCATATCTCGCTTATGCCGACAAGCCAGTTCGAACAAATCGAAACTAAAGTGTCTACTGCTGTCGCAACGGTCTAGGATATTTCTTCCTGTTCATTCTTTCTACGTAGTTTTAATCACATTCATACACAGCTTTCTCACAGCAACATCACTAGGAAATGCGTGAAGACTAAATTCATTGGCGTTTGTATTGCTACAGCCACCAACAACACACCGTTTAACCATAATAAACAAAAAAGAAGCAATGAACAATGGCGCTGGCTATCGAAAGGAGTTCCCTTCGTTACGTCACGGGTCAAATCTCACGGAAGTTCCCGAAACAAATTCAGCTGCTTCTGTTTTTCTGGGGAATATTTTTAAATGGGAAATACACCGGTATATAATTTTTTTTTTTTTTTTTTTAATATTCTAATAATATTAAACAATATGTTGATTGATATAGCTCAATACATCATATACTTGGAACAGCACTTTAAACAGTTGCACACACTTTGGATAATCCCTTTATTTAATGTTTGTACAGACGAGTGCTATACTGACCCTTTTCGTCTCCTGTTTGACGAAGTATATGTCGCTGAAGGCCCTGAAGACAAAGTCGGGGAGGAGACAGATGATGGACAGGATGACGATCGCCAGCCAGATGTTGGCGCTGATGCAGAGGTTCGTGATCACTCCGTACAGAGCCTGGGACTCCATCAGTATCTTCCTGCAGTTCACACACAGTCGGGTAGTGTTAAATACTCACCACACACAACACACAAACCCCACCCCACAAAAAACCAAAAACAATAATATATATACAGTAGAAACCCACTGCCGCCACGCAATGGGCTACTGTTATCATGGCTAGTAAATTTGTAAAATCACTTATCCCATGGCTAGTGGATTTTATAAAAATTCTAGAAACCCTGCAAGAGATAAAGGGGGAAAACCCACTGCCACTACACAAGGATCTATTATAAACACTTCACTCTAGACAGGACAGTATATACCACAACTTTATGTCATGGGGTACTAGTTGTGATGGAGAAAAAACCTGCGTCCATCAAAGGAGATTGATCCTATGACCTAACGTTTGTTTTGTTTAACGACACCACTAGAACACATTAATCACTGGTTATTGGATGTCAATCATTTGGTAATCCCGACACATAATCTTACAGAGGAAACCTGCTACATTTTTCCATTAGCAGCAAGGGATTTTTATATGAACATCCCATAGATGGAAGCACATACCATGGCCTTTGATATACCAGTCGTGGTGCACTGGATGGAATGAGATATATCCAACGAGCCCAATGAAGGGATCAATCCAAGACTGACCACGCATCAGGTGAGCACTTTACCTCTGGGCTACATCCCACCCCTCCCATGACCGATCGCACCTCAGGCGAGCACTTTACCACTGGGCTACGTCCCACCCCTCCCATGACCGATCGCACCTCAGGCGAGCACTTTACCACTGGGCTACGTCCCACCCCTCCCATGACCGATCGCACCTCAGGCGAGCACTTTACCACTGGGCTACGTCCCACCCCTCCCATGACCGACTGCACCTCAGGCGAGCACTTTACCACTGGGCTACGTCCCACCCCTCCCATGACCGATCGCACCTCAGGCGAGCACTTTACCACTGGGCTACGTCCCACCCCTCCCATGACCGATCGCACCTCAGGCGAGCACTTTACCACTGGGCTACGTCCCACCCCTCCCATGACCGATCGCACCTCAGGCGAGCACTTTACCACTGGGCTACGTCCCACCCCTCCCATGACCGATCGCACCTCAGGCGAGCACTTTACCACTGGGCTACGTCCCACCCCTCCCATGACCGATCGCACCTCAGGCGAGCACTTTACCACTGGGCTACGTCCCACCCCTCCCATGACCGATCGCACCTCAGGCGAGCACTTTACCACTGGGCTACGTCCCACCCCTCCCATGACCAATCGCACCTCAGGCGAGCACTTTACCTCTGGGCTACGTCCCACCCCTCCCATGACCGATCGCACCTCAGGCGAGCACTTTACCACTGGGTTACGTCCCACCCCTCCCATGACCGATCGCACCTCAGGCGAGCACTTTACCACTGGGCTACGTCCCACCCCTCCCATGACCGATCGCACCTCAGGCGAGCACTTTACCACTGGGCTACGTCCCACCCCTCCCATGACCGATCGCACCTCAGGCGAGCACTTTATCACTGGGCTACGTCCCACCCCTCCCATGACCGATCGCACCTCAGGCGAGCACTTTACCACTGGGCTACGTCCCACCCCTACCATGACCGATCGCACCTCAGGCGAGCACTTTACCACTGGGCTACGTCCCACCCCTCCCATGACCGATCGCACCTCAGGCGAGCACTTTACCTCTGGGCTACGTCCCACCCCTCCCATGACTGACTGCACTTCAGCCGAATGCTTTACCACGGGGTTACGTCCCGCCTCTCCCATGACCAATCACATGCCTCAGACGAAATGCTTTATCACGGCGGTATGTCGCACCCCTCCCATGACCTATCGCACCTCAGGCAAGTGCTTTACCACAACATAAAAGACAATTTCTCTTTAAAAACAGTAGTCATGAAACGGTAAAACAACTGAAAAAAGATAATCTTACGGCCATTTTATGTCGCTGAATATGAATGTGGTGACTATGAATGCTGCAAATGTGCAGATGTATGAGAGGAGAGTCAGTCCACACCAGTGGTATGTTCGTAGAGCTAGCTGGAAAAAAACACAACAAATAATAAAACAAAGGTAGTCAATTAAAAAAATAAACATGACTTTTAAACAGAAAAAGGCAAGTGCACCCCAGTGGTATGTTCAAAGAGCTCACTGGGAAGACAAACAAAGTAAGTCAATTAGAAAAATCTACAGATCACTTAGGCCACTGCACCCTAGTGGTATCTTTTATATGAGTGAGTCGATTAAAAAAATCTACAGATCACTTAGTCTGCTGCACCCTAGTAGTATCTTTATATAAAACCAGCAGGAAAAAAACAACTTGGTGGTGCTGTGGTTAGGCCATCGAACATAAGACTAGTAGGTACAGGGTTCACAGCCCGGTAACGGCTCCCACCCAGAGCGAGTTTAAACCACTCAATGGGTAGGTGTAAGACCACTACACCCTCTTCTCTCTCACTAACCACTAACCCACTGTCCTGGACAGACAGCCTCGATAGCCGAGTTGTATGCCCAGGACAGCGTGCTTGAACCTTAATTGGATATAAGCACGAAAATAAGTTGAAATGAAATGACATAAAACTATTTAATAAGGGAGATCATTCTAAACTAAGAAAAGTAGGTGTTCACTTAGTAATATGTTTGTAAAGTCAGCTGGAAAGACAAATTTACAACGAACACCGCAATCTCATACAGGTAATAAGATGTACAATTATCAATCTAACTAAAATTAGCTCCACTATTACCTGTGGATCTAACAGCAGCCCATTGGAGCTCATGTCCAGTTGACCTTTCATTCGACCAATCAAAACATTACTTACAAAATCATGCCAGTGATTAAATTAAATTAAATTCTGGTATCCCCGGGATATCGGGATACCGTTAATCTCGAACACTGGTATACAATCCAGAGTTTATTACTGCACTTTCCCCCCTGTTTTTTCAATGTTGAAATAGACCAACAAGTTCGCCTAATGCATAAATAGTCTCGACCGATATTTTTAGAATTTGTATGCTCCTGAACAACGTTATAAAAGGCGAAGTATAATTGGTGGATATTTAAATTGTTATTTATAGATGAAATGTCACCTGGACATGGCAGTCCATGTAATGCTGTTAGATCTACTGGTGAGACCAGTAGAGCTAATTTTAATCAGATTGTACAATTATCTAGTGAATACACACCTTGAAGTTCATAACCACCACCCCATCTCCTACACGTAATAAGATGTACAATTATCTAGTGAATACACATCTTGAAATTCATAACCACCCCCCAAATCTCATACATGTAATAAGATGTACAATTATCTAGTGAATACACACCTTGAAATTCATAATAACCCCCCAAATCTCCTATAGGTAATAAGATGTACAATTATCTAGTGAATACACACCTTGAAATTCACAACCACCGCCCCAATCTCCTACACGTAATAAGATGTACAATCATCTAGTGAATACACACCTTGAAATTCATAACCACCACCCCAATCTCCTACACGCAATAAGATGTACAATCATCTAGTGAATACACACCTTGAAATTCATAACCACCACCCCAATCTCCTACACGCAATAAGATGTACAATCATCTAGTGAATACACACCTTGAAATTCATAACCACCACCCCAATCTCCTACACGCAATAAGATGTACAATTATCTAGTGAATACACACCTTGAAATTCATAACCACCACCCCAATCTCCTACACGTAATAAGATGTACAATCATCTAGTGAATACACACCTTGAAATTCATAACCACCACCCCAATCTCCTACACGCAATAAGATGTACAATCATCTAGTGAATACACACCTTGAAATTCATAACCACCACCCCAATCTCCTACACGCAATAAGATGTACAATTATCTAGTGAATACACACCTTGAAATTCATAACCACCACCCAATCTCCTACACGTAATAAGATGTACAATCATCTAGTGAATACACACCTTGAAATTCATAACCACCACCCCAATCTCCTACACGCAATAAGATGTACAATCATCTAGTGAATACACACCTTGAAATTCATAACCACCACCCAATCTCCTACACGCAATAAGATGTACAATTATCTAGTGAATACACACCTTGAAATTCATAACCACCACCCAATCTCCTACACGTAATAAGATGTACAATCATCTAGTGAATACACACCTTGAAATTCATAACCACCACCCCAATCTCCTACACGTAATAAGATGTACAATCATCTAGTGAATACACACCTTGAAATTCATAACCACCACCCCAATCTCCTACACGCAATAAGATGTACAATCATCTAGTGAATACACACCTTGAAATTCACAACCACCACCCCAATCTCCTACACGTAATAAGATGTACAATCATCTAGTGAATACACACCTTTAAATTCACAACCACAACCACAATAGTGAACACCATGGACCCCAGGGTCCACATACCAACCATCTGAAAGTAAACAAGACAAAAGTTTGTTTTGTTTAATGACACCACTAGAGTACATTGATTTATTAATCATCGGCTATTGGATGTCAAACATTTGGTAATTTTGACAGTCTTAGAGAGGAAACCTGCTAGATAGCACATACAATGGCCTTTGATATACCAGTTCTGGTGCACTGGTAGGAACAAGAAATAGCCCAATGGGTTCACTGACGGGGATTGATCCTAGACCAACCGTGCATCAGGGGGAAACTTTACCACTGGGCTATGTCCCACCCCTTAGACAAAACAAAAACAGGCTTTCAGTTGAAGCAATACATGTCATCTAATGAACCCCAAAAATGCCCGTATCTCCTAGGTCTGGGGTGTCGTTAAACATCCATTCATTCATTTACTCCTAGATTCAAAGGCCATAACTCTGCCAAAAATGGGGATATCACCATACAATTCAAACTTAATCTGTGATAGTACATGTTAAAGCTATATACACAATTTCAGTATCTTTCAAAATATCTTGAGGCATTCCGAAAAACAAAATGTGCAGAAAACACATTTTTCTTATCACCTAAGTTCAAGGGCCATAACTCTGGTCAAAGTGGGTAAATCATCATGATCTGTAACAGTACTTGGATAAAGCTATACACAAAATTTCAGCTCAATATCTTGAGGCATAGTGGGAAAAAAGTCAGGAAATCTATATGTTGGACAGACAGACAGATGGACGACCAGACGGACAGACAGACAAACAGAAGGATGGAGATGAAACCTATAGACCCCTCCAGTTGCACTGGTAGGGGACTAATAATATAAACTCCATGTGTCCATCAACACTGATGCAGCCACCCAGGGTCCCTGGTGTGAACAATCTAATGAAGAGCAGGAAGTGGGATGTATAACGGCCAATTTCATTTTTTTTAAAGTAAAAAACTATTTGTGGGACTGATGAACGGTTAAAGTTAAAGTCTGTTTTGTTTAACGACACCACTAGAGCACACTGGTTTATTAATCCCCTGCTATTGGATGTCAAACATTTGGTAATTTTGACAGGAAACCCGATACATTTTTCCATTAGTACCAAGATATCTGTTATATACACCATCATACAGACAAGATAGCACATACCACAGCCTTTGATATACCAATCGTGGAGTACTGGCTGGAACGAGAAATAGTGCAATCGGCTCACTGACCACACATTGACGAAAGCTTTACCACTGAGCTATGTCCTGTCCAAAAAATTAACAAGACAGGAATCTAACTATATTGAGCATGCCTCTTGTTTTTTTTTGTACTTTTTGTTTTTATAAAAAATTCTTGGAAATGTTACTTGTTGATACCACGTTTCGGCACATTTAAATTAGATATTCTCAAGTTAATTATGTAACTATTATATGTGGTATTGCTTAATTTGAATTTATTAAATCACAGACACATTTAAATATAGCAAAATAAGGCACATGCCACCTTGACGCTGCAACTTCAAAGTGACCATTTCGAGTGAGCTACAACTGAAATATGTTTTTGACTAACCGAAGGTCATGACCTCTCAAAAGGCATATTCCACAATGTGAAGAGACAATAAATATCACATGGGTATATCTTCCACCGCGGTGTAATAAACTATTCTCTTTAAAATATCATTGCCTATGTAATCTACATATATATATATATATATATATATATATATATATATATATATATATATATATATATATATATATATATATATATATATATATATATATATATATATTAGGAAATAAAATGAAGTTTGAGCTAATACAAATATTGGAATGATGAGAAACATACTAGATACACAGACACTGATATTCAAACCAAGAAAACATATTTAATATGTAATTTTACTAACTAAAAAAGGCTTCGTTATTCGAGAAAATCTCAACGGTGACAGCAAACTGAGGACAGCTTCTCTCAAATAAGAGGCAGCTTCCATTTGGTAGAGGTGACCAACCTCAGTGGTGTCGTGGTTAAGCCATCTGACATAAGGCTGGTAGGTACTGGGTTCATAGCCCGGTATCAGTGTAATAGCCCAAAATATACCCCCCGCCAAACTATACCCTGGGTATAAACTGGACTAGCCCAGAATATACACAGGGGTATAAAACAGGCTAGCCCAGAATATACCTCTCTTTTATGAAAGCAATAGTTGCTTTTCTTTTAAAGCGTTTATTATTATTATTTATTTATTTATTTATTTTGTATACAGGTTAGTAATAAAAAATGAAGGTTAGGGTTAGGGTTAGGGGTATAAAACAGGCTAGCCTACTTTAACCCCGGGTATAGTTTGGCAGGGGTATATTTTGGGCTGTTTTACCGGCTCCTACCCAGAGTGAGTTTTAATGACTCAGTAAGACCACTACACCATCTTCTCTCTTACTAACAACTAACAACTAACTCACTGTCATGGACAGATAGCCCAGATAGCTGAGGTGTGTGTGTGCCCAGGACAATGTGCTAGAACCTTGACTGCATTATAAGCACGAAAATAAGTAAAACTGAATGAATGGTAGAGGTGATCAAGGCACAATTACCTTTCCATCTGGATGTAGAAAGACCGTATTGCCAATAAAGTGGAACACTCCTAAGTAGGCTACAAGACTGTGCCAAACACCTGAAACGAAATATTTGATTCAGACTTGAACTTTAGAAGAAGTAGTTTGCTTTATTTAACGACACCACTGGAGCAAATGGAATAATTAATCATCGACTATTGGATGTCAAACATTTGGTAATTCTGACACGTAGTCAACAGAGGAAACCCGCAACATTTTTTCCTAATGCAGCAAGGGATCTTTTACATGCACCATCCCACAGACAGGATAGTACATACCACACACTTTGTTACACCAGTTATGGGGCACTGGCTGGAATGAGAATTAGCCCAATGGGGCCACCGATGGGGATCGATCCTAAACCGACCGTGCATCAAGCGAGCGCTTTACCAATGGGCTACGTCTCGCCCCACTCAAACTTTTAGAGACTCAAGACTACTAGTATTTGAGTCTGGAATCTAGACTCAAGTTTTATAAGCACCACTTTTCAGATTCTATGAGTTTCACTATCATGGGGTTTGGTATCCATTTCGTGCAGAAAGGTACGTAAAACGATAAAAGTTTGTTTTCTTTAACAACACCACTAGAGCACATGATTTATGAATCATCAGTTATCGGACATCAAACAAAGCTGTGGTATATGCTATCTTGTCTGTGGGATGGTGCATATAAAAGATCCCTTGTTGCTAATCGGAAAGAGTAGCCCATGAAGTTACGACGGCGGGTTTCCTCTCTATATATATATGACCGGCCTCGGTGGCGTCGTGGTTAGGCCATCGGTCTACAGGCTGGTAGGTACTGGGTTCGGATCCCAGTCGAGGCATGGGATTTTTAATCCAGATACCGACTCCAAACCCTGAGTGAGTGCTCCTCAAGGCTCAAAGGGTAGGTGTAAACCACTTGCACCGACTAGTGATCCATAACTGGTTCAACAAGGCCATGTTTTGTGCTATCCTGCCTGTGGGAAGCGCAAATAAAAGATCCCGTGCTGTTAATCGAAAAGAGTAGTCCATGAAGTGGCGACAGGGGGTTCCCTCTCAATATCAGTGTGGTCCTTAACCATGTCTGATACCATATAACTGTAAATAAAATGTGTTGAGTGCATCGTTAAATAAAACATTTCTTTCTTTCTCTATATATATGTGCGGTCCTTAACCATATGTCCGATGCCATATAATCATAAATAAAATGTGTTGAGTGCCTTGTTAAATAAAACATTTCCTTCCTTCCTTTTCCACAGACAGCCTTTGATATACTAGCTGTGATACACAGGCTGGCATGAAGACAAAAAAGCAATCAAAGAAATGGTCCACCTAGGAGGTTTGATCCTACGACTCGGGGACCTCATGACAGTGCTCTACTGACCGAGCTAGATCCCAACCAAACTTCCCTAGTGTCACCAAGCTTCCCTGTTGTCGTACTTCACTGTGTGAAATAGTTTGTTTTATTTAACGACACCACTAGAGCACATTGATTAATTAATCATCATGTTTCACTCTATATTATAATCATCTGAAACATACCAACACTCTCTGTTTGAATATCTAAAACATAATCTATTTTGATAATCTAAAACATACTCTATTAGAGTTGAAAATGGGCAGAATTTTGAAAATAGCAATTAGTAAAAAAAGTTAACAGAATTTTAAAAAAAGAAAAAAAAGTTACACGCCAAAAATAAAAAGAATTGACTACTCGGTTGAATATTTATATAATTTGGAGCATTTTAGAAGGACAGTCCAAAAATAAATAAGAGAAAGAAGAGAGGATCGGACTATTTAATATTAAAAAAACAGAAAGTAATTTCGACATAAACTTTTGAACGAAGGTCTAAAAGTTTAAAGTCCAATGGTAATTATGAGCACACTCTAAACACAGTATGCTATTGCAGTATCATCAAACCATTCACTGATTTGCTGATTAATCTTACCTGTTGAAGTCCACAGTAAGAAATGTTTCCAGTCCAACAACTTGTTTCTACTGATTTTTCTGAAACATACCAATATACAGTTATGATATACTGAAACATACCAACACACTGTTATGATTATCTGAAACATATCAAGACATAGTTATGATTGCCTGAAACATACCAACATACAGGTTATGATTATCTGATATAACACAGACTGTCGTATGATTAGTTAAAATATACCAACAAAACTGTTAATTATCTAAAACATACTCTGTTATGATTATTTGAAACATACTCTGTTATGATTATTTGAAACATACCCTGTTATGATTATTTGAAACATACTCTGTTATGATTATCTGAAACATACCCTGATATGATTATTTGAAACATACACTGTTATGATTATTTGAAACATACTCTGTTATGATTATTTGAAACATACCGTTATGATTATTTGAAACATACCCTGTTATGATTATTTGAAACATACTCTGTTATGATTTCTGAAACATACTCTGTTATGATTATTTGAAACATACTCTGTTATGATTATCTGAAACATACTCTGTTATGATTATTTGAAACATACTCTGTTATGATTATTTGAAACATACTCTGTTATGATTATCTAAAACATACTGTTATGATTATTTGAAACATACACTGTTATGATTATTTGAAACATACTCTGTTATGATTATTTGAAACATACCCTGTTATGATTATTTGAAACATACACTGTTATGATTATTTGAAACATACCCTGTTATGATTATTTGAAACATACCCTGTTATGATTATTTGAAACATACACTGTTATGATTATTTGAAACATACACTGTTATGATTATTTGAAACATACCCTGTTATGATTATTTGAAACATACCCTGTTATGATTATTTGAAACATACACTGTTATGATTATTTGAAACATACACTGTTATGATTATTTGAAACATACCCTGTTATGATTATTTGAAACATACCCTGTTATGATTATTTGAAACATACACTGTTATGATTATCTGAAACATACACTGTTATGATTATTTGAAACATACCGTTATGATTATCTGAAACATACACTGTTATGATTATCTGAAACATACACTGTTATGATTATTTGAAACATACCGTTATGATTATCTGAAACATACACTGTTATGATTATTTGAAACATACACTGTTATGATTATCTGAAACATACACTGTTATGATTATTTGAAACATACCGTTATGATTATCTGAAACATACCAAAACATGCTTACACCATAATCATTATCTGAAACATACCAACAGGTGCTGTTATAATTATCTAAAACATACTGTTATGATTATCTGAAACATACCAACACTCTCTGTTTGAATATCTAAAACATATTCTATTTTGATAATCTAAAACATACTCTATTATAATTATCTGAAACATACCAACACATGCTATTTTCATTATTTGAAACAGACTCCATAATCATTATCTGAATCATATTAAATTATCTGAAACATACTATATTATGATTATCTGAAATATATTCTATTATGATTACCCGAAACATACTTTATTATGACAATCTGAAACATATCCACACAAACTGTTATGATTATCTGTAACTGTCACAATGTACAGAGACACACACACACACCTGTACAATTCTGGGTATTGCAGAAGCACAGTTTGGCTGATGTGTTGCTCAAAGATTCCATAGATGAGGATGGGAAGTGATGAAAATGTAAGGTTGAAAAAGACCAAGAACAAACCGTCATATAGAGCCTGCAATTAAAATGGAAGTTTCTATCATTAAAAACATGACTAGAAAATAAAGGAAAGAAAAAGAAAATTCAGTATAAGTTAAAAAGTTAAAGTTTGTTTTGTTTAAAGAACGAAAGAAAGAAATGTTTTATTTAACAACGCACTCAACACATTTTATTTATAGTTATATGGTATCAGACATGGTTATGGACCACACTGATATTGAAAGGAAATCTGCTGTTGCTACTTCATGGGCTACTCTTTTCGATTAACAACACAGGTTCTTTTATATGCACCATGCCACAGACAGGGTAGTACATACCTCGGCCTTTGATATACAAGTCGTGGTGCACTCGCTGGAACAAGAAATAGCCCAATGGGCCCACCGACGGGGATCAATGCCAGACCAACCGTGCATCCAGTGAGTGCTTTACCACTGGGCTACGATTTTGTTTAACGATACTCTTAGAAAGCATTACTATTATTCTTTGACTGCTGGATGACAAACATTTGATAATTCTGACATGTAGTCTTAGAGGAAACCAATTACATTTTTCCATTTACATTTGTAGCAAGAGATCTTTTATATGTATTTTTCTACAGACAGAACAACACAGGCTGAGATGGGGGGAAAAAAACCCACAATCAGAGAATGGATCCATTGAGGGGGTTTGATCCTATACTCAAAGCACATCAGGTAAGTAGTCTACCGACTGACTTAGATCCCCTCCCCTGCTCTGTTCGTTTACAGATAACTTAGCACATTTTAAATTCTGGTTATTTTGTGTCTAACATGTAATAATTAAGAGAATTTGTCTAGAGAGAGAGGAAACATACTGCTCTTTACAGGTCAGTATAATACTGAAGTAGTAAACTGGGTTAATATAATACCACTATAAATGGCAGATAATCTTACATTTGGAAAGGATGACAAGTCTTCAACATTTTATCTATTTCGTAATATCCAACCACATTTTTTAACTAAGTAAAACTCCTCTAAACCCAATGCCAACAGGATCAAGTGAAAATTCCACTTTTAGGAGGGGGGGTGGGGGTGGGATGGGGGTGGTGAGGGGGTCCAGTTTTCAGAGGCTATTTTTTGTACTATTTTCAGAGGCTATTTTCTGTACTAATATTTAAAACACCACCATGGAATATGTCCAGTTTTGATAGAATTCCAGTTTACAGAGGGTCCGGTTTTGAGGGGTTTTACTGTAGTACATTTCTTTAACCATTATTATTTTAGATTTAATAAGCATTATGAGAGTACTGCTAGAGCAATACATGTTCCCAACCAGGCCCAACAATTTTTCTTATCTCCTAAATTGTGAAAAGTAGGTTAATCACCATGAAAGTTAAACTTGATCTGTAATAGTACATGATAAAGCTACATGTATATACATTTCATCTCAATATTTTCAGGCTCGATTTTTTTTTTACAAATTTTCTAAGTTAAAGGGCCATACTCTGTCAAAAATGGGTAAATTGCCATGAAAGTCACAATTAATCTGTAAAAGTACATGATAAAGCTATGCACAAAATTTCAGCTAAATATCTCAAAGCCTTCTGAAAATAAAAGTCTGGAAAACAAATTTTCACATCTCCTAAGTTGAAGGGCCATAACTCTGTCAAAAATGGGTAAATTGCCATTAAAGTCTAACTTGATCTGTAACAGTACATGCATGATAAAGTAATACACAAAATGTCAAGTCAATATCTAAAGGCCTTCTGAAAAGAAAAAAAACAGTCTGGAAAACTATATGTGGGACAGACATAGAAAGACAGATAGACAGAAGGACAGACAGACAGACAGAAGGACGGAGATGAAACCTATAGTTCCCTCCATTTGGACCGGTAGGGGACAAATAATGATTTACTACTATAATAAGTGATACACAAATGGATGACATAAAAAATAACTGAACATTTTATAAAAGTTGGCCAAGCAATATTTTAATCCAATTTAATTCAATACATATATTAATAACTATTATAGTGCACAATTAACTTGACAAATCTACACTTGCATAGTAGTTTGAGCATAAATATTATCAAAGAGTTTGAATAAATGTCTATAATTTCAATGAAGGTTGACATTAGGCAGTACTCTATTAAAGTGTGTTTTTATTGGTGAAGCCAAATGTACTTCAAATACTGATAGTGTAGTATATAGAGATTATTATATGAGCTTGTGTGTCATACTGATTTTACAAAACGAGTGTCAGGAATTTGGTATTGCCCATGTACAGTTTAGGCTAGGACTGGGACAGCAATGTCATGTTATGACATCGCTTCACAAAATTACGCCATTACACTTGTTATTACATGTGTGCTTCATATGATTATTATTAACCCGATTATGTTGAACCATGTGGATAATAAAGAGAGATTATTATACGAGTGTGTGTTTCATACTGATTTTATGAAACGTGTCAGGAATTTTGTATTGCCCAGCGAGAGCAAGGGTAATACATAAATCCTGACATGAGTTTTGTAAAATCAGTACGACACACACACAAGTGTAATAATTTCTTTATTATCCATATTATTATTGTAAATTTTTTTGTGAATGACAAGGGCCATCTCAAAATGTTTCAACCACAATTAGAAGAAGAGGACGAAATGACTTCATATTTCACACGTACAGTCTGAGCTAGGACTGTAGAAGCAACGTCATGTTATGAGGTTGCTTCCCAAAATTACGTCATTACACTTGTTATTACATGTGTGCTTCGTATGATTATTATTAACATGGTAATGTTGAACCATGTGGATAATAAATTTAAAAACTAAACATTCAGCTAATGATCTGAACTTAATCTGTAAAAGTCAGTAAAGTTGTAAACACAAAACATACCTGACTTGAGTAGCTGGAATAGAAAATGAAGTAGAACTGCGGGAACATGAACACGATGTTCTGAAAAGAAAAAGAAAAAACCAGTCTTTTCAGGAAGATTTTATTCCACAGATGTCTGAAATATCAAATAACCTATACCACAATACCAAAAGTATGCCCTCCCTTTTTTAAAGGAATGTTTTATTTAACAACGCACTCAACACATGTTAATTTTAATTTTAATCAATATTACCTGATCTAAAATATCATAAAAATCCAAGAAAATAATAATTACCAATTCAAATATGAACTTTATTTTATGCATTTAAGAGAATATATGTGAGTAAAAATTACAAACTTGTACCCACTCAACGTGGTTTTTGTCAAAAATTAATCTAGTAGTCTAAAGGTTAATGTACATCAATGCACACTGAAGATTTCACAATGTCAACCATTGACAAACAGGATGATGAAAGTGAATTAAAAGTCTTTGATGAAAATACAGTTGTGAAGGGTTTAAGCTGGATGCCTAAAATTAATAGCAATTTGGCAAATTTGATCAGAATGTCTGTAGCCAAATTCAAGTAACATTTAGCTAAACAGAATTATTTATTAAAATAGCTATACACACACAAATGACACACAAGTTTGAATTAGCTTTTTGGTGAATTGGTAATGGCATATATTCGCCAAATGCAATCAGGGCTTCTAGATTATAGTAGCCCCACTCCCGTGGCTAGTGATAATAAATGTTGGGCTAGTAAATAACTACTATCACCATGAAAAAAAAAGAGTTGTCAAATGCTGCATTTAAGTGTATTTTGTAAATATGAATATCCTGGCCCTACTCCTACCTCCTCAATCTTAGTGGTTTTAAGCTCTATCTCCCTCTTTAGGTGACATATTTGATTATTACTATTAGTAAAATTGTATTTATAGTAAAGCAGGGCTAGTGGATTTTTAATCATGGCTAGTAAATGTTTTTAATTACTGATCCCATGGCTAATGGATTTTTATAAAATTCTGGAAGCCCTGGCAATTTTAAATTGCATTTGGTGATTTGGCAAACAACAGCTCAAAGCCTGGTTTTGATATAGCCAGAGTATATCCCATTGCTTTCATGACATTACATCTGGAACAAAAACTAAACCTGTCATTGACTACTAACAACCAAACTGGAAGTGAACTCCCAACTTCCACATATGAATATTGCATTAGTTCAATGCGAATCCGACAGAAAGACTATAAAATGAAATGCAAAATACTTTGTAAAAGAAAAACTTCATTCTAATTACACCACTGGGCTATTTCTCACTCCAGCCAGTGCACCACGACTGGTATATCAAAGGCTGTGGTATGTGTTATCCTGTTTGTGGGATAGTGCATATAAAAGATCCCTTGTTTCTAATCGAAAAGAGTAGCCCATGAAGTGGCGATAGCAGGTTTCCTCTCTCAATATCTGTGTGGTCCTTAACCATATGTCCGACGCCATATAACCATAAATAAAATGTGTTGAGTGCGTTGTTAAATAAAACATTTCCTTCCTTCATTTTAATTAGAATAGGTTGATGAACTAGTAGGAATATTACTGAACTAGTAAATTGTGGTTGGTACTTTTCCGGTGGACTAGTGATATAATATGTGTTTCAATAATAATAATTAAAAAAACATAATAATTAAAGTTAACAAATACTTTGTAGAGGACAAACTATATGCTTAATATGAGTACTAACAAGCATTTTGAGAGTACTGCTAAAGCAATACACATCCCCTATCTGATCCAACAATTTTTCGTATCTCCTAATTTCGAGGGACAAACATCTGTGAAAAGTGGGTAAATCAGCATGAAAGTTAAACTTGATGAGTAACAGTACATGATAAAGTTATATACCAAATTTCCCCTCAATATTTTCAGGTATTGCAAAACAAAAGTCTGGATTTGTTTTTCATATCTCCTAAGTTCAAGGGCCTCAACTCCATAAAAAATGTGTAAATCGCCATGAAAGTTAAACTTGATCTGTAACAGTACATGATAAAGTTATACACAAAATTTCAGCTCAATATCTCAAAGCCTTCGGCAAAAAACATCAGGAAAACATATGTGGGACAGACGGACGGACAGACGGATAGACAGACAGAAGGAGATGAAACCTATAGTCCTCTCCGGTTGTACCGGTAGGGCACTAATAAAATGAACTGAAACATACTTTGTAGAAGAAGTACTGCACCAAGTTGGCAATGCGGATGTAGTAGAAATGCCCGTGTACCAGAAGCACCCTCAAGATGAAGTGAAACTTGGCGAAACTGTAGTCGCTGCACGTCGATGCCTGTCGTCCTTCCTTTCCCATGATTCCTGTTGACAAACGTTTAAAAACCATGTGCATGGATACAACAAAAACAACACCTCTCACATTATAGATTATCTTTGTTACCTTTAAGTTTAACAAACAGGGTTCCATTGAATGAGTACAGTGCTTGGCTGATGCACAATCGATCCCCATCGGTGGGTCCATTGGGCTATTTCTCATTCCAGCCAGTGCTCCACAACTGGTGTAACAAAGGCTGTGGCATGTACTATCCTGTCTGTGGGATGGTGCATATAAAAGATCCCTTGCTGCTAACTGAAAAGAGTAGCCCAAGAAGTGGTGACAGCGGGTTTCCTCTCAATATCTGTGTGGTCCTTAACCATATGTCCGATGCCATATGGCCGTAAATAAAATGTATTGAGTGCATCGTCAAATAAAACATTTCCTTCCTTCCACTGAATGAACGAACGAACGAATGAATGAATGAACAAACAAACGAATGTTTAACGATACCCTTACAGTAAATAAATGAACTGATGATCAATATCTACCTAAACATTCTAAAGTTAAGTTAAAACACACTGTAAAGAGCTGTGCAAGAATATCAATATCACAGGTAAGTATATTAAAATTGGGAATAAAAATCAACATCTCATAAAAAAAACAAATTCAAGATAATTAAGTCCAGGGTTTAATCGAAATAATTCTATCACATTTTATCTACCAAATATATCTTTCCTCGTTTAATTAAGATAAGGAAGGAAGGAATAGTGCATTTTATTAATTAAAATTTATTTTCCGAACAAGAAATTTGGGACCGACATTGGCCTGTGCTACGTTACGACACTAGTACCTTTGTATGTTATGCCTAAATTAATGTAGCTCATCTAGACGTTTTACCAGTTGTGTTTTCTTCACTTGTTCCTGTCAATTTAATGGGGGAAACTGAACACAGTACTCTAGAATTCTCCGATATTTACTCAAGTGAAAGATTTATTATGTAGGGTTTGCCTATTAATTTATAATATTTGCCATATTTTCTCGATCTCACAAAGGAATGCAGTATTTGCACATTGTATGCCAGATTTTGTTCAAAATAAATGATACAAGTGAAGTGGTTTGTAGTGTGATCGGTTGTAATTATTTTCCGGAGAGTTTCGTAAAGAAAACCGAGAATGTCCCAAGTCGGTGTCGTGGTGTATTCACAAGTTAAAGGAGAGGACAATTAAGGCATTTGGCCTGGTATGCATATTCAACGATATATAATGCACATTATTGCTTAATGTCAACACGTATAATAGTATAGTTTTATATATAACGGGCGCAGCAATTTTGTACCATCTCAGTGAGTACGCCCTCTGGCGAGCTGGTGGTTACGTAATACTTAACGTGTAACGTTAATGAGCCTTAGAACTAGAGAAACACAATCTACCTGGTTTTTGCGGGATGATAAATAGTTATACATTGCAATGTTCTGTAATAATACACATCCCAGTAAGCCAGCAATAAGTATATCCAGCACTATATATATTACTTTTCAATACAAAATAAAATACCATTGTCAAAGTGGCTACACAACAAGTCGAAACAATTAAAAATGTTTTGCCCATGCATTAACCTACGTACTGAAATGATACACAGTATTTTCTTAGTTAATTGATATATGCTGTTAGTTGCTTCTACCTGTGATTCCTGATTGGCAGGTGTGTATTTGATTGGTAACCAGACAAGCCAATTAATTGTCGCTGTCTAGACACAAAAATACATACCGGTATTGTGGAATATTACCTGTCGCCCCTAAAATTGTAATGGACATGGTTTATTACTGTAAATAGTTCTGTAAAACTATTGATTAGGTAGACTTTTCCATCAAAAACCACAGAACTGACCAATTACGTAGTCCCAAAGAAAAGAAAATTATCACTTGGGTATTGTGGGTTGTCGTTTTTGCTCCAACGTAGCATATCAATAGGCCTAATTTTGTACATTTTTCCTTTGGATTATTTAACAGAGAAAAATACTATAACCCCATTTTGTTCCGTTAATTCAACTTGAAATATATTTAGTTAAATAGTTTATTATAATATTACGTCATTTATGCTGTTTTACAAGTCAGGTTGATCAAAGAGAAGTGCCTTGTCGAAAATTACTGCTTTTGTTTACACAGTACATACAGGAGATGGTCAGGAGCTGACGTCACTTTGCCCTGAGCTATCCCACCGGACGTCACAAAAACAAAACAAAATGGCTGCCCCCAGTTAGCAGGAATAATCATGTTTTTTTATTAACTCTAAAATTACGCGTTTTTCATTTGCTAAAGTGTCAGTATGTGTTGGTGGTCCGGGTATGCATCTTTCCAACACATAAGGCTCTTGTTTGAGTTGACCCTACCTTTAAATTCCCTTTTTTTCCCTCCATGTACTTCAACAGAGATGTGGAGAAACGGTTTCCTTCTGCCTGAGACTGTTACTGACAGTGAACATTTCTACTTTGTGTAAGTTCACTTTCCTTACAAGTTACTTATTTAAATTAAAACCAAAAATAAATACAAAGTACTGACATGTTTTTCCTCAATGCATATTTATTTATTTTATACCAGCAATTAATGGAACAAAATCCAAATTTGTTTAATACTGAAACGGAAAAAAACACCGGCATTTGTAAAATTCTGAAACAGAAAAGGGAAAAATCTGAAACCGATTCAAATATGAACTTTATATGATGTATTTATAAAATATTTAAGTGAATATATGTAAGTAAAAATTATCAACTTGTATCCACTCAATGTGGTTTTTGTCAAAAATTAATCCAGTAATCTAAAGGCTTAGATCAGAAATATTCTTGTGCACTATAAACTTGTGCAACAAATGACATAGGAAAACAGCTGGTATGTTTTTCTGTATAGGTTTCTCACACTCACCTAACTCAACATGGGCCTCCTGTATCATGCTAAGTCTCAAAGTCTGCAATATATTTACTGTTTCTCACACTCACCTAACCCAACATGGGCCTCCTGTATCATGCTAAGTCTCAGTCTACAATATATTTACTGTTACTCACACTCACCTAACCCAACATGGGCCTCCTGTATCATGCTAAGTCTCAAAGTCTGCAATATATTTACTGTTACTCACACTCACCTAACCCAACATGGGCCTCCTGTATCATGCTAAGTCTCAAAGTCTGCAATATATTTACTGTTTCTCACACTCACCTAACCCAACATGGGCCTCCTGTATCATGCTAAGTCTCAAAGTCTGCAATATATTTACTGTTACTCACACTCACCTAACCCAACATGGGCCTCCTGTATCATGCTAAGTCTCAAAGTCTGCAATATATTTACTGTTTCTCACACTCACCTAACTCAACATGGGCCTCCTGTATCATGCTAAGTCTCAAAGTCTGCAATATATTTACTGTTTCTCACACTCACCTAACTCAACATGGGCCTCCTGTATCACGCTAAGTCTCAAAGTCTGCAATAATTTACCGTTTCTCACACTCACCTAACCCAACATGGGCCTCCTGTATCATGCTAAGTCTCAAAGTCTGCAATATATTTACTGTTTCTCACACTCACCTAGCCCAACATGGGCCTCCTGTATCATGCTGACATCATTTGCCCCGTCCCCTATTGCAGCAGTCACCGGTTTTTCCTTTGAGTTTTTAACCATATGAACCACCTGAAGAAAATACAATCTAGAAAGGAGATGCAGCAAAGTGAACGTTTTATGTCATTCAAGGGCAGGACATTTCCCAGTGGTAAGGTGCTCGCTTGATGCAGTTGGTTTAGGATCGATCCCCGTCGGGGCACCATGACTGATATATATCAAAGGCCGTGGTATGTGCTATCCCATGCTACTAATGGAAAATTGTAGCTGGTTTTCTCTCTAACACTACATGTACATGTCAAAATTACCAAAATGTTTGACATCCAATAGCCGATGATAATAAATCAATGTGCTCTAGTGGTGTCGTTAAACAAAACAAACTTTATTTCATTTATGTACAGCACAGATGTGTAACGGTTAACGATAAAAATCTATATATATCTCAGAGCAGTTATTGTGCTTAACAACACCACTAGATCACATTGATTTCTTAATCATCATCTACTGGATGTCAAAATTTGGTAATTTTGACACAAAGTCTCAGTCCCACCACATTTTTCCATTTGTAGCAAGGGATCTTTTATATATACCATCCCACAGACAGGATAGCACATGTCACACAGCCTTTGCTATATCAGTCGTGGTGCACTGGCTGGAACGAGAAATAGGCCCAATGGGCCCACTGAGAGGGATTATTTTACAACTGATATTGTTACAAAACCTGGCAATTAAAGGGACAGACCCTAGTGGGTTTTTTTTAACACTATAGCATATTTTTCACTATTAGAGCTGTTTATGATCACTAAAATCAAACATTAGTTATATTTTATTGTTTAGCTTATCCATTTCTGTAGAACCGAAGTGTTTCTGGTCATCCTGTTGTTTTTAACATCACAAAATTCATTTTTCACAATTTTAAAAATGCATGTGCGTCTGATTAGAGTTCTAGTCTCTTTTTTAAGGATATTTTCCAGTTTTAACGTCACAGACTCTTGTTTCGATCAATCACTCTGTTGTAACTTTATCCAAGTGTGTTACAGGTTTGTAGATTAACTAAACTTAGTGTCCATTTTTTCGAGTTGAAACTAGGGCCTGCGCCTTTAAACAATAATAGCACAACAGAAAATTAAAAGTAGGTCGGGTGACCTGGTTATAGCAGAGGGGTATTTATCTGAAACTATGGAAAGTAGGTAACAGTGACCTACTAATGGTATGCAACACATTGCCATCTAAAGTTGTACTTGTATACAAGGTTTGATGGTCCTGCATGATATGGTGGGGTTTTCTGTTAATGTTGGTATGACCCTTATTGCATTCTGTTAGTGTATCTAGAGTTTATTCTAATATGGAGAGTTAATTGTGGTATCGAGAATTTTTCTATTAAGTGTTGGTGTGACCCTTATTTCATTCCATTAGTGTATCTAGAGTTAATTCTGGTATGAAGAGTTAATTCTGGTATGGAAGGGTTTTCCTGTAAGTGTTGGTGTGACCATTATTTCATTCCGTTAGTGTATATAGAGTTTATTTTGGTATGGAGAGTTTTCCTATTAGTTGTGGAGTGACCTGTATTTCATTCCGTTTGTGTATCTAGAGTTTATTCTGATATGGAAATTAATTCTGGTAAAAAGAATTTTCCTATTAGTGTTAGTGTGACACTTATTTCATTACATTAGTGCATCTAGAGTTAATTCTGGCATGGAGAGTTAATTCTGATATGGTGGGTTTTCCTGTTAATGTTGGGGTGACTCTTATTTCATTCTGTTAATATATCTAGAGTTAATTCTGGTAAGGAGAGTTAATTCTGGTATGAAGGGTTTTCCTGTTAGTGTGACCCTTATTTCATTCTGTTTGTGTATCTAGAGTTAATTCTGGTATGGAGAGTTAATTCTTGTATGGTGGGTTTTCCTGCTAGTGTTGGTGTGACCCTTATTTCATTCCGTTAGTGTATCTAAAGTTTATTCTGGTATGGAGAGTTCATTCTGGTATGGAGAGCTAATTCTGGTTACTTCATTCTGTTTGTGTATCTAGAATTAATGCTGGTATGAAGAGTTAATTCTAGTATGGTGAGTTTTCCTGTTAGTGTTGGTGTGACCCTTATTTTATTCCGTTTGTGTATCTAGAGTTTATTCTGAAATGGAGAGTTGATTCTGGTATGGAGAGTTTTTCTGTAAGTGTTGTTGTGACCCTTATTTCATTCTGTTAGTGTATCTAGAGTTAATTCTGGTATGGAGAGTTACTTCTGGTATGAAGGGTTTTCCTATTGGTGTTAGTGTGACCCTTATTTCATTCTGTTTGTGTATCTAGAGTTAATTCTGGTATGGAGAGTTAATTCTTGTATGGTAGGTTTTCCTATTCGTGTTAGTGTGACCCTTATTTCATTCCGTTAGTGTATTTAGAGTTTATTCTGGTATGGAGAGTTGATTCTGGTATGGAGAGTTAATTCTGGTATGGAGTTTTCCTATTAGCGTTGATGTGACTGTTATTTCTTTCTGTTTGTGTATCTAGAGTTAATACTGGTATGAAGAGTTAATTCTAGTATTGTAAGTTTTCCTGTTAGTGTTGGTGTGATCCTTATTTCATTCCATTAGTGTATCTAGAGTTAATTCTGGTATGGAGAGTTGATTCTGGTATGGAGAGTTAATTCTGGTTATTTCATTCTGTTTGTGTATCTAGAATTAATTCTGGTATAAAGAGTTAATTCTAGTATGGTGAGTTTTCCTGTTAGTGTTGGTGTGACCCTTATTTTATTCCGTTTGTGTATCTAGAGTTTATTCTGAAATGGAGAGTTGAATCTGGTATGGAGAGTTTTTCTGTAAGTGTTGTTGTGACCCTTATTTCATTCTGTTAGTGTATCTAGAGTTAATTCTGGTGTATCTAGAGTTTTCCTATTAGTGTTAGTGGACCCTTATTTCATTCTGTTTGTGTATCTAGAGTTAATTCTGGTATGGAGAGTTAATTCTGTATGGTGGGTTTTCCTGTTAGTGTTGGTGTGACCCTTATTTCATTCCGTTAGTGTATCTAGAGTTAATTCTGGTATGGAGAGTTGATTCTGGTATGGAGAGTTAATTCTGGTATGGAGTTTTCCTGTTAGCGTTGATGTGACCATTATTTCTTTCTGTTTGTGTATCTAGAGTTAATACTGGTATGAAGAGTTAATTCTAGTATTGTAAGTTTTCCTGTTAGTGTTGGTGTGATCCTTATTTCATTCCATTAGTGTATCTAGAGTTAATTCTGGTATGGAGAGTTGATTCTGGTGTTAGCGTTGATGTGACCATTATTTCTTTCTGTTTGTGTATCTAGAGTTAATACTGGTATGAAGAGTTAATTCTAGTATTGTAAGTTTTCCTGTTAGTGTTGGTGTGATCCTTATTTCATTCCATTAGTGTATCTAGAGTTAATTCTGGTATGGAGAGTTAATTCTAGTATGGAGAGTTTTCCTGTTAAGTGTTGGTGTAACCCTTATTTCATTCCATTAGTGTATCTAGAGTTAATTCTGGTATAGTGAGTTAATTCCTGTATCGAGAGTTTTCTTGTTAAGTGTTGGTGTATCTAGACCCTTATTCTGGTATAGTGAGTTAATTCCTGTATCGAGAGTTTTCTTGTTAAGTGTTGGTGTGACCCTTATTTCATTCCGTTAGTGCACAGTATCTAGAGTTGAATCTGGTATGGCAGGTGTCAATACCTCGGCCTTCTGTACGGGAGACATTCTGCAGCACAGGACCGAGTCACAGCAGAGACAGAGAGACAGGAACAGGTTCTTGTGGTCCTGCATCGCAAACACCAGACTGTGGCCATCGATCACAAACACATACTCCTCTTTCTTATTACTCTCAATTCTGAAAAGAAAAACAGAATAAGTTTCTTCAGCAACTTCATTGCAATAAGAGTGCAAAAAGCAAACACTGATCTTGGCCTCTGGCTTTTTGTGGGGGTTTTTGCTCAATGTAACATATCAGTCTCATCACAATGTCATAATTGTTTAATATTACTGAACATACCTCTGATAGTGTTGTCTTGTTAAAGCAGCGTTATTAATATGTGATTAATCACGCAGAGATGTCACATGCAATTCCAATTTAGGTGTTCTCACAGTACAATTCGATCATATGGGACAAATTGGTAGTGCTGTGTTGATATCAACATCACCAAACACACCTATCAACATCACCAAACACACCTATCTCCAATAGTGCTGTGTTGTTAATATCAACATCAATGAACACACCTACCTCGGATAGTGCTGTGTTGATATCAACATCACCAAACACACCTATCTCCAATAGTGCTGTGTTGTTAATATCAACATCAATGAACACACCTACCTCCGATAGTGCTGTGTTGATATCAACATCACCAAACACACCTATCAACATCACTGAACACACCTACCTCGGATAGTGCTGTGTTGATATCAACATCACCAAACACACCTATCTCCAATAGTGCTGTGTTGTTAATATCAACATCAATGAACACACCTACCTCCGATAGTGCTGTGTTGATATCAACATCACCAAACACACCTATCTCCAATAGTGCTGTGTTGTTAATATCAACATCAATGAACACACCTACCTCCGATAGTGCTGTGTTGATATCAACATCACCAAACACACCTATCAACATCACTGAACACACCTACCTCGGATAGTGCTGTGTTGATATCAACATCACCAAACACACCTATCTCCAATAGTGCTGTGTTGTTAATATCAACATCAATGAACACACCTACCTCCGATAGTGCTGTGTTGATATCAACATCACCAAAAACACCTATCTCCAATAGTGCTGTGTTGATATCAACATCACCAAACACACCTACCTCCGATAGTGCTGTGTTGATATCAACATCACCAAACACACCTATCTCCAATAGTGCTGTGTTGATATCAACATCACCAAACACACCTATCTCCGATAGTGCTGTGTTGATATCAACATCACCAAACACACCTATCTCCGATAGTGCTGTGTTGATATCAACATCACCAAACACACCTATCTCCGATAGTGCTGTGTTGATATCAACATCACCAAACACACCTACCTCCGATAGTGCTGTGTTGATATCAACATCACCAAACACACCTATCTCCAATAGTGCTGTGTTGTTAATATCAACATCAATGAACACACCTACCTCGGATAGTGCCCTCTTGTTAATATCAACATCACTGAACACACCTACCTCCGATAGTGTTGTGTTGTTAATATCAACATCACTGAACACACCAACCTCTGATAGTGCTGTCTTGTTAATATCAACATCACTGAACACACCTACCTCGGATAGTGCCTCTTGTTAATATCAACATCACTGAACACACCTACCTTGGATAGTGTTGTGTTGTTAATATCAACATCACTGAACACACCTACCTCCAATAGTGTTATGTTGTTAATATCAACATCACTGAACACACCTACCTCGGATAGTGCCTCTTGTTAATATCAACATCACTGAACACACCTACCTCGGATAGTGTTGTGTTGTTAATATCAACATCACTGAACACACCTACCTCGGATAGTGCCCTCTTGTTAATATCAACATCACTGAACACACCTACCTCGGATAGTGCCCTCTTGTTAATATCAACATCATTGAACACACCAACCTCTGTTAGTGCTGGTCTTGTTAATATCAACATCACTGAACACACCTACCTCTCATAGCGCTGTGTTGTTAATATTAACATCACTGAACACACCTACCTCCGATAGTGCTGTGTTGTTAATATCAACATCACTGAACACACCTACCTCCGATAGTGTTGTGTTGTTAATATCAACATCACTGAACACACCTACCTGGGATAGTGCCCTCTTGTTAATATCAACATCACTGAACACACCTACCTCCGATAGTGTTGTGATGTTAATATCAACATCACTGAACACACCTACCTCGGATAGTGCTGTGTTAATATCAACATCACTGAACACACCTACCTCGGATAGTGCCCTCTTGTTAATATCAACATCACTGAACACACCAACATCTGATAGTGCTGTGTTGTTAATATCAACATCACTGAACACACCTACCTCGGATAGCGTTGTATTGTTAATATCAACATCACTGAACACACCAACCTCTGTTAGTGCTGGTCTTGTTAATATCAACATCACTGAACACACCTACCTCTCATAGCGCTGTGTTGTTAATATTAACATCACTGAACACACCTACCTCCGATAGTGCTGTGTTGTTAATATCAACATCACTGAACACACCTACCTCCGATAGTGTTGTGTTGTTAATATCAACATCACTGAACACACCTACCTGGGATAGTGCCCTCTTGTTAATATCAACATCACTGAACACACCTACCTCCGATAGTGTTGTGATGTTAATATCAACATCACTGAACACACCTACCTCGGATAGTGCTGTGTTAATATCAACATCACTGAACACACCTACCTCGGATAGTGCCCTCTTGTTAATATCAACATCACTGAACACACCTACCACCGATAGTGTTGTGTTAATATCAACATCACTGAACACACATACCTCTGATAGTGCTGTTAATGTCAACATCACTGAACACACCTACCTCCGATAGTGCTGTGTTAATATCAACTTCACTGAACACATCTACCTCCAATAGTGTTGTGTTGTTAATATCAACATCACCGAACACACCTACCTCTAATAGTGCTGTGTTAACATTAACATCACTGAACACACCTACCTCCGATAGTGCTGTGTTAATATCAACATCACTGAACACACATACCTCCGATAGTGTTGTGTTGTTAATATGAACATCACTGAACACACCTACCTCCGATAGTGCTGTGTTAATATCAACATCACTGAACACATCTACCTCCAATAGTGTTGTGTTGTTAATATCAACATCACTGAACAGACCTACCTCTGATAGTGCTGTCTTGTTAACACACCTACCTCCAATAGTGCTGTCTTGTTAATACACCTACCTCCGATAGTGCTGTCTTGTTAACACACCTAGCTCCGATAGTGCTGTCTTGTTAACACACCTACCTCCGATAGTGCTGTCTTGTTAACACACCTACCTTAAATAGTGCTGTCTTGTTAGCACACCTACCTCCAATAGTACTGTCTTGTTAATACACCTACTTCTGATAGTGCTGTCTTGTTAATACACCTACCTCCGATAGTGCTGTCTTGTTAATACACCTACCTCCGATAGTGCTGTCTTGTTAATACACTTACCTCCGATAGTGCTGTCTTGTTAATACACATACCTCCCGATAGTACTGTCTTGTTAACACACCTACCTCCGATAGTGCTGTCTTGTTAACACACCTACCTACGATAATGCTGTGTTAACATCTCGGCACATGTTGTGCTTGTTGTGGTGTTTATTAGCCACAGTTCCAACATGTGAGCCTGGAAGTGACCCGCAGAGTGGCTGATGTTCACTGCTGTCTCAGCCTTGTCTCCTGTCAACACCCACACCTACAACACAAAACATGTGTCAACACCCACACCTACAACAAAGCATGGTGGTGTTAATTTCATGTTGTTACCTTTGATTAATCACTTGTTACAGAGGTTCTTCTTACAGTGAGTCTGACCTTTTATGAACCTTTAGCAAACTTGCATCATTGTTTTTTATTTAATGTGAAGGGGTGGGGTGGAGGTGAACTTATTTACGCATGAATAAAGGCCCATTTCCTTAAATGCCTTTTAAAAGGAGGGCAACTTATTCAGACAAAATAGTTCAATTTCCAGTCAAATACGGTACCTTAATGCCTGCTCGTCGCAAGGATCTGAATGTCTGTGGCACATATTCCTGCAGCTTATCTTCAACAGCTGTTGCACCCAGCAGAAAGAAATCCTTTTCAACAAAGTCAAAGACCGCTTCCATCTGAAACATCAGTACAATATACCTGGTTTATCTTCTTGTTGGTCTTAAAACAACACCCTGTCTACCAAATATTTTGGAAGAGGTCTTCCTCTGACCATGCTGTTTAAGAATGATGGTAAAGGATGGAGACTGGGGTGAGGGAAAATGGGGAGGTATTGGCACTGTAACCAGCATGGGTAACAGGGCACTATACCAGATTCTGAATTCTATAAATAAGCTCCAAATACCTTTTTCCAGTGGAAGAGGTTGAAAAGAAAAATCCACTTGAACGTAGTGTTGAGATTAGTTGAGATCATGTTTTTTAGACCACTTTTACATTTTGCAAAAAACATATATGGTAGCAGTACACCAAATAGTATTGTAGTAGGTCAAAGTTTGAGGTGCACCCAACTTTTGACTTCATTTGTGCCTGAAACATGTGCTTTTATGGTTGAGGGTTGGTAGTATTTATATCCATGGTGTATATATATTGATTAAAATTAAAAAACTGTAAATAACAGTTTTAGCGACACGTGATACTATTGTCATCTACTTGATTTGATTAATGGTACCAGCCTTGGAGGTGTAGTGGTAAAGCCACCAGACTTAAGGCTGGTAGGTATTGGGTTCGCCTCCCGATATCGGCTCCCACCCAGAGCAAGTTTAACAACTCAGTGGAGGTGTGTGTGTGTGTCTGTGTGTAAGGCATCTCTCTCACTCACCACTAATAACTAAACACTAACCTGGACAGACAGCTCAGATAGCCGAGGTGTGTGTCCAGGATAGTGTGCTTGGACCTTAATTGGATATCAACATGAAAATAAATATAAATAAATGAATTATTTGGCGATATACACCCATAAAGATAGCCACCATGATGCAAAAAATGTCAAATTTTATTGTATGAACAGCTTAAACCATTGTTTGATAAAACGTCTTTTTTTACATTTAATCCTGCTATAGTAATAAAGACAATTCTGACCATGCAATAAAAAAAATCTTTCATTGAACACGTGTGATACAAAATCTTGCATGCGTTGTAACCTACTAAATGTTCACCCGAATGACATCATGTCTCTAGCCAGGAATGATGTCATGTTCTTAGCCATGACACTCAGCATTCCGTCAATTCCATAAAATTCAGCTAACTTTCCAGACCAAGTATGTTGTGTTATTTAATTAAAATTTTGTTAATCATTATCTAGAATGGTGGTATGTAATAAATACAGAACCACATACAAGTTTATAGTGCACAAGATTTATACTTCTCGATAATTTTTGCGCACTATAAACTCGTGCAATAAATAACATGGCGAAACAACTGGTATGCGGTTCTATCTATTTGTCACCTTCTCCTTCCGGTAGTCAAGACTTGTTTTAGCCTCCATGATTTTTTTGTCTATTTCTTCATATTCTTCAACTGATAACTTCCGGTGAGCTATCACAAGTGTTCTAAGGCCAAGCTGTGATATGGAAAAAAACAAAAACATAAGAAACCCAACCCTCAGGGGTGGGAATTGGTGAACTGTAAAAAAGAGGCAACAAGAGGGGTCCCGGAAATTCTTGAAATCCTAGGTTAAAATCTGTGCCATCTGACACATTTTGGAGGAATGGATGATTAAAATGCGAGGAAACGCAATGTTCCATTATAGGAAAACAGCTGATCCGAGGAGAATTTCCACCCCTGAGTGAGTATAAGCTGTAGAATGGGGACCAATTTCACAAAACCTCATAAACCTAGTTTTGCACATAAACATATATCTACGACTAAACAAAAATTCGCATTAGTTTGAAGTACAGTACACATAGTTCATTTTCTTTGGGGGTTTTCATGGCTCCATTTTCAATAATGGTGTAATTTTCTGCATGAAACAGATGTCAAACACATATAAACATATGACAGGTAGAACTGCAAGTTGCAAACTTAAACTGACGATGCTGTGTGACATTGGCTGCAGAACGTTATTTTTAAAACAAACAATATTAAAGAAAAATATATTTAAATTTTCAAAAATGTACTGGTTGATTCCTAGTATTTTCTTAAAAGATATAAATATTGTAATAATAATAATAATAATAATAAAATTCTTTATTTTTAGAGGGTAAACACATTCAGTACAAGGTGACTGGTCTCCCATGAGGCCCTCTCTAATCTATACATGATATTATACATACATACATTCAAAGAAACAACATCAACATACATGTAATATGTATAGCATGAGGAACAATAGCACATATTATGAATATATAAATAATATTTAAATCAATTTGTTAAGAAACTTGAGTCAGTGATAACTCAATACATCATAATTATTTTAACAAACACAAAATCAACAACAAAGGTATATCTTAAAATTGATTATTATTTGAATAGTGCTTATAGTGTGAAGCATATAACATTAAGATCAGAGATTGCTACACAATTTTAAAACATAAAACAGCAGTTGCTAATTAATTTTCAATTGACCAGGTACAGTATGTCGCTGATCAAAATTGTGAAAAAACCCCACCCCAAAATGTTCCCCGATACCAACACTAATATAACAGTCAAACCTGTCTTAACCGGTTATACAAGGGAGTAGAGAAAAACGACCACTTAAGACAGGTGGATGCTGATTACAGGTTGCCACATATAGTCTTTAAAACATGTTTTTGTTTGGGTTTTTTGCCATCTATACTGCTAATCCAGTTGACTATAATTCAACTTTCAACATGTCACCTTCTTCAGAAATGAGATAATTGGAATTAATTAATTTAACCGTTCTCAATAAGAATTCCCCCCTCCCCCACCATTTAATTATTTAATTTTGACTTCATGCAGTGTATTGTCATAATAAGTGAATCTTCAAATGTCAAGCTTTGCCTACCAAGAGGCAATTAAATACATTCCTGAGTCATACTTTCTTAATTGATACACAGTAGAAATGTCAGGATTGGGTATTAGTAGTTCTGAAGGAGTGAAGATCCGTTATTTGTTGCACCTTGTCGCTGTTGTTAAAATATCCCTTTTATATAATAGTAAACATTTACCGTGGCCATTTAATACAGGTATTTTATCAATCTGGGATCCAATTTAGGTGGCCTTTGGCAGCGTTAGACATGTGACCGCTTATTACAGGTGCATTTCATTAAAAATCGTTGACCGCTCGTTACAGGTGGCCACTAGGACAGGTTTGACTGTATATGTAATATCTTATTTATACAAATAGCGTGTGCTCTACCACTGAGGTATATCGCGCCCCTGATCAGAGAGAGACGGGATGTAGCTGTGGTATAGCGCTCGCATGATTCGCAATCGATCTAGGATCGATCCCGTCGGTGGGCCCATTGGACTATTTTTAGTTCCAGCCAGTGCTCCACAACTGGTGTAACAAAGACCGTGGTATGTACTATCCTGTCTGGGATGGTGCATATAAAAGATCCATTGCTGCTGATCGGAAAGAGTAGCCCATGAAGTGGCGACAGCGGGCTTCTGTGTGGTCTTTAATCATATGTCTGACGCCATATAACTGAAAATAAAATGTGTTGAGTGCGTCGTTAAATAAAACATTTTTTCCCTTCCTTCCTGATCAGAGAATAGAGAGCACACTGACCACTGCATATTCATCAACATGTTTCAGAGTGATGTCCTTGAGACCACTGGTCACTCTGTCCAAGACCGCTGCCTCGGCACCTTTACACAAGAGGTAAATCTCATCTAGAAAACAAAGCAACAACATAATTAGGTTACGCATGCAGGTTAACGAATAAGCAATTCTCATTGAAATCAAGGCATGTGCTCGTAACACATTTAGTTTTATACTCAGATCTTTAAGGATGTCACACGCATGCAATTTGTATGGCCTTGGGTCTAGGATCAATCCACTTCTATTTCACTGCTATTTCTCATTCTAGCCAGTGCACCATGACTGGTGTGTCAATGGCCATGGTATGTGCTATCCTGTCTGTAGGATGGTGCATATAAAAGATCCCAGGAGCTAGGAGACGGCACTTTTCTGCCACTGGCTAAAAGTTTCTGTCGTCGTCAAAGCTTCTCAATGATGGCAAACTGTATACACCTGGTGTATATTATCTGCCAGTATTTAACATTTGTGCTTTTGAAATATCTCTACATACAGCAAAATAACCTTTCAGTCAAGTTGATTTGCTGCAAAAGTCACTTTGAAAAAAACCCTGCCGTAAACAGGCTCAATATTGCCATCGGTGGGTCGTTTCACCCATGGTAATGTTTTTTAAATATTGCTGTGGGCGACAAATTCTTAAATTCAAGCCCTGAGATTCCTTGCTACTAATGGAAAAATGTAGCAGGTTTCCTCTCTAAGACTATATGTCAAAAATTACCAAATGTCTGACATCCGATAGCCGATAATTAATAAATCAATGTGCTCTAGCTGTGTTGTTTAAACAAAACGAACTTTAACTTTATTTCGATGCCTGAACCTCGGAAACACGAACAGACTAACCTTTGCTGTTCTGAACGATGAGGCTCATTCTCTTGCGCGTGGGGTCGAACTCCAGCAGGTGTAGGAGTCGGAAGCGCCGCTTCTCGGTCTCGTTTGGAAACTTCACCTCCATGTACTCATTGTTGGTCCCCAGGTACACGAAACCATACCTCAAATAGCAAGACGAGAGAATAGCAGAAGAAAGGAATGTTAATGTTAGATTAATGACCCCCTTGGCACATTATTCAATCAAAAGAATTTTGGGTGTACAGGCTTCTGAAACTTCACCTCCATGTACTCATTGTTGGTCCCCAGGTACACGAAACCATACCTCAAATAGCAAGATAAAGAGAACAGCAGAAGAAAGGAATGTTCGATTAATGACCCCTCGGCACGTTATTTAATCAAGATAATTTTGAGTGTACGGTTTTGGGAAACTTCACCTCCATGTACTCATTGTCAGTCCACAGGTACACGAAACCATACCTCAAAAAGCAAGATGAGAGAATAGCAGAAAAAAGGAATGTTAAGATTAATGACCCCTTGGCACGTTGTTTAATCAAGAGAATTTTGGGTGTGACCCAGGTACACGAAACCATACCTCAAATAGCAAGATGAGAGAATAGCAGAAGAAAGGAATGTTAATGTTAGATTAGTGACCCCTCAGCACGTTATTTAATCAAGAGAATTTGGGGTATACAGGCTTCAGAAACTTCACCTCCATGTACTCGTTGTTGGTCCCCAGGTACACGAAACCATACCTCAAATAGTAAGACAAAGAGAATAGCAGAAGTAAGGACGGTTAGATTAATGACCCCTCAGCACGTTACCAGTATTTAAAGAATTTTTGGTGTCTTATCTCAAATAACAAGAGAATAGTAGAAGAAAGGAAGGTTAGATTAGTGACCCCTTGGCACGTTATTTAATCAAGAGAATTTTGGGTGTCTATCTCAAATAACAAGACAAGAGAATAGCAGAAGAAAGGAATGTTAGATTAATGATATATCGGCATGCTATTTAATCAAGAGAATTTTGGGTGTACGGGCTTCGTAAACTTCACCTCTATGAACTCATTGTAAGAGAGGCCGCGGGAGATGAAACCTAGTCTCCTCCTGTTGGACCGGTTGGGGACTAATAAATGATTAACAATGGACAAACCTACCTCTTGCATGCTTCAATTAAGGCCTTCTCATCGGGAGACGATGCCTGGTACTCAAACGTGTCATTCAGTCGCCCCCTGGAGCTCGATACTTTCGGTAAGCTGGTAGTGGATTTCCTCATTTTCTTCCCTTTCTTGGATGGCAAATCGTCGGTTACTCCGTAGTCTAGCCGCACAGTGTGACACAGGGTGAGCACGGTGAAAAAATCCTCCATCAGTGGCTGAAACAAGAGAAGACTGATAGAAAGGAAAGGAATATTTCCTCAACGAATCCTCAGCACTTTATAAACTATGGCTAACATCTATGGCCATTTTAAACCATGTCTATTTGGTATCTAAAATATGGAAGAATCAACATTTTTCAGATCTCCTAAGTTCACGGGCCACAACTCTGTCAAAAACGGGTACATTGCTGTGAAAGTCAAACTTGATCTGTAACAATACACTGTAAAGCCGTACACACAATTTGAGCTCAATATCTTGAGGTATTGTGGGGAAACAAAGTCAGAAAACCTTTTGTGTGAATAGCTTCGCTGATTCACTGTTTGCACATACAATATTCTCTCCACGAGTGACCGATGGGGTAAAACACACACACACACACACACACACACACACACACACACACACACTGGGGTAATAAATAGAGGATTCGTCACAAGTGTTTTATAATATGGAAAATATCAACCGAGACTGTGTTAATTGGTATTTGTTAAGACTCTGCCGAGACAAATACCAATTAACTATACGAGACTGATATTTTACATATTAAAAAAACCACAAGTAGCAAATACTTTTTCTCCTATAACACTTTTAAAATAACATTTTAATTTGATATTTAATAAATCAAAAGTTCTGAAGCTGCCTCATTGGTAGTATGACGTCATCGTGATTAGCACAAATGTAACTTGACGTAAAACATTTCAACTAAATCTCATCAAAACGTTATGCTCTGGTATACAATTAGTCTTGTTGGCTGTAAACAAATGACCCATTGACAGCAAAACATTATTAACTGAGTTAACAATGGTAAACATCAAATGGTTATGTTTTAGGATAAAGATTAACAACAAACCGTGAAACGTTTCACTCGTTCCGAATCCCCTGTGGGTCCGTCACATAAGCAGAGATGTTGGTCGACTTCCTCATACTTGATCCCGTTGATGGAACACTGGCGGAATTCCATCATATTCATAGTCAGGGTACCTGTCTTATCGGAGAACAAGTATTCCACCTGTGAATATATATATATATATATATATCAGACCTGTCAACCCTCCCGGATTCCGCGGGAGTCTCCCGGTATTTGATCAAATCTCCTTTCACCTGTGCGGGAGACAGTTTCTCCTGTTAAATGACATTTTTGTAAGCATAAAAAAAAATCGATCCTCTTTTGTCAAAATAACAGAAGGGAAGTAACTCTGCGAATTGTCCCGACTGTTTAACCTTTGCCGAAGTGAGAATTGTGGGATAGCCTATTTATATTGTTAAAAAAGCACATGGAGTTTATAAAATGACGTGTTATTATAATGTTTGTTGTCATCGTAATGCTACAAAGCGTCTTGCCGCTAATTCAACAGGCTGTGTATTGACATTTAGTGTTGCCATATAAAAAAATAAAAACTATCCAATTTAGTTCTAATAACACCTCTGAATTGTAAAATGTCTTCCCACTGGATTACATAATGCAACTATGACGAATCTGAACTGCCAGACTCCGAGTTGACAGCGATACACACGATGCATGTTAAAATCACATGTCACAGCAAGACAAACGAAAAGACCAATTAGCTGTATAAACATACTTGTGTCAGTTAATTTTGTATGTTTGTGCAGTAAAATGTTGGTTATAAGGGTACACTTCAAGAAATTATTTTTGTACAATTAAAAAATGTTGTGTTTGACATTGACATAAAGTTACTCACGGAAATGGGTATAATTCCGGTATATTTCACACGATGTCCGTAATGAGGTTTTACTTATGATTAATGAAAATACAATGTTTATTGCATCATTATAATGATTTTAAATAAGTACCACGCCACCGTTCCTCATTATAGTAAAAACTGAATGTTAATTTATAAGATTTATATAAATTTGTCTTTGGTACTTAGGTACACTAACCACAAATGATAATGTAACGCAACCTGTAAGGCTGTAAGTGTAATACCATAAATGTACTAATTTAAATTTTTTTTATTCTTGTTCATGTTCTTAACATTTTTGGATAAAATATATATATTTTTTTAAATATGTATTAAATCATAATAATATTTAAACTTAAAAAAATAAAATAATAATAATATATATATATTTTTAATGCCAAGATCTAAGGATAAGAAGTATATATGACATTATAAAGTATTCATATAACTTACTGTAATAATGTTTTTTTTAAATCTTGCGATTTTGGATTAAATTGTGTGAAATTAAAAAATCTCCTGCTTTTTGACAAAATCTCCTGCTTTTTCAACACACACCTCCTGCTTTCTCTTGACTAAAGGTTGACAGGTCTGATATATATATATATACAGTAGAATCTCGTTGGGTCGAATTAGGAAGGGTCGATTACATCACAACGCTCGAACCAAAAACGAAGTTCCGAGTTTTACTTATACATTGTTGACCGAATGGATCAAACACTTTCTCAAGCACCGACAGGTTTAATTCAACTAACTCTAACTCTAACTCACTCTGTTCTCTAACGTTTTACAGTAGTTCAATTCACTACAGTATATAGCTGCTGAACAAACCAGATTAATTTTTGGGATGTAATTTTACATTTTGGTTCACTAGTTATGGTTAGTGGTTATTTGGAAAGAAAACAAACCACTTTTCACTACTAATCTCTATTGTAAGAAGGGCAGGATATAGCCCAGAGAGAAAAAATGTTCACATAATGCACGGTCAGTCTAGGAGTGATCCCCAGTCTGTGGGCCCACTGGATTATTTCCCATTTCAGCCAGTACTCCACAATTGGTGTAACTAAAGACCATGGTGTGTACTATCCTGTCTGTGGGATGGTGCATATAAAAAGATTCCTTATTCCTAATCGAAAAGAGATACTCATGGCTTGGTGGGCATGTTTCATATGTCCACTGCCACATAACCATAATTAAAATGTGTTAAGTGCATCATTAAATAAAACATTTCTTTATTTTTCGATAAGATTGTATTTCTAATGGGGTCTCCACTAGTACTCGGGCACGGGCCAAGTCTAGCAAGACGTGAGTTTGTTCACAGGACTGGAGTACCCATGTAAACAAGAGCACTATCATTTATTTATATTTTAATGTTAATTTAGCATATGCTGCCCCCTGTTTATATTATAGAGCTATGAGACATGACGTGAATGCAAAAGTCAAATGTGAGGAATGCAATATAATGGCGCAATTTGGCATCCATGTTCAGTGCTGGAAATAAGATGCATAATGCAACTTTACTTTATTCTTTAGTCTCATTTAGTCATCATCATTTAGTGTAAGTGACTGGCCTCGGTGGCGTCGTGGTAGGCCATCGGTCTACAGGCTGGTAGGTACTGGGTTCGGATTTTTTTTTTTTTTTTTTTTATTCATTCACAGTTTACAATTAACTGCCCCAATCCAGGGGAAAAGGGACAGGAGGTCTACAAGACCCAGGAATGATACTTGAAGAAACTAATAACTCTTTTGAATAACCTGAAACTTGACAACATTTGTATAATAGTATATGCATGTAGTATAGAATAAACAGTAATGCATCTGTGAAATTATTATTATTATTTTTTTTAAACACACTTTCATACACTACATTCACACCAATATATTATTCTTGATAGCCTTTGGTGTACAGACAAGCTTGGCCCGAATTTAACAAATAATATTGTAATGTTTTAATATTGTAACAGTGGCTTGTACATTACCCATTCTCTGTTAAAACTTTTATACTCACAGTTACTAAATGCTATATTTTGTTCTATTTGATATCTAGTGTTTAATTCATGTTTAAAATGAATAAGATTTGGTTTCATATTTTGTATCTTACATTTATATATACAAAATTTAGCAAGTAATAAAATGAGATCAAACACTTTGTCTGTTTTTATTTTTGTTTTCAATCCCATTAGAACCAGTTCCACACTAAGATTCATATTATAAAGGTGAGTACAAGAAGTGTTTAACCAGTGCATGAGATCTTTCCAGAAAGGCTGAGTAATCTCACAGGTATAGAACAAGTGTACTAAGGTTTCTCTTTCCTTAGAACAAAAAGTGCATTTATCGGTTTGGACCACTTTCATTCTTACAAGAAATGTATTAGTAGTTAATATCCGCAACAGAATTCGATACTGAAACCATCTGAGTTTTGTATCTTTTGTAGTTTTAAAGACCTTCATAAAATTTTTTAGGCCACTCTAAGCTGTGATCAAAACACAAATTCCATTTTGTTTTAGCCTTATTTTTGTCATTGGAAGGTTAAGGTATAATATATATGTTTTGTACCATGAGATTTGGAAGTTAGTAAGGTTATCCATACTGTCTGATCATTTGATATATTTGTTTCTTCTTTATCTATAGCCAACAATTTGAGGTATTTATTTACTGCTCTTATGATACCATATATTTGATATAATTCAATAAACTCATCATGAGACAAGAAAGTTCCATTACGATTACATAGGTCGCAAATTTGAGTTACACCTTTAATATGCCAGTCAGAACAGAACAAATATTTCTTATTAATTTTTATATTGTTGTTATAGAAAATGGGTTTCGTTAAAAATTCTTTAAAAGAAGTTATATTGATTTTATTTTGAAGGGCTGCTAAGGCCTGTAAGCAATTTTTCCAAAATTGATTAGACATACTATTTGAGATTTTGTTACAAAAACAACTACCAAATATTGTGATGTTTTCCATTTGTGGACAATCTGCTAAAAGTATATTTTTCCATTTAGTATCTTTCATTAAAAAGTTTTTAATCCATGTAAGTTTTAAGGAGTCAATAAATTTATATATATATTGACCATCCCAAGACCCCTTCCTTAATCGATTTGCAAATAAGTGCCCGATTCACTCTGTCTCTTTTATTATTCCATAGAAATTTGAAGAGAGTATTATTGAGTTGGATGAGGAAATCAACTGGGGGATTTGGTAAAGTCGGAAACAAGTAGTTCAGTTTATAAATAAGCAAAGATTTAATAATGGCTATTTTTCCCAGTGGAGTTATAATTCGATTCATCCATTTATTAATGATTTGTTTTATCTCATATAATCTATTCTTAAAATTCAAATTGACCATTTCTTGAAGTTTTAAACTAAAAGTTATTCCCAATATCTTAAAGTATGTAGGATTCCATTCAATTTTGATATTGGTTAAATATCTTGTAGTGCTATTCCGTTTGGACCCAATCCATATAACCTGAGACTTTTCATAATTTATTTTAAGATCCGATAAGGTAGCAAACTCATTAAGAGTGTCAATAGTACTCATATATGACCTTTCACTACCATCCAAAATAAACTCTGTATCATCAGCATACTTTATTTGCAATATTTATACCAGATATATCTTTATTGGTTCTAATCAACCAGGCGAGAATTTCAGCACAGAGCAAGAACAGATAAGGTGAGAGAGGATCACCCTGTCTAACACCCCTTTTTATAGGAAACCAAGGAGATGTATTGCCATTATTTACTAAACATGATGTAATATTATTATAAAAAGTATGTACCCAATGCCTAATCTGTTCTCCAAAACCAAAAAACCCTAAAGTTTTATCAATAAAAGACCATTCTACGGAATCAAATGAGGCATGGGATTTTTAATTCAGATACAGACTCCAAACCCTGAGTGAGTGCTCCGCAAGGCTCAATGGGTAGGTGTAAACCACTTGCACCGACCAGTGATCCATAACTGGTTCAACAAAGGCCATGGTTTGTGCTATCCTGCCTGTGGGAAGCGCAAATAAAAGATCCCTTGCTGCTAATCGGAAAAGTAGTCCATATAGTGGCGACAGCGGGTTTCCTCTCAAACTATGTGTGGTCCTTAACCATATGTCTGACGCCATATAACCGTAAATAAAATATGTTGAGTGCGTCGTTAAATAAAACATTTATTTCTTTCTTTCTTAGTTTAAGTGACAGGTACTTAGGTCCAGGTTGAGTCTGACCCCTGAGTACCCGGATCCTACATTCTGGACTCGGGAAGGCCCTAGTCTCTAACAGCTACTGAGGGAGTGGGGTCTAGCTCAGTCAGTAGAGCACTCTCAAGAGGTGTTTGCATTGTAGGATCTAATCACCTCAGTGTACCTATTTTTTTTTATTGTTGTATTTTCCCCCATCCCAACCAGTGCTATTGGATGTCAAACATTTCATAGTTCTGACACATAATCTTCAGTAAGAAACCCGCTACATTTTTCCATTAGCAGCAAAGGGATCATTTATATGCACTTTTATATACACACAGTACAGTACATACTACAGCCTTTGACAGGGTTCATACACCTTTTTCAAGGGTGTCTTATTCTAATACCCAAGGACTTAAATCGCACCAAACCTGAGAAAAATTAATATGTCAAACTCTAAACTGCACTACTCAGACAATTTCATGTGTAATTACTTACCTGCCCTAATTCCTCGTTCAAATCCGAAGTGTTTGCTTTCGCCTGTAGATGAAGTGACTTGTCACACAACTGGCTGTCCCATTTAAAAAACAGAGAGCCGACAAATTTTTGGATTTCTGAAACATAAAATGAAACAGTTTTAAACAAATATGGACCAGGCAAATTTGGCATTTTTTTACTAAATGTAGTTGTGACAGATTGACAAAATAAAAGACGATTTACCAACAGTAACATACAGTAAACAACTTACCCACAGTAATATACAGTGAAATAAGAATATTGTAGCTAACAGATTGACAAAATAACAGACAACTTACCCACAATAACATACAGTAAACAACTTACCTACAGTAACATACAGTAAACAACTTACCTACAGTAACATACAGTAAACTTACCCACAGTAACATACAGTAAACAACTTACCCACAATAACATACAGCAAACAACTTACCTACAGTAATATACAGTAAACAACTTACCCACAGTAACATATGTAAACAACTTACCCACAGTAACATACAGTAAACAACTTACCCACAATAACATACAGCAAACAACTTACCTACAGTAATATACAGTAAACAACTTACCCACAGTAACATATGTAAACAACTTACCCACAGTAACATACAGTAAACAACTTACCGACAGTAACATACAGTAAACAACTTACCCACAGTATCATACAGTAAACAACTTGCCCACAGTAACATTCAGTAAACAATTTACCCACAGTAACATACAGTAAACAACTTACCCACAGTATCATACAGTAAACAACTTGCCCACAGTAACATACAGTAAACAACTTACCCACAGTATCATACAGTAAACAACTTACCCACAGTATCATACAGTAAACAACTTGCCCACAGTAACATTCAGTAAACAACTTACCCACAGTAACATACATTAAACAACTTACCCACAGTAACATACATTAAACTTACCCATAGTAACATTCAGTAAACAACTTGCCCACAGTAACATACATTAAACAACTTACCCACAGTAACATACATTAAACTTACCCATAGTAACATACAGTAAACAACTTACCCACAGTAACATATGTAAACAATGTACCCACAGTAACATACAGTAAACAACTTACCCACAGTAACATACAGTAAACAACTTACCCACAGTAACATATGTAAACAACTTACCCACAGTAACATATGTAAACGACTTACCCACAGTATCATACAGTAAACAACTTACCCACAGTAACATATGTAAACAATGTACCCACAGTAACATTCAGTAAACAACTTACCGACAGTAACATATGTAAACAATGTACCCACAGTAACATATGTAAACAACTTACCCACAGTAACATATGTAAACAATGTACCCACAGTAACATTCAGTAAACAACTTACCGACAGTAACATATGTAAACAATGTACCCACAGTAACATATGTAAACAACTTACCCACAGTAACATATGTAAACAATGTACCCACAGTATCATACAGTAAACAACTTACCCACAGTAACATATGTAAACAACTTACCCACAGTAACAGTAAACAACTTACCCACAGTAACATACAGTAAACATCTTACCCACAGTAACATATGTAAACAATGTACCCACAGTAATATACAGTAAACAACTTACCCACAGTAACATATGTAAACAACTTACCCACAGTAACAGTAAACAACTTACCCACAGTAACATATGTAAACAACTTACCCACAGTAACATATGTAAACAACTTACCCACAGTAACATATGTAAACAACTTACCCACAGTAACATATGTAAACAACTTACCCACAGTAACAGTAAACAACTTACCCACAGTAACATATGTAAACTTACCCACAGTAACATATGTAAACGACTTACCCACAGTATCATACAGTAAACAACTTACCCACAGTAACATATGTAAACAATGTACCCACAGTAACATTCAGTAAACAACTTACCCACAGTAACATATGTAAACAATGTACCCACAGTATCATACAGTAAACAACTTACCGACAGTAACATATGTAAACAATGTACCCACAGTAACATATGTAAACAACTTAACGACAGTAACATATGTAAACAATGTACCCACAGTATCATACAGTAAACAACTTACCCACAGTAACATATGTAAACAACTTACCCACAGTAACAGTAAACAACTTACCCACAGTAACATACAGTAAACATCTTACCCACAGTAACATATGTAAACAATGTACCCACAGTAATATACAGTAAACAACTTACCCACAGTAACATATGTAAACAACTTACCCACAGTAACATATGTAAACGACTTACCCACAGTAACATACAGTAAACAACTTACCCACAGTAACATATGTAAACAACTTACCCACAGTAACATATGTAAACAACTTAGCCACAGTAAGATACAGTAAACAACTTACCCACAGTAACATACAGTAAACAACTTACCCACAGTAACATACAGTAAACAACTTACCCAGTAACATATGTAAACAACATACCCACAGTAACATTCAGTAAACAACTTGCCTACAGTAACATTCATTAAACAACTTACCCATAGTAACATACAGTAAACAACTTACCCACAGTAACATTCAGTAAACAACTTACCCACAGTAACATACAGTAAACAACTTACCCACAGTATCATACAGTAAACAACTTGCCCACAGTATCATACAGTAAACAACTTACCCACATTATCATACAGTAAACAACTTGCCCACAGTAACATTCAGTAAACAACTTACCCACAGTAACATACATTAAACAACTTACCCACAGTAACATACATTAAACTTACCCATAGTAACATTCAGTAAACAACTTGCCCACAGTAACATACATTAAACAACTTATCCACAGTGGCATACAGTAAACAACTTACCCACAGTAACATACAGTGAAATAGGAATGATATAGTTCAGCAACACCATAAACATGAGGAACTCTTCAAAAATATTCGTCACATCACCAATCCCGCTGTAGTCTTCCTTCAAAGAAAATGAAAACTGATAATATTAAAAAGAATAACTGGAAGCTCATTTCAATTAGCAGCAAGAATAGTACATCCCACGGCCTTTGTTACACCAGTTGTGAAGCACTGGATGGAACGAGAAATAGCCCAATAGGTCCACCGACGGGGATTGATCCTAGACCGACCGTACATTATGCGAACGCTTTACTACTGGGCTACATGCAGCCACCCTTTTCTTGGAATCACCAATGCTACCTTGTGAAACATTTGTGGTCATTTTGGCGGATTTAATCCCATTCTCCTGCACTCAATATTTTTAAATGAACCTTTAATATGCTATTAATTTCACTATCTTTGTTATATGTATGTAAAAATAATAGTTAATATTAAGGACAGCCTCGATCCTGGGTAGTTTTCAGGCATGCCAAATTTGAGGTCATTACCCTTTTTTGCTCTTTTTAATGTACTTTTATTGAGCAAACAAGCTTTTCTGCAGAAAGCTTTGTTAATGAGCCTTAGAACTTGTATTGCTATGATTACAGTTAAAATACAGGTTGATCTGATTGCATGGTTCAGGAATAGAAATTAACACTCACTCCTCAGTGTTTCTGCCAGAAAGAAAATTTCGGGTATGGTGCAATGGAATTGAATGCAACCAGTCAACAGGGGGTATAGGGGGCTTCCCCCAGAAAAAAAGGGTTACATTTAGGGTTTGAGAACATCATACAGTAATGATAAGAGTAATTAATTTTGTCAAAAAGTTAACTTAAAAAACCCCCATATCTGCCAAAATATTTGGGTATGGCACCATACCCATTTTACCCTCTGACAGAAACCCTGCCCCTCATCCCAGGTATATTGCTGTGGATGATGCTAATATCCCAAGCTAGCAATTCAAAGCATATGATGGCCAAATTTAACATGCTCACTGTCAGGCTATTTTGCCACGACGCTTGTACCACTACATACGTAATATGTGTTCTGTAACACCTTGCTGGAACCCAGACACTTGTACCACTACATACGTAATATGTGTTCTGTAACACCTTGCTGGAACCCAGATGCTTGTACCATTACATACGTAATATGTGTTCTGTAACACCTTGCTGGAACCCAGACGCTTGTACCACTACATACGTAATATGTGTTCTGTAACACCTTGCTGGAATCCAGACGCTTGTACCACTACATATGTAGTATGTGTTCCTTATCACCTTGCTGGAACCCAGAAGCTTGTACCACCACATATATAATATGTGTTCCTTAACACCTTGCTGGAACCCAGACACTTGTACCACTACATACGTAATATGTGTTCTGTAACACCTTGCTGGAACCCAGACACTTGTACCACTACATATGTAATATTTGTTCCTTAACACCTTGCTGGAACCCAGATGCTTGTACCATTACATACGTAATATGTGTTCTGTAACACCTTGCTGGAACCCAGACGCTTGTACCACTACATACGTAATATGTGTTCTGTAACACCTTGCTGGAATCCAGACGCTTGTACCACTACATATGTAGTATGTGTTCCTTATCACCTTGCTGGAACCCAGAAGCTTGTACCACCACATATATAATATGTGTTCCTTAACACCTTGCTGGAACCCAGACACTTGTACCACTACATACGTAATATGTGTTCTGTAACACCTTGCTGGAACCCAGACACTTGTACCACTACATATGTAATATTTGTTCCTTAACACCTTGCTGGAACCCAGACGCTTGTACCACTACATACGTAATATGTGTTCTGTAACACCTTGCTGGAACCCAGACGCTTGTACCACTACATATGTAGTATGTGTTCCTTATCACCTTGCTGGAACCCAGAAGCTTGTACTACCACATATATAATATGTGTTCCTTAAAACCTTGCTGGAACCCAGACACTTGTACCACTACATACGTAATATGTGTTCTGTAACACCTTGCTGGAACCCAGACACTTGTACCACTACATATGTAATATTTGTTCCTTAACACCTTGCTGGAACCCAGATGCTTGTACCATTACATATGTAATATGTGTTCTGTAACACCTTGCTGGAACCCAGACGCTTGTACCACTACATACGTAATATGTGTTCTGTAACACCTTGCTGGAACCCAGACGCTTGTACCACTACATATGTAGTATGTGTTCCTTATCACCTTGCTGGAACCCAGAAGCTTGTACCACCACATATATAATATGTGTTCCTTAACACCTTGCTCGAACCCAGACACTTGTACCACTACATACGTAATATGTGTTCTGTAACACCTTGCTGGAACCCAGACACTTGTACCACTACATATGTAATATTTGTTTCTTAACACCTTGCTGGAACCCAGATGCTTGTACCATTACATACGTAATATGTGTTCTGTAACACCTTGCTGGAACCCAGACGCTTGTACCACTACATACGTAATATGTGTTCTGTAACACCTTGCTGGAACCCAGACGCTTGTACCAATACATATGTAGTATGTATTCCTTATCACCTTGCTGGAACCCAGAAGCTTGTACCACCACATATATAATATGTGTTCCTTAACACCTTGCTGGAACCCAGACAGTTGTACCACTACATATGTATTATGTGTTGCTTAACACCTTGCTGGAACCCAGACTGTTGTACCAATACATATGTAATATGTGTTCTGTAACACCTTGCTGGAACCCAGACGCTTGTACCACTACATATGTAATATTTGTTCCTTAACACCTTGCTGGAACCCAGACACTTGTTACCACTACATATGTAATATGTGTTCCTTAACACCTTGCTGGAACCCATGGTATGTGTTATCCTGTCTGTGGGATGGTGCATATAAAAGATCCCTTGCTGCTAATAGAAAAGAGTAGCCCAAGAAGTGGCTACAGTGGGTTTTTTCTCTCAATATCTGTGTGGTCCTTAACCATATATCCGATGCCATATAACCGTAAATAAAAAAAATGTGTTGAGAGCATCGTTAAATAAAACATTTCCTTCCTTTGTAACATAGCTTCATTTATGCAATAACAATGGTGCAGGAAGGTGGCAAAAAGGGGGACATGCACATATATATATAAACCATTGCTCCTGCTACCGGATCAAGAAAAGTGGGGAGGGGCACATGTCCACCTTGTCCTTCCTACGCCAGTGAATAATTATGACTAACTCTTATAACGAGATATGCTCAACTATCTACATGTATTAAAAACAATAAAGAACAATAATAAAAACAATAAAGAACAATAATAAAAACAAATCAAAAAGCTAGATATATAGACTGAACTAAAAACTTGCGGTTGGTTAACTATTATCTGATATCCATAACCAGACCGTTCAGACATTGACACAATGATCTAAATTTAGACAGGGACTGGTACACTACATCAGCCACACTGTTTACACACTTATGTTACATTAAATTTACTGATATGGTTGGGAACCAGTTAACCCGATCGGCTATATTTATTCTGAAACTTCATAGTCGTTAGGTTTTTAGGTTTTAAAAAAAAAAGTATTAAAGTAAAAGCGACTGACAGCGGAAAAAACCCAACAACAAACAAACAAAAAAACTATACATATAGAGCGAACTGAAAACTCGCGCATTTGACATTGTCACGATGATCTAAATTTAGACAAAGGGACTGGCACATTACATCAGCCACATTGGTTTTTACACGTAAGTCACGTTAAACGTATTGATAAGGTTGGGAACCAGTTAAACTGCTCAGCTATTTTTGTTTTGAACTTCGTAGTCATTAGGTTTTTATGTATTTAAAAAAAAAAAAAAGTAAGTGTGTCATAGTTGTTGTGTAATGTAAAATCGATTGACATAGGAAATATTTTGCATCAACCATGACGCACAGATTTTATTTAGGAGTATTTTAGGTAAATATTGCATCAAATACACAGGATCCTTCGACTTACATGGTGGATGAACCTCTTTTTGTACATACTATCTCTGGACCGGTACTTGAAAAACGTAGCAATGGACGAAAGCAGGAACATCAAGATTAGAAACACCACAAGGAAGGAGTTCATTGCCCTGCACAATGAAAAAGAACATATATATATAGTTTTTAAATCCTTACTGATAAAAATTATAGTGTCACGTTATACTGGAGTCCACCTGGAAGTATGTCAATCTGGACATTATTCACAATTTAACGCATTGTTCGCCAAATCGGCAAATTCAAAGTAAAGTTCTTACACTTGAAAAAACCACATAAAATGAAAGGTCATTTCCAGGACTTTTCCAGGATATTGTTTAATTTTTCCAAGACATGAAATGTTCAATCAATGAATATTTTTCATAACAAAGTCTTGTCTGAATTTAGACAACATTGTATTGTAAACCAATTCAAATAAACAGTAACAAAAATGTCATCCTTCAAAAATACTAGATCTGCTGGAATTTAACACATTATGTTAGGTTTTTAAAAACAGTATTCTTTCTAACTACTGTAAATCATAAAATATTAGTGATCTTAAAATTTAGCAAAATCCACATACATTGTAAGTGACATATTAGTGACATAAAACTTTATTTAGCGAGGTCGACATACCAGAAACTGAATTTGATTTTTTTAATTTGTAGCATCAGCTTAAAAAATACTTTTAATAAATTATGATGTTATGCAGCATTCAGTCAACTTGAATTTAGTAGAAAATTGTAGTAATATGTGCATGATAACTAACTATTGTTCTTTGCTATCCTTTTTGGTTTAAAGGGCGAGATTTATCTCAGTCGGTTGAGTGTTTGCTTGAGGTGCTTGCGTAGCAGGATCGAACCACCTCGGTGGATTCATTCAGCTGATTGGTTTTTTTTTCCGTTCCAACTAGTGTACCACACCTGGACAAAGGTCATGGTATGTGTTTTCCTGTCTGTGGGGAAGTGCATATAAAAGATCCCTTGCTGCATTAGAAAAAATGTAGCAGGTTTCCTCTGTTGACTACGAGTCAGAATTACCAAATGTTTGACATCCAATAGCTGATGATTAATTAATCAATGTGCTCCAGTGGTGTTGTTAAATAAAACAAACTTCTTCTTTCTTTTAGTTTAATCAATAGCATTGTTTTGTATCCATTTAATCACCAACAAAACAGTCAAACAAACGTTTTTTGGAACAGTCTGTTGTACATATGAAATATTAGCGTCTTGATTGCCCTTGCTAAATTTGCTAAAAGTTTATGCTAATATTTCCTGATTTACAGTATTACACGTACATGTGTATGTAGAGGGGGGAAGTTTTAAAATTATAGCTAAACAAAACAAGTCAGAGGATTTTTCTGTTAATAAACAAACCATAAATTAACAGGCAAGCACTGGCGTTATTTGGAAAAAACCCACAAAAAAAAATTCTTAAGTTCATGCACTTCATACATTATTGATGTATTATGTATGTCTTAATTTCACACATGCATCTGACATAATTATAGGCAAAACCCCAACAAATACTAATACATACTGGTATATACAGTGAAACCTCTCAAAACCGGACCCTCTGTAAACAGGAATTCCCATATAGCCAGACGTTTTTTCATGGTCCTGTTTTAAATTTCTGTGCAGAACAGAATCTCTCTAAACCGGACACCTCTTAAAACTGGACTTTTTACTTGGTCTCAAGGGTGTCTGGTTTAGAGGAGTTTCACTGTGTGTGTGTGCCTATATGTATATATATATGCATATGTATATGCATATGCATATGCATATGCATATGCAGATGCATATGTATATGTATATGTATATCTATATATAAACTGGCGATCAAAAGAAAGTATACCAATTATTTTTTCAAAGTATTAAATACAACACAAAACACAAGTTGATGCAAATGTTATATTTTGAAAGTATAATAATTTGGTGATAAATAAACACGAGTATACTCAATAAAACCCATAAAATGATAATATCACAGTTCACAACAGCACTAGGGGTGAAATGTGCGATTTCATAAAGGACCACTCATAATGAAGGTGAATAAATTTGACCACAAAGAACATGTTTCAATAGTGTGTATGTCCACCATGTGCAAGTATGCAAGCATGGACCCGACGTCGGACAAATTTCCGTCAATGACAATAAGGTCCAAACCATCAGATCCACCACCAAACGGTTCAGTCTCCTGAACACAGCACGGAGCTGTTCTCTCTCCTGCATGTCGGTATATCCGAGTCCTGCCATCAGCTCTGAATAACTGGAACCTGCTTTCATCCGATTTTGCCAACATAAACGTCAAAGTCGATGTTGCCTCGCCAATGTCATCCCTCTGAATGGTCGATAGCCCCTGATACCATGTTGTCGTAGTCGACGACATACAGTGTGACGACTGATGACATGTCCAAGGCCAGTCGCTGCAGATGATGTCATAGTGAGGAATCTGTTACGTAAGTGTAAGATGCGGAGATGGCGGTCCTCGTTGGCTGTTGTGACGCAGGGTCTTCCACTTCATGGTCTGTCTGCAGTCCTGCCAGTCACCCTGTAACGCTGTATCAACCTGGTGATCGTCAATTTTGTGCAATTCAGGATTCTTGCCACATGGGCATAACTTGCACTCAACTGCACCATACCAATAGCTCTCTCTTTCTTCAGCAGTTAGCCTTGCCATGTTCTCTGGTGTTTTACTGTTGACTGAGGCATGTTACAAATAATGGCACCCTTTTTTACACCCTTATGTGCACAAGTATCATGTTTCTCGTGCAGTATAAATTTGATGAATAAACTCATTTTGCACGTGCGGCATCGCCCAAACTCATCAATGTGCGACTATTCGTCATTGACTGCATTATAACGAATAATACTGGAACCTATCTAACCTTCCATGAACATGTATTGTGTTTATTTATAATAAAAATAATTGGTATACTTTCTTTTGATCATTAGTATATATGTATATATATATATATATATATATATATATATATATATATATATATATAGACACACACACAAATATAACGAGGTTTTCTCATTATGTGATTATTCGTATGACTTGTCACATGCAACTTGTAGGTCTTACAAACATCGGACTGTACAAGTCGTTCCGATTTAGGTGTTCTCACGGTACAATTCGATCAGCATATGCAACAAGTCTGTGCAAGTAATCACATAATGAGAATGCCCCTTTACCTGGAAATTAATTAAGTGCCACCTGAATTGTATTGCTACCAAAAAAGTATCTAGAAGTGGTTGTTCATGCTGACAAGGTTTAAACCAGATAATTGGGAGTTTTTATATATTCTGTATCTACTGGTTATTTATCGATATGACAGGAATAAATTGTTTATGAGAAACACATAGTGTGATTGCAGCTCCAGAGTTAACTGCCATACATTTTCATGTATATTTACAGTTTCTGTTTTTCTCTCCCAAAAATACATTAAATATTGATGAAACAACGGCTCCACTTATTGTCAATCTTTTTTTAATATCCTCTGTATAAACAGAACATTAATTTCAGTGTTTTGTATCCACAAAATGTTCACAATTACCTGTGAAGTATAAGCCACAGTCAAAACTAGGTGGTGCTTAATGGATTTCCTGGTAAATTATATATGATATACATGTACATGTATATCATGATAAATAGGGCCAAGATACCAAAGCTAGGTGTTGTACATGTACGTACTACCCTCATTTTCGCTATATATAATTTTTACGAAATGAGTGCACTTCCCATATCAGACACAATGAGACATTCATGAGTTTCATAAAAATGTTATCTAGCGACCACGTGTGTGGCATTTTATTTACTACCCACCATCAAATAATGTAAAATCTGACAATTACTTGAAACATTATTCAGCAAGACATGCGAATACACACAGCCAAGACCAGGAAAGGTGATGTCACTTACCGAAATGGCGTCATTTAGCAACTGATACACACCACCAGGTGCATACGAAATTTGTACGAACATTTATCCATTTGGCTCTACTGATGTGATGACTGATTATAAAAATCTGTAATCAATTGTGTGGGAATTTTTTTTTAAAGCTAATTACTTTTCCAGTTTAGATGATCCATTTGATGTAAATATGTTGGGGTTCTTGGTGTTTGTAACGACGAAAAAAGATATTTAATAGTTACTAAAGGTAAAATTAGTCATTTATAGTGTCTTTCCTGGTTAACACGACAATTGGTGAATGCATGATCCTTATAATTAAAATCATTCTTTTATTCATAAAATTCTAACCGATGGTGTAATCGTAAGTTGATTAGTTGGTGCAAACCGGTTATAAACGATAATTAAATTTCAACTGATTCCGAACACAAGCAGAAATGATTCTTTTATATGTACTGTACTGCTGACAGAATAGTATAAATATTTAAACATTTGAAATTTCAACAAGATAAGTAACATGGCTTGAACTTAAAAAGTTTTCTCCCACGGCAATTTTTAAAAGAATTGCCACGGGTGAAAAGTCCACTGATGACAATTTTGAGCCTGTCTATGGCAATTTTTAAGAAAGTGACATTTGCAGCAAATAAACATAACTGAAAGGCTATCTTGGTGTATGTAGACATCTTTTAAATGTGCAAATATTAAATATTGGCAGATAATGTACACCAGGTATATACATTTTGCCATCGTTGAAGAGCTTTACCGACAGCAATTGCCGTTGGTGCCGCCATTAAGTTCAAGCCCTGAAGTAACCAAATGAGAACAATTAATTAATTTTACATTAATCTTTGGGTAACAATAATTTTTTCAGTCATTATCGCTATGTATGGACTATGCCAAAAGTCTGGATCATGAGGAAAATAGATAATTGTATTCTTAAGAGTTAAAAAGAAGAAATGAGGACACAGGGTATATAAAAAGATATAATTTCAAGAGTTACTGTTCCTAACAGTGATTGACAGATCAAGTGCTATGATCTTCAATTACACAGTTTAAAAAATATGCCATCTGTTATGTCTGAATTAGAATAAAACCAGAATTTTAGGTAAAGATCCTGAATGATGACAACTTATAGTCTGTCCCATCATTCTATTAAAATATTTTTTTGTAAATAATTTTGTAAATAGGTCACTCTTCAACTCAATTCTTCTTCAAATCCCCTTTAAATTAATTTACGAATTTTTGTACATGTTCTCCTATTCAAGATATTACTGTCATCTCAAAATCACCTGTACCAGAAATGTACATATGACGATCCACTCACATGTAATATAACAGAAACAACAATAAAACCATAATTTTGCATGTAAAATTAAGGGCAACACGTCTTTTTACAATGATGTAAAAAAAAAACTCAGTACAAAAATACATTTTTGACCTCGGAACTACTAAAAATACACAAAATTTGTCAAAACTGATCACTTATGCAAGATGTAAGAAAGTGGCAATTTAAACGTAAAAAGAAAGTTGTACGTAATATCCCAAATTATTTTATGCTATGCATTAACTACATGTAGGGTTGGTGCCTTTGATATTCTAATCCAGAAACTAAGTTTTGTAAAAAAAATAATTTAGAGGTCCTTATAAGTGACTATTAGAAATAACTTCTCTTTTTCTTTTTTTTGTCGTTTTTTTCAATTTTTGTTCCCAGACCATTATGACAGTGTCAGGTTAGCCCATTCATTGCCTTATGGAATTTTTATTTTATGCTGAATGCCGAAATGTGTACGTTTCACATTACAAAGACCACATTTTCCCCTATAGAAAAAGGTCCAGACTTTTGGCTTGTTTATAAGGATAATAATATTGGCAAAATGCATAAACATTGTAATTGCAAAACCAGAAAAGGAGGTTATACTCACCAAAGAATAGATGGGGGGAAAAAACCCCACCATCATATAAATGCTTACCTTTCTACTCTAGAAAATTTAATTTTTGTAAATTTTGAATTAATAGCCATCTTAGTTTCTTGACCCGTATAAATTGCACAGCCTGTAAGATACAGTAATGTGATTTTAAAAACAACATAAATGTTCTTCTAATGTAGTTTTAAACGTTTTTGCAGTAGGCTTTCCTACAGCCATTTTAAACCAGTAACTTTTGCAACAAATATAAAATCAAAAATAATCCCTTCAACCGATGGCAATGATTTTAATCCAATCATAAAAAAAATAACTGCCATTGGTAAAAGCCCTGAACTAAGGCAAGTCATATCACAGCGGCAGCAATTGCCATTGGTAAAGGCCCTGAACTAAGGCAATTCATATCACAACTACAGCAATTGCCACTGGTAAAGGCCCTGAACTAAGACAATTCATATCACAACTACAGCAATTGCCATTGGTAAAGGCCCTGAACTAAGGCAAGTCATATCACAACTACAGCAATTGCCATTGGTAAAGGCCCTGAACTAAGGCAAGTCATATCACAACTACAGCAATTGCCATTGGTAAAGGCCCTGAACTAAGGCAAGTCATATCACAATTGCTACAGCAACTGCCAAGTGGTAAACAACTACAGCAATTACCATTGGTAAATTAAGGCCCTGAACTAAGGCAATTCATATCACAACTACAGCAATTGCCATTGGTAAAGGTCCTGAACTAAGGCAAGTCTTATTACAACTACGGCAATTGCCATTGGTAAAGGCCCTGAACTAAGGCAATTCATATGACAGCGGTGGCAATTGCCATTGGTAAAGGCCCTGAATTATGGCAACTCATATCACAACTACGGCATTGCCAAAAGGCCCTAACTAAGGCAATTGCCATTGGTAAAGGCCCTGAACTAAGGCAATTCATATCACAACCTGAACTATGGCAATTCATGCAATTGCCATTGGTAAAGAACCTGAACTAAGGCAATTCATATCACAACTACGGCAATTGCCATTGGTAAAGGCCCTGAACTAAGGCAATTCATATCACAACTACGGCAATTGCCATTGGCAATAAAGGCCCTGAACTAAGGCAATTCATATCACAACTACGGCAACTGCCACTGGTAAAGAACTTGAACTAAGGCAATTCATATCACAACTACGGCAATTGCCATTGGTAAAGAACCTGAACTAAGGCAATTCATATCACAACTACGGCAATTGCCACTGGTAAAGAACCTGAACTAAGACAATTCATATCACAACTACGGCAATTGCCATTGGCAAAGAACCTGAACTAAGGCAATTCATATCACAACTACAGCAATTGCCATTGGTAAAGAACCTGAACTAAGACAATTCATATCACAACTACAGCAATTGCCATTGGTAAAGAACCTGAACTAAGACAATTCATATCACAACTACAGCAATTGCCATGGGTGCTGTTGTTAATGTTCAAGCCCTAAATCAGTTACTATAGTACTGTCTGAAATATAATAAAAATGATTTTCGTCAATTATTTCTTACATACTAAACTGACAAGTAAATATTGTGTAAATACCCATTCAATGATACTTTACCTAATTTGGCATTTACTTGTTTGGGCTCTCACTGATGTACAAGGTGGTGTTTACTCTTGAAATTAAACTAAATATGTCAGTAAACAGGTGATTTGTGACCTTTATTGGAACAGACTATAACACATTTTGATCGATATGTGTCAATTTTATTTACCCTTAAACAAACTTTTAATTTAAAACTGCAAGGTAACTGATTATTTTGAATTGCAGCATAAATTATTAATTATGACTAGCATATTTATTGAATATAAATTCAACATAAGTACATTAGAAATTTACACAATCTTGCAACAATTTAAAGGTGCTATATAATGCGAGCTGTGATAAAGATTCTCCAATAAAAAAGTATTTTCTACCAGTAGATAAAATTATTTCCTATAATCATTTATGAGCATATTGTTAAAGGTGTCTTCTTTAAATGTTAAATCAAAAGTTTATTAAAAAAAAAAGAAAAAAAGATTTGCAATAGCTGTCATTGGGTAACATTGAGATAGCACCTTTAATGCCGGTATAATGGATCGTTATAATGGCTCTTGACAGTTTTGCTCAAAAGTTGCTTAAATATGACTACAAATATTTAGTTTTGGAGAGGGATAGGGGCAAACCATCATTAGAAACAGTCCCTCACATATTGTAACAGCAATGAAATTGACACATGTTGATCAAAATTTGTTATAGTCTGTTCCAATTAAGTGCACAAATCACCTGTTCACTGACATTTTTCTTTTAATTTCAAGAGTAAACACCACATTGAACACCAAACAAGTAAATGCTAAATTAGATAGACTATCATTAAATAGATATTTACAAAATATTTACTTGTCACTTTAATATGTAAGAAATAATCGACGAAAATAATTTTTATTCTATTTCCGACAGTACTACATGTGTTTCGGTGAACAAAGCTAAATGCTAACCTACACTAAGGCAAACACTTCACACCAAAAAATACTTTAAAAAAGGGAAAAAAAGAGAAAACAACATAAAGAATTATGAGGACTGACATAAAACAATTGAAGGAAATGAAAAGGATGATTCGTTTCAAGTTGCAAACCCTATAGTTTCAACCTGTAAAAATGGGCACTAAGTTTAGTTAATCTACAAACCTGTAAAATATTTGGATTAAGTTACAATAGAGTGAAACATGACTGACGTTGAAACAGGGAAAAAAATAGACTAGAACTCAATTCTAAAACTGTTACTGCTTAGATGCAAGTTGTTTTGTTTTTTTAATATGAAAAATGAAATATGAAATAATGTAAACAATAAAATATAAGTAACATTTGATTTTAGTGATCATAAATGGCCCTAATAGTTAAAAATATGCCTTATAGCATTTAAAAAACTAGGGTCTGTCACTTTAATGGAATCCCAGAAAATTACATATCTGAAACTATTAAGAATAAAATGCATGGAAACTGTCACACTTGTTTTTACCAGCCATCATGTTACAGACCTAGGCCTATAACATACGGAAGTGGTGTTTACCGTCACTTATTTTTACCAGCCATCATGTCACAGACTTAGGCCTATCACATTGGAAAGTGGTGTTTATTGTCACTTATTTTTACAAGCCTTCATGTCACAGACCTAGGCCTATCACATACAAAAGTGGTGTTTACTGTCACATTTGTTTAGATGATATGTAATTGGAAAGAAAGAAAAAAAAAAAGAGAAAGAAAAGTTTAATTTAACGACACACTCAACAGTTTAACTACAATTATATGGCGTCAGACGCATGGTTAAGGACCACACAGACAGGAGAGGAAACCTTCTGCTGCCACGCAACGGGCTACTCTTTTCGATTGGCATTACACAAAACAGTACATAATATGTTTGTTACATCAGTTGTTGAGAACTGGCAGAACAAGAAATAGTCCAAAGGGTCCACCAAAGGCTCCTGCCCAATATATATAAATATATAACTGTCAGATATGTTTTTACCAGGGCTAAGACTCACTGTATATATATAATTGGGGTCTACTGTCAAGATATATTTTTACCAGAGCCAAGACTCACCGTATATGTACTTGGTGTTTTTCAAGCGGGCACCTCGCAGCAGCAAATTCTCGGGACCGAGTGGCCGCAATACGTTGCTGCCGTCTTTCATGACTGTGATGTTTCCCACAAACTTGTAGAGGTCGGCAATCGGCTGGTGGCACTCGATGACAGCTTCGAGTGAGTCAAATTCGTCCGCGTATCGGAAAGCCTGCGTGTCCGGTGTCGAGAACACAGTCTAAAGATAAATATACAGTTAAAAGGGGTTTTTTAAATTAAATTTAGAGTATTTATAAAACAAGTTAACTTTTACCAACGGCTAAAGTTAAAAGTTTGTTTTGATTAACAACACCACTAGAGCACATTGATTTATTTATCATCGGCTACTCGATGTCAAACATTTGGTAATTCCAACATACAGTCTTAGAGATAAAACCTGCTACATTTTCCATTAGCAGCAAGGGATCTTTTATATGCACCAAACAATAAACAGGATAGCACATACCACAGCCTTTGATATACAAGTTGTGGAACACTGGCTGGAACAAGAAATAGCCAAGGGATCACTGACAGGGATCGAACCTAGATTGACCACGCATCAGGCGAGCATTTTACCACTGAGTTACGTCCTATCCCAAACCTAAATAGATTAATTATGTAATTACATACAGACACCACTAGAGCACATTGATTAATATGTCAAACATTTGGTACTTCTGACACAGTCATCAGAGGAAACCTGCTACATTTTGCAGCAAGGAGTCTTTTATATGCACTTTCCCACAGACAGGAAAGCACATACCAAGGCCTTTGACAAATTAGCAATTTGACAAATTTGGTGGGTAAATCTGTAGTCAAATTCAAGTTCCAGTTAGCTGAGATAACAAAATTATGAAATCTCAACCACTGCAATTAAGAAAATGTGCCATTGAAAAAAACACCTGAATATAAGCCAAGTGCTGATTGCTGTGGGCAATTGCAGGGATTGAAATTTATCCTATAAATTACCCATAATATCCATGTCATCAATTTTTTTACTATCAATGAGTCAGTTGTTTACAAGCCAACAAGACCTGTATACCAGAGCGTTTTGATACGATTTAATTAAAGTGTGTCACGTTTAACCTAATTTGTGCTAACCGTGATGACGTCATATTACTAGGAGAGCCTCAACAAATACTGATTAATGTAGACGGTCAATATTTTTCATATTGAAAAATGATTTTTTTTTACCAAATTCAACATAAGACTGTTTAGCCTAAACCCATGACAATTGATTACGGATTTCATATCTATCATACTTTAGAATCCAACTGATCAATAATTGATTACAAAAAAGTAAAGTTAAAGTTTTCTTTTTTAATGATACCACTAGAGCATATTGATTTATTAATCATCGGCTATTGAATGTCAAATATTTGGTAATTGTCTCAGTCTTAGAGAGGAAACCCACTACATTTTTCCATTAGTAGCATGGGATCTTTTATATCCACTATCTTAGACAGGATAGCACATACCACAGCCTTTGATATACCAGTTGTGGTGCACTGGCTGGAATGAGAAATAGCCCAATGGGCCTACCGATGGAGAGAAAATGAAAAGGATGATTTGTTTGAAGTTGCAGACCCTAGTTTCAACCTGTAAAAACGGACACTAAGTTTAGTTGATCTACAGACCTGTAACACATTTGGATAAAGTTATAACAGAGTGAAACAAGAGTCTGTGATGTTGAAATAGGGAAGATTAGAACTCAATTCCATAACCATTACTTCTCAGATGCACGTGTTGTTTTTTAAAATATGCAAAATGCATTTTGTCGTACTGTGAAACCTCTCAAAACCAGACCCTCTGTAAACTGGAATCCCCTAAAAACCGGACGTTTCTCATGGGCCCTTTTTAAATATTTGTACATAAGAGAACCTCTCTAAACGGGATACCTCTTATTACCAGATTTTTTACTTGGTCCAGAGGGTGTCCGATTTAGAGGAGTTTCACTGTATTACAAACAGCAGGATGAACAGAAACACTTCGGATGTATGGGAATATGTTTCCGGCCCTTTGATTATCGCCCAGCTGATGATGAGAACAGCACTTATAGATGCACCTTCAGATTGGTTTCTCCGTCCAGATTGGCGGTGGTGATTGTACACGTCCCGTTGTTCTCGCTCGACGACAGCATGACAAGATCACATGGGAAGTCTTCGTTCTTGAACACTTTGACAATGTCTCCAACCTACAAACAACATCAAGACACAAATTATCATACATTCTCTACTGATTAAAATTATTTTTGTTTTGTTTTGTTTAACAACACCACTATTTTACTCTAAAAGAACTACGGGGTCGAAATGTAGCCCAGTGGTAAAATTCTCGTTTGATGCGCAGTCAGTTTGGGATCGATCCCTGTCAGTGGGCCCATTGGGCTATTTCTCGCTCCAGCCAGTGCACCAAGACTGGCACATTAAAGGCTGTGGTATGTTGGATGTCAAACATTTGTAAACTTTGACTTGTTCTCTACTAATTAAACCAGAATAATTATTAACTGGCAGCAGGTGTGAATTTTTGGCAGCCATGCTGCTGCCACCATTGCTGCCTACTTATCACTCTCTCAGTGTTCAGTAGATAAAGCCTTCTACTGTCAGGGGCGGGATGTAGCCCAGTGGTAAAGTGTTCGCTTGATGCGTGGTCGGTCTAGGATCGATCCCCATTGGGCTATTTCTTGTTCCAGCCAGTGCTCCACAACTGGTGTAACAAAAGCCATGGTATGTATTATCCTGTCTGTAGGATGGTGCATAAAAAAGATCCTTTGCTGCTAATCGAAAAGAGTAGCCAATGAAGTGACAACAACAGGTTTCCTCTCTCAATATCTGTGTGGTCCTTAACCATATGTCTCACGCCATATAACCGTAAATAAAATGTGTTAAGTGCATTGTTAAATAAAACATTTCCTTCCATCTACTGTCAAAGATAACAAGCATTCTGTGAGTACAGCTAAAGGAATGCATGTCCCTTACCAGACCCACCAAATTTTTGTATCTCATGAACTGAAGGGCCATAACTGTAGAAAATGGGTAAATTGTTATAATAGTTAAACATGATCTGCCACAGCATATGATAAAGCTATATACAAACTTTCATCTCAATGTCTTCAGGCATTGCAAAAAAAAAGTCAGAAAAAACCCCTCACATTTTCATATCTCCTATATTCAAGGGCCATAACTATGTTAAAATTGGGTAAATTGCCATGAATGTCAAACTTGATCTGTAACAGAACATGATAAAGCTATACACAAAATGTCAACTCAATATCTCAAGGCAATGTACCAAAACAAATAAAACAAAAAACTATATGTGGGAATGACAGACAGACAAAAGGACAGATATGAAACCTATAGTCTCCTCCAGTTGGACCGGTAGAGGACTAATAAATATCCTGCTAATGCAAGCTTCTTAAAATTCAGGCTCTTGGACCAAGTCCCTGGCCATGCCTGAGTCGTAATTGGATATTTAATATGCACCTCCCACAGACAGGATAGCACATACCACAGCCTTTGATATACCAGTCGTGATGCACTGGATGGAACGAAAAATAGCTCAATGGGCTCACAGATGGTGATCGATCCCAAACTGACCTCACATCAAATGGGTGCTTTACCACTGGGCTACGTCCCACCCAACCCTCCCCTCGAGAAAGGAAGACAGATGGTCAACATGATGTATTAGATATATATATTAAAACAGCCACTTGTAGTATTCTCTATGTGGGATTTTTTCTCTTTACAATAAATTATCAAAGTCCACTGCACATTACTTGTTTGCAAATGTTAGATATTTTCATTAAAAAGAGAATGGTTCACTTCAGTAAATTGAGTTTTTGCTTGCCATCGGTATGGTATCACCATAACAGTCCTTGGCTTTTGAAAAACCATGGCAAGTGAAAAATCGCACACCTCAAAACATTTAGGCAAGTGAAAAATTGCACTCATCAAAACGCTAAGGCGGATGAAAACCAAGCATTATTTATTTATTATTAATACATGTAAATGTAGAGACATATGTTGCAAAAATGAACCAATACACCATTAATGTTTTCTTCTAATTTTATGTTGTTTGGTTCATTAGAGTAGTCTTGACTTCTTTTCCCTTTCAGGAATGGAGTTATTAAAACATTTCAAGGGGCAGTGCTATAGAAATATAATTATCACATACACTGATGCAGACAATTTGATTTTATAATTTCAGTATGTACTATTCAGATAATTTGATGCACACAATTATAGATACCTTTTTAGTTAGATGGTTTAACGAACGTGCAGCTAAACATGTGTAGAAATCAACATGTCTTGAATTTAATTATTATGTACCACGACACATTATGATAGATGGGATGGGAAAAACCCACTGGCGCAGAGGAGGTGGTTCAATTAGAACTACGACCCAAGCATCTTAGGTATGCACTGCTGACTGAATTAGATCCTTCATATTATTTTTTTTATGTTTTAAATAACTTGTTAAACGTAGGCTACAAATGACAGTGTTGGTTGAGGCATTGACATTCACGTGGCATTTTTTAATTCAACAATTATGCAACCTCCGTCAACATTTTGTAACATGTCATTTGACCTACCACTCCTTGTTAAGACAGTTATGTCAAGTCACATTACGTTACTGATCTAGAATGATCCAAATATTGTTGATAAAAAAAAAATACAGAGACAAAATCTGTCATTACAAAGGATTTTATTCCAAACATAATTTTAGACACCATCATAAATGCGAAACAAGTTGTCAAGTAGACCAGCGTGTGTGTGCAGCCAGAGTTCCAAGAGTAAAAATAATCTGAACCCGATAGCTCCGATTGGTCTAAGCTACATAAGGTAAATAGTGGCAATCAATATACAAAATTATTTTACATGCGCTGACTCGCCAGATTGAAATTATGTGCACTGTACGAGTGCGATTGCACACCTTAAAAGACAAGATCTGCCATGACATTAAAGTGTCCTCACTTTATGGACGCAGAAGTCCAATTTCACTTCCAAGCATCTTTATATAATGCCCAGATCACTTGCTACTAATGGAAAAATGAAGTGGGTTTCCTCTCTAATTACCACATGGTTGACATCCAATAGCCGATGATTATTAAATCAATGTGCTCTAGTGGTGTCGTTAAACAAAACAAACTTTAACTTTACTTTTTTGGAATCAAATATTGATCAGTTGGAACATTACGTTGGAATTGGGACAGGCTACAGAATCTTCTGGGCCATTATTACAGATAATTTTAAAACTGAAACAATTATTCAAACTTGAGTAACTTAGTAATTATTCCTAGATCCAGTGCTTGTTAGTGATCAGAACAGAACGAAAAGGAGACCCTTATACGAAATGGCCCTTTTGTGAATAGAATAAAAAAGAAAAATATATTCTTTTATTATAAGTACAGACTTATAACCGTAAATAAAATGTGTTGAGTACGTTGTTAACCTTCTGACTAATGCAGGCAAGATATCTTGCCTGATGTCACACCGGTCAACATACTGTACACTGTATACAGTACATTCCCCAATTCATATTTCCTGCCGTTTTGCACACGACACTCACTGGGAAGACTTGTATAACAGGAACAGAAGACAACTCAGCTTCCTGTATCTTTAGGTTTTTGTTATTGTTTTAAAAATAGCTTGTAATTTTGAGTTGAAAAAGTAGTTTTCAGCAAGTATTTTCACTTGACAACAATGGCGGCACGTCACGGTTATCTTCAAGGATCGATAGCAGATTGTGTCAGCTAATTTGATAACAAATTTGATCGTTTTACAAACAATGAAAATCACCAAATATCGGGATATGAATCATAGTTCTTTTTTCTTTTTTAATTCTGGTCAGAAAATCACTGTTATCAGGAATAATAGACATAAATACTGGACAGCTGGCCACAAATGCTGGTAAGTAAACGTGACTTTTTAGATTTTTTGCCTAATTTTGGTCAACATTAACTGATCTAAAATATTATAAAGATTATAAAAACCCACAAAAATAATACTTACCGATTCAAATATGAACTTTATTTTAAGTATTTATAAATTATTTAAGTGAATATATGTGAGTAAAAATTATAAACTTGTACCCACTCAACGTTGTAGTTTTTGTCAAAAATTAATCCAGTAGTCTAAAGGTTAAATAAAACATTTCCTTTTTTCACATTCACTGAACATTTTTTCTCTTTACTGTACCAATTCAAATACAGAGAAACCCCTCTAAACCACACACCCACGGTACCAAGTAAAAAGTTTGGTTTTAAGGCGTATATGTATTGATATTTAAAAAGAGACCATGAAAAAACGTTTGCTTTTGAGGAAATTCCAGTTTACTGAAGGTCCGTTTTTGAGGGTTTCACTTAGGGATGGGACGATTGTTCGATGTTACATAAAACTGAACCGTCACATCCCTAGTTTCACTGTACTGAAGTGTAATTCATTCTGATGGTGTTGCACATACTGTGGCCGTATATAAGTATACATGAAAGAAACCTCTCTGACGTAAAACCCACCTTGATTTCCATTGAATGTATCCTGTGCATGGCTCCATCTCGTATAACCATTGCCGGACTATAGTTAACCTCTCGATCCATTCGGTGTCGCAGCCAGTCTTCATAACCCTATTTATAAAAGAATTGTTTTGTAAAAATTTGTAAATTTATCGATGTATAACAGTCACAAATTGTATAAAACAGTGTAGTGTAGCGAAGCGATTTTATACTAAATTTGAGACGGTATGTGCTATCCTGCTAAAAGATCTCTTGCTATTAACAGAAACAGTGGGTTTCCTCTCTAAGACAAAATGTCAAAATTACCGATTACCATGTGCAGTAAACTTTGCTACATAGCAGCCAGTTTAGTGCTTATTTGAAGTGTAGAAATACTAATAAAAAGGTAGCTATTTGGATAACAATGGTCAGTTTATAAATATTGATATGCTTTAGAACCGAAGGAAGGAAATGTTTTATTTAACAATGCACTCAACACATTTGGAAACCCACTGTCACCACTTGTTTTCGATTAACAGCAAGGCATCTTTTATATGCTTTAGAATTGAATAATTATGCTCACTGAAACCGGTTCATCCATGACAAGTGAATATCTGTGAGTAAAAAAACTTGTACCCACTTGTCAAAAATTAATCCAGTAGTCTAAAAATTAAGTAGGTAACTGTTGGTGCAACCCAGTATTGAATCTCAGTCATTTGAGTGCTCAGTTGAGGAACTTTTGTCACAGGATCGAACCACCTGGGTGGATCCATTGAGCTGACTGGGTTTTTTCTCAATCCAACTAGTGCACCACAACTGGACAAAGGCCATGGTATGTACTTTCCTGTCTGTGGAAAAGTGGATATAGAAGATCCCTTGCTGCATTAGGAAAACTGTAGCAGGTTTCCTCTGTTGACTACGAGTCATAATTACCACATGTTTGACATCCAACAGCCACTGATTAATGAATCCATGTGCTCTAGTGGTGTCGTTAAACAAAACAAATTTCTTCTTCTATAGAGGAAAGAAAGAAAGAAATGTTTATGTAACGACACTCAACACATTTTGTTTATGGTTATATGGCGTCAGACATATGGTTAAGGACCACACAGATATTGAGAGAGGAAACCCGCTGTTGCCACTTCATGGGCTACTCTTTTCAATTAGCAGCAAGGGATCTTTTATATGCACTATCCCACAGACAGGGTAGTACATACCATGGCCTTTGATATTGAAGTCGTAGTGCACTGGCTGGAACAAGAAATAGCCCAATGGGTCCACCGACGGGGATCGATCCCAGACCGACCGCGCATCGAGCGAGCGTTTTACCACTGAGCTACATCCTGCCCCCTTCTATAGAGGAGATCTATATAAATCATATCTGACAAAACACATGTATGAATGATTCACCTGTTTGACGGCTGACGTAAAAATCACAAAGCACAGTGGTAGGATGCTGGTTGCTGGAGTCACGGGTGTGTCAATCGTCAGCTGAAACGGTACGTCATTAACAGATTAATAATATCCAACCTTTTAGTAAAATCTACCTGATTAATATCCCCGTTTCTTTAAAGTGGTGTTCTCAATATGTGACTAGTCACACCAACTTGTTGCATGGGATATGTCAGCCTTACAAAAATCGGAATGTATTCATAGACTAAAGTCCAGGGATGTGAGAGGGGCTGGAACAAAAAAGCTTACTGCGGCCGGGGTCCAGGGGCTGCTCAAATGCCCCTGAAGGAAAATTGCCAAAAATTGCATTCATTACTAACAAATCTAAAACTGGTTATAACTTATAATATAAGGCACACATCATAAACTTAAAACCATGAAAACAAGCAAATGAACCTTGTGTGGTCAACAGTATTGAACATCATGTTTTTTTTAGATGAAATGGAAAAGCGCATTGAAGCATTTCTGCATAGCTCTCACATTCCTGAAAGTTGTTCCCATTTAGGAGTTCAAAACAGTACGATTCGATTGCATGCGACACACATAATCACATTATGAGAACGCCCCTTAAGCCTGCAAAATTATTAACAGTGGTGGGGGTAGGGTGGGGTGGGGAGCATTTATTCCCACCTCAAACTGTCATGGGAGAGGAGGACTAACCCTCTCAAATTTGCACAGTAATTATGCCTGTTTCAGTGTTCAGATTATGCCCTTGATGTAAAAGATATGGAAACAGCATATATATACATTAATATAACCACATCTTTGTGATCTAACATTTTAGAGACAAAGTATCCTAAATCTCAGTTTGATGCCTATTGGATTAAGCTATTTCATGGCATTATTGATTGCCCCCCCCCCCCCCCCCCCCCCCCCCCCCCCCCCCCCCCAGCTATTTATTCGTCCATACTGCCCTGATGGTGGGCTATTTCTCGTCCCAGCCAGTGCCCCATGACTGGTATATCAAAGGCTGTGGTATGTGCTATCCTGTCTGTGGGATGGTGCATATAAAAGATCCCTTGCAACTAATGAAAAAATGTAGCAGGTTTCCTCTTTAAGACTATATGGCAGAATTACCAAATGTTTGACATCCAATAGCCGATGATTAATAAATCAATATGCTCTAATGGTGTCATTAAACAAAACAAAATTTAACTTCGTCCATACTACTAAGCCATGCTGAATCAGGTTTTATTCAGCTGTAATGAAAATATATTCAAGGAGACTGAGCATACAATTTTCAGTGTTTATGATTTACTTTTTTCAACTATACTATAACTAGTAAAACAGGCCTCTGCAAATTGCAAGAATTATTATTTCGGTCATGCATCGCTCACTAAAAGTTAACTGTGTGTAGGCGTCTTTAAATTTAGGACATCATTTACACTGACACAATGGGTTACACAAAAAGGAAATGGGTTACCTAAATTTATTTTTGTGTAACCAATTCTCAGAAGCCTGTATTATAACACTACGGTACATGTGTACACCTACTGTAAGCCAGACCTGGATAAACAAGACGTCCATTATATGTACAACAAACAAGTATTCAGTGACTTAACTACCGACAAATGAAACTACACCTTCAATCATTTGTGTTATACATGTAGGTTCCATATTTTATTAAAAATCTACAAAATACATGTTAGTTGGGTGTTGTTGTTTTTTAAACAGAAATGTGTTTAAATATATATATATATATATATTTTTTTTTTTTTTTTTTTTTTTTTTTTTTTTTAACTGAAAGTGGTTTTGGTAAAATTCATGGACCAATTTGAATTTTTTTTTATTAAAAATAAATTCCATTTTTACAAAATTAATCACTCTTCAAGCATCATCCCAATATTGTTGGACTTTTAAAGGTCTATCCGAACCTATTTATACATGTTCTTGGGTTTTGGTCATTGTCCCTCCCACTCTCCACCCAACAATATCCCATAAATTATCCCACACTCCCTACCTAACAATATCCCATAAATTATCCCACACTATCCACCCAACAATATCCCATAAATTAATCCACACTCTCCACCCAACAATATCCCATAAATTATCCCACATTCCCCACCTAACAAAACCCCTGAAACTGTCCCACACTCCCAACCCAACAAAGCCCCTGAAATTGTCTCACACTCCCCACCCAACAAAACCCTTGAAACTGTCCTGCATTCCTATCCGAACAAAACCCCTGAAACTGTCCCGCATTCCCATCCGAACAAAACCCTTGAAACTGTCCCGCATTCCCATCCGAACAAAACCCGTGAAACTGTCCCATGTACACTCACCACCCAAAAAAATCACTGAAACTGTCCCGCATTCCCATCAGAACAAAACCCCTAAAACTGTCCCATGCGCACTCCCCACCCAATAAAATCCCTGACACTGTCCCACATTCCCAAAACTACAAAATCCCTGAAACTGTCCCGCATTCTCAACCCAACAAAATCCCTGAAACTGTCCCACATTCCCAACCCAACAAAATCCCTGAAACTGTCCCACATTCCCAACCCTACAAAATCCCTGAAACTGTCCCACATTCCCAACCCAACAAAACCACTGAAAGTGTCCCGCATTCTCAACCCAACAAAATCCCTAAAACTGTCCCGCATTCCCAACCCGTTAAAACTCCTGAAACTGTCCCACATTCCCAACATAACAAAATCCCTAAAACTGTCCCACACTGACAACCCAACAAAATCCCTGAACTTTTCCTGCATTCCCAACCCAATAAAATCCCTGAAATTGTCCCACGTTCCCAACCCAACAAAATCCCTGAAACTGTCCCACATCCCCAACCCAACAAAATCCCTGAAATTGTCCCGCATTCCCAACCCAATAAAATCCCTGAAAGTGTCCCATGCACACTCCCCACCCAACAAAATCCCTGAAATAAGAAGAACAAACCTGAATTAGTCCAATGCACAGAAAGTAAAAGTTGGCAATCCGACGGAACTGCTCAAACAGATTCTTTGGTATGAAGGTGAACACAGTGTACTGAAATTGAAGGAAAGGAATGTAAAGAACAACTGGTTTCTGTCTTAAAGTGACAGGCAAGTAAAGCGCTTGCTTGATGCATGGATGGACTGGGATCGATCCCTGTCAGTGGGCTATTTCTCATTCTAGCCAGAACACCATGACTGGTATATCAAAGGCTATGGTATGTGCTATCCTGTCTGTGGGATGGTGCATATAAAAGATCCCTTGCTACTAATGGAAAAATGTAGCGGGTTTCATCTCTAAGACTATATGTAAAAATTACCAAATGTTTGACATCCAATAGCCGATGATTACTAAATCAATGTGCTCTAGAGGTGTCATTAAACAAAACAAATTTTTACTTTTTTTCAGTGACAGACCCTAGTTTTTAAATTCTATAAAAACTAGGGTAGGATGTCCATATGTGTTGAATGCCTTTTCACCTATAATATTTATACACCAAAACAAAACAGTTCTTAAATAACCACAATTTATTTATTTTTAAAATAATTTTTTTAATCCAAAACACTTTTTAAAAATAAAAACAATCAACTGGAAATTAAAGAATAAGTAACTCTGAACAATACAACATTACTTTGCTGATAATGTTAAAGCTATATTTTTGGACACTGCCATCATAGTGATTGCAGGATAAATGTTTAATGACACCTCAGCACACTGTAAACTACATACTGAGGTTATTTCAAAACTTGGTTGTGAGAGAGAGAGAGGGAGGGAGGAGAGAGAGAGAGAGAGAGAGAGAGAGAGAGAGAGAGAGAGAGAGAGAGAGAGAGAGAGAGAGAGAGAGAGAGAGAGAGAGAGAGAGAGAGAGAGAGAGAGAGAGAGAGAGAGAGAGAGACAGACAGACAGACAGACAGACAGACAGAGAAACCCACTAATGACACACTGGCTACTCCTACCGAAAAAACAAAAAAAGGATTCTTCTTTAAAATGCATTTTCCATAGGCACATACCAACCTGCAGTGTGTTCATTTATTAAGGTGATTTTTAGCCTATTTTTCATGCTTGAAACAGTTATGAACCTCTCTATCTATATATTAGCCTAGCTGTGCCACAAGATGGAATGGAAAGGAGAGGAATACTGTAAATCAGGAAATATTATCAAGTGTAAAATATTAGCGAATTTAGCGAGGTCATACAAAATGCTAATATTTTAGGATGCTAAATTTAAAGAGACATACAACAGACTGTTCTGAAAAAACCCCAAACCCAAACCTGTATGATTGTTTTGTTGGTGATTAACTGAACACACCAATGCATGTATATACACACACACACCTATCTATGATCATTCTTCCACAGACAGAACAGCACATACCGTGACCTTTGATATGCCTTTTGTGGAACTGGTAGGAACATAAACTAAGGCTTTTTCAGTGTAAAAAACAAGTTCCTAGAATATATATACCCACCTATCTATGATCGCTCCTCCACAAACAAGACAGCACATACCATGAATTTCGACATGCCATTCGTGGAACACTGGTAGGAACATAACCTAAGGCTTTTCAGTATGAGAAACAAGTTCCTATAATATATATATATATATATATATATACCCACCTATGATAACTCCACAGACAGGACAGCACATACCATGAGCTTTGATATGCCTGTTGTGGAACACTGGTAGGAATGGCGATAAATGCTCACCTTGGATGAGACCACCTGGTTGGTGTTGTAGTGTTTTGGTATGTACACATGAACATCCGGTGGAGGCAGGTTGCCTATGTAGATTCTCCGGGTTTGTGTCGTTTTCTCCTTCATCCAGCCCTGAAAACAACACAAATATACTACTCAATACTAAATTACAGAGCATAAAATTTGGCACGGACAATTTTGTTGTTCGTCTGTCGGTTATGCTAAACCAATATCAACATAAATGATGGATCGTTCGTCAGAAAATGTGTTTTTTTTTAAATCAGTTTTTGGAAGAAAATAAGCCTCCATTGCCTTAGTGAGAAAGATACAATGTATTCGTTTGAAATCAGCATCGCAGTCGATACAAAGTCGGCACCGCAGTAATACAAAATCGGCGCTGTGTTTAGAAGTCTCAAAAAAGTTTAATAACATAGTTGCACATTCCCTTTGATCATTTCACTACGTGCACAAAATCATATGCTGATCGGAAATTAAAGGAACTGTCCTGAGTTTCAGCCATAGCAAGAGCTCCTGCCTCCCCCTCCAAACAAAATAAACATATATCCTACTTTTTCTTTATTTTTTAAACAATAGCTTATCTTAACCAATGTTTTAAATGTAAACCACTACACGCATAAAAACATTTGGGATTTTCTATGACTTAATTATTTCAAATTTCGTTCAGTGGGTGGAAGAAAAATAAATTGTAGTGCATAAAATTCAGCACATACGATTTTGTTGTTCATCTGTAGCTTATGCAAAACCAATTGAATATCAACATAAACAGATCATTTGTGCAAAAGCTGTAATCACTAATCAGAAAACCAAACAAACGTGAAGGTACCTGTGCAGCTACCATTAGATTGATTTACTTTAACACCAATTTTGACTGTCACAAGAGCATGTACCATGTATTATAAACATGCACTGCGGTGCGCGAGATCTTGTGCCACTGTCGCGGGAAAATCATGTTCTCATTACCATGAATAGCATTTTACAGAATTTATAATTTCCAGTGAATCCAAACTGACATTGATAAAAAATGTTTTAATTGTATCGAGGTTCTGAAATGTTTGTGCCTGCATTGAAATTGGTTAAATATTAACAAAAACATTATTCCACAAAAGGTCAAAAACTATTTTGACACAGGTTGATTTTCATGGGTTGGTCAGGTTAGGACAAAGAAACCAAATTTTTCTTTTCGCCTAGTAGCTTTTAAGTTAGTCTTAACACACAAAAAGTATATTTTTGCATTTATGATAGGAGAAAAGCTAACAAAATAGCTCATTTTAGATTCTCGTTGGAATATTGTTGCCCATTAACCTTTTTATTTGTATCTGAACTACTGAAGAAAATCATTCGTGTAAACACTAAAACCACACGAATGACACATCGGGTCTGAAAAATTCAAATTTTATGCCTTGAATTATATCACTGTATTCTTCAATTATGTTCTAATTCTCTTCTTTATCACACAAATATATTGCTCAGCACTAAATAATAACACTGTATTCTTTGGCTTTCTATGAAAAAAAACCCTCAACAAATGACATGCTATTATTTTCTTTTTGAATATATATGGATGTCAAATGAAATTTTAAAAATTTCCTATAATGTATTCCCCAAACCTCCCCTCCCAGTTTGTGCCTGATACATTACATGGCATGGAACACAAACCATACATTTATAACTCTAGTTTCCATTCTGAATACAGTGCAGCTAGGTGTTTTGTCCCCCCCCCCCCCCCCCCCCCCCCCCCCCAATTTCTGAATACAGTACAGCATAAAATTTGACAAAAACACATTTAAAGGAATTAATCATGCAATCACCATTCAACTTGATAAAACAACCACCTGTCTATAAAAGGCACTTGAGATATCGGTCCTCTATTTATGAAGTATAAATTTACTTCTTTATGATAAGCTTCTGCTTACAAAACCTAAAGGCACTGATGCTATATCCAGGTAGACTGTGAACTTGGTCTCATATATGACACATGACCAGTGTATTTTTCCCAGAATAAACATCAAGGACCCAGGACAACACCTGCATGCATGTATCTCGCATTAACCCACAGCTCTATGGTAAACTCCCACCACCATTACCACAATGCAATTCGAACCACATGTCAACATCACTACTTAAAAAACCAACACTTAGACACATGGGCACCATAAATACTAGATGACTCACTCTACTTCTGTTCTCTTTATTTTACCGTGGCCATGCCTATAGTGGGAGAGAGAGAGAGAGAGTTGTTTTTTTGCTTTAAAAAATTATTTTTAAATGCACTTTTTTGTTGAAAAATGCCCTTTACATCTATGTAGTGAAGATTCTATATTAATGTGCTCTGATTCAACAGGAGAGGACAATAGGTTTCATCTCTCTCTTATGTTGGGGCGAAACGTAGCACAGTGGTAAAGCTCTCATTTGATGCGTGGTTGGTTTGGGATCGATCCCCGTCAGTGGGCCCACTGCGCTATTTCTTGCTCCAGCCAGTGCACCATGACTGATACATCAAAGGCCTTGGTATGTGCTATCCTGTGTGAGATGGTGCATATAAGACATCCCTTGCTGCTAATAAAAAAAAAAAAGAGTAGCCCATGAAGTGACGACAGTGGGTTTCCTCCCTCAAAATCTGTGGTCCATAACAATATAACCATAAATAAAATGTGTTGAGTGTGTCATTAAATAAAACATCTCCTTCCTTCCTCTGTCTGTCTGTACGTTCATCTGTCTCACAGTTTTTCACACTCTTTTCGCAATGACTTACACATGTTAATTTAAGTAGTACATTGTCATTTTGTTTTCTTGTTTCCACCCCTCTTTAAAAGTATTCCATAAAAAAGTAAAATGGCAGACGGCGAAAAACTGCATGCTTTATGTCCTAGAAATCTTAGCAGTCAAGATAGGTGGCATGTTTATCATCTATAATATACTGGGGTACCACGATATTGCGGTACTTAACTATTTGGAAGAAATAAAGAAATGCACATATTTATATCCATAGAGGTATGGTACAACACCTTTCCAGGGGTCGGTGAGTGGGGGATTTGCCTTGAAATTTTTACAGTGGCAAGATGTTGGCATACGCGTTACATGTAAGGGGGTGTTACTAATTACGTAACGCTCTAGGGGTAGAGAAAGCGGGTACTATGTTCGATTTACGTAACATTTTTCAAGACTATATGTTATTTTTTGAAAATGCGCGGTCAGTCTAGGATCGATCCCCATCGGCGGGTATACAAAAAGACCATGGTATGTGATATCCTGTCTATGGGATGGTACATATAAACAATCCCTTGCTAAAAAAAAATGTAGCGGGTTTCCAAGGCGCGTGTGCAGGGATTTCAGCGGGGTTGCAGTTTATATGGGGCCATGCTCCCCAAAAAAATACATTTCAATTTTAATTAAGCTTGGGCAAGTAAAGGTTTTCACCTCCAATACCCTCCCCCTGCACATGCACCCGATTCCTCTCTAAGATTACATGTCAAAATTACCAAATATTAGACATCCAACAGCAGATGGAAGGAAGGATAGGATATGTTTTATTTAACGATGCACTCAAAACATTTTATTTACGGTTGTATGGGGTCAGATGATTATTAAATCAATATGCTTTATCTTTGATGTCATTAAACAACCCCCCCCCCCAACTTTACCCTTTTCAAATGAAATAATATTTATTTGAATTTGTCGATTTTAACACGTAAAATTAAGAAGTGAAAACGTTCATTGTCTACTTTAGTATATTTTATTTTAAAAATATATACATGATTAATGTGTTACTAGTATACAAACTAAACTTTGAAAGTTCTGCTAACACTTTATAAAATATCAATTCTGAAATAGGAAGGTACGACTGTCGATAATATGTTGTCAAGATCAAACCGGTTTTAACTAAAGACTCTAGTACCGTATCCACAACCGAATGTTCTTCGTACAGCGCAAGATTTCTCTTTTAATTTTTTGAGATGAACCCTACAATTTGAAATCGGCAAACGCACATGTTAACTGAAACTGACAACAGGCTGTCATTTGTGCTTTGCCGAGCTATAGCGGCACAGGCGACGAATCAAGCGTATACGTTTGACGATATCCGTTCATAGCGAACACACACAACTTTTTTTAAAGTGCATTTGAGCTTGTATTTCACATTTGTACATGATGTTATAATATGGTAACCAGAGAATGTAACTTTAAGTTGTGCTGTTGCCTGGATGACTATTTTGATGAACTAAGAATTTATCAATGACAATAAAAACAGTTCAGTAAAAACGAGTTTTGGATAACAATTTCGTAATCATTTGTGATAGCAAACAGTCCACACTTAGTATTAATAAACTGCTCAGTATGAGACCGGTTAAACTTTAAGAGGCTAACCTACCCGCTGTGTTGATAAAAATTCGTTTCACTTTCTGAAATGTCAAATTGTCACAAAGACTCGTTAGTCAAATTTTTATCACAGCATACTACTTCATTTCACGCCATACTTTACCATGATCAACAAATATCCACTAAATAACTTCAAACATTACATAGGCTTCACATTTTGCAATATTTCAATAAAATAGTAGCAAAACAGACGTAACGTTTTGCCCCGGTTGCTTTCAAAACTCGTATCGTAAGTAACTTCCTTTACAACTGGGTTAGTACTAAAATGCGGACCAAAGAACAAAAAGAATGTTGCGTAGTTGCCCTTAGTTGCTTTTTCTCGCCGAATTTAGTCTGATGGTAATAATTAATATAGTTGTGTTTACAACCAATATGTTAAATGTGTAATTAGAATGTTGTTTTGGATATACTAAATTCCGTTTTCGTTTTACTTACCTATAATAAAAACAAGGATAACTTATCTGAGATGCAGTGGGTCATAGATCACCGAGAGCTATCGATCCTATCTGTATTGGCAGGGCAAAATGTTTAGGAGAAAGATATCAAGTGGTATCCATGTCCTTTGAAGCTGGTCTGACCAATGGCACTAACAACTGCCGGTTGCAAAGAAGTATAGTAGGTGGTTACAATTGCCTCTTAACAATTCCAGTTGTAACTAATGAACACTCTTTGATGTGATCAGACTAAGCCCATGGCTAAAGCTGATGGGAAATGACAGGTGTGTGGCATGAATAGCCACAGAAGACAAGCACCTGGGAGAAACAGGGATTGGTGTGTGGAGGTGGACAGCGAAAGAAGTTAAAAAATAAGAGGAATACTCAGATTGGGAAAAAAATTATATGGAATTTAAAGGAGAGAAAGGTAAAGTGGGCAATCAATCAATCGATCAAGAAAGAAAGAAAGAAAAGAAAGAAAAGAAAGAATACAAAAAAAGAAGAAGAAAAAGTCCATCAAGTGGAATTTTGGGTTAGCATTCTTTAACTGGATGTGACATGGTTGAAAAACATTGTTATTTATAAAACTGTAGAAAATAAATTGTTTACATGAATTTACAAAACAGTTCATTCAGAAGATAAATTATTTACTTGAATGGTATATCAAAGGCAGTGGTATGTGCTGTCCTATCTGTGTACATAAAATATCCCTTGCTACTAATGGAAAAATTAACTTTTCCTGTGAATACTGTCAGAATTACCAAATATATGACATCAATAGCCGATGATTGATTAATCTTTGTTGTCTTGTGGAGTCTTAAATGCACAGACTTTGAACTTTGACAGCTTTCTAAAAGTTTGATGGTAGATAGTTAGAATAAATCACACCCTTGGTGAACCCATTATTTTTGTCCTGTCCCAACCAATGTCCCATGTCTGGTATATCAAAGAACATGGTATGTACACAGGGTTTAGATTGCACCAGGGGGCGGGATGTAGCCCAGTGGTAAAGCGCTCGCTTGATGCGTGGTCAGTTGGGATCGATCTCCATCGGTGGGCCCATTGGGCTATATTTCTCGTTCCAGCCAGTGCACCACAACTGGTATATCAAAGGCAGTGGTATGTACTATCCTGTCTGTGGGATGGTGCATATAAAAGATCCCTTGCTACTCTCTCTCTTGATCAGTGTGAGGATAACCACAAGTTAGAAAACCAGGTACCGATAGTTAGAAATGTCCTTAAACAAATAAAAAAGTTTGTTTTGTTTAACAACATCACTAGAGCACATTGATTTATTAATTATCAGCTATTGGATGTCAAATATACATTGAAACCTGCTACATTTGTCCATTTTATTTACGGTTATATGGCATCAGACATATGGTTAATGACCACACAGATATTGAGAGGAAACCCACTGTCGCCACTTCATGGGCTACTCTTTTCGATTAGCAACACAGGATCTTTTATATGTACCATCCCACATATAGGATAACATTTCCATTCAAAACATGTTGCACAATCCTGGAACTCAAACCAATTCACTACTAGACATGCAACCATCAGCTTTTATCATCCAGTAAAAATTACAAGGTCGAATTTATGCATCCTGTTTTTTCTTAAACATATGTTTGTTTCATTTCAGCTTATTTTTGTGCTTATATCCAATTAAGGTTCAAGCACGCTGTCCTGGGAACACACCTCAGCTATCTGGGCTGACTGTTCAGGACAGTGGGTTAATTGTTAGTGTGAGAGAAGAGGGTGTATAGTGGTCTTACACTTACCCATTGAGTCATTAAAACTCACTCTGGGTGCGAGCCGGTTTGAGCCGGTTTGAGTGCTCGCTTGAGGTGCTGGCATTGCAGGATCGAACCACCTATTTGGATCCTTTAAACTGATTTTTTTTTTCTCATGCTAACCAGTGCACCACAACTGGTCAAAGACTGTGGTATGTGCTCTCCTATGTGGGGGAAAGTGCATATAAAAGATCCCTTGCTGCATTAGAAAACATGTAGCAGGTTTCCTGAGGACTACGAGTCATAATTACCAAATGTTTGACATCCAATAGCCAATGATTAATTAATCAATGTGCTCTAGTAGTGTTGTTAAACAAAACAAACTTTGTGGGGTTTTTAACATTCATTGATATGCCTGTCATTAGGCACTGGTTAGAATGAAAACAAATCCTGAGTCCATCAATGTGATATATCCTACGACTCATACACACTGGGCGAGTGCTCTGCCACTGAGCTATATCCCACCCCCACCCCACTCCTCCCAAATTTAGAAATAAGAAATGACAAAGAATAGCACGGCAGTTTCTTTAATAACAATAGTAAATATGTAATATAATATTACAACAACAAATATCGGCATATCCTGTTTAAAAAAAAAATTCACTGAATACACAAGGATTAACTTTTGCAAATGAACACTATGCATTTGTAATGGTGCTAGAACACAATCAGTGATACAAATTAAGAAATATACTCATTGGTCTAGGGAACTAGTAATAGTCTATGTTACTAGTCCCCATGGAAAATCACCAAAGTACGTCCCTCATTATTTTATTTTATTTTATTTCGCTACCGAATATACAGTATATAAAATAATACTGATACATATTGATAAAATAAACATAAGAAAAGTAATGTGTAAATTAAAAGGTATCCCATATATTAATATTAAGAATCAGAAAATTAATTCTACACCTTTTGCAATATACATGTAATCTACATGTACCAATAACAAATACATTTTTTAACATAAATATGTTCATTCTATACAATTAGTTTTGTCTAAATGTCCAAAAAAAGATTTCTTCAAATTTGATTGCTCTGTGAGCCTATTTATTGTGGAAATATATAATACTTATTTACTGAGTATATGATAATACATGTTCAGACTATTTTGGAATTCAAGTTAACATTAGTTGTTGACTTTGAATCTTGATTTAAACAAGATTTTATAAACGGTGGGGGGACCACAATGTCTATAAATCATGTTATGGGGCAACAGGAAAATTTAAAAGGTGGCGGTGGGGTTAAAAGATGCGTGATTCGGGGGAGGGTTGCATGGCTCCTTGCCAGTGGATTTATATATGTATTGTCAGGCAATTAACAGTATTCACTTTTTAGAATAGTTCCGCTTGCCTAAAATATAATTGTTTGTGCATTTTACAGGCTTAAAAAAGATGTATTAAATCTTCACTCCCCCATTATTGGTTGGAACCACGTGTCTAATATTTTTGCATTTGTGTATCATTAATAATTACATTGAAATATAAGTAACTGTCCTGATATTTTCATGCATGTTGTAATGGTGTGATTAGTCCACATTAGCTAATATTAATCATAATAAAACCAATGGACACTAAGCAGCAGTTTTAATGATATAGAATTTAAAATATTTTTTTTTAATGTAATCAGTTGTATTATTTTGTACTGTAAACACTTGGCTGTAAAAAATAATGCTGTTATACCATGACATCACATGTATTGCATTAATGCACTATGTGACATAATGGTTGATGGAACTGCTTTAGATAACCGTGGTGTTTTATACCAGAAGAAAAAAAAAACCCAGTTAAAAGTAATAAGATAAAAACCAAACCAAGGAATTACAAAATTAATTATCTATCCTTCATGAATGAATGTTGTAAACCCTCAGCAATTGCTAACGTTTACAACATTTGATCATTCAAATGGGACACATAATCCGTAATCTACGTAACTCATTAGTTATTCTCTTGATAATCCTTTAACCTAGTGACTAATCTCCAGGAAGTATCACTAGTTCTCCCCCCCCCCCCCCCCCCGCCCCAAATCTCCAATACTGGTTGGAAGCATGTTCAATATTTGTGACCCATCTTGAAGACAAACCGTAAGCCTTTTTCTTAATTACTTGGTTTATGCCTCTGCTGACTCTACAATTTGTAAAATGGAGTAAAAATAAATTTCTAATTGTACTCAAAACTCCAGAGTTTTTACTGAAAAAAAACCCAGGGTTCGATTTTCACCAAAACAATGACGGCAAGTGCCATTGTCGTCCTCTTTACTTGTCTTCATGTGTCATAAAGCGAACATTGGTGATGGCAAGAAAAAATGATTTGGTACCCTGTCTGGTTTGCCACATGCGCCTTTAACATACAAAACAAACTTTGCTTCTTTTTTATTTTTTTTATTTTTTTATAGAAAATAAGTTGCTTTCATACCACACTTTTGAAGGAAATATTTGTTTTGGTGCCCTTCCAACTCGCCTTGGTTTTGTTATGAAACGGATGGCAACAAAAAAATCTCCATCATACGACAGTACAAGAAGAATATCTGGCCACAATCAAGAACAATCAGAGAAAAACTTTGGGGTGAAAAAACACGACCTGCTTCTCACTGCAGTAAAAAAACCAATCTTAATTTCAAGAAACTGAATATAGAAAAACCCCAAGTCCCTTGTGATCTCCACTGGCCTGGCTCATGGGTGTGATAGTTAGTTTCAACCCCTGATAATGATTTTCAAACAAGGGTCAGAGTACAGTATAGTAATATATGAAGAGTTCAGGCACAAAATGCGATATAAACCATTTTCTTTCTTTTTTTAGTTAAAGCCATTATTGTATGTCAGTAAGGGCTAATCGTAGGCCCGCTGATTTGCCGCAAAATGCGATTGATCCTTTTGAAATTGTATTGGGTAAATCCCTTTTTTTTAAATCAAAACGCGATATATGCTAATTAAAAAAATCACTTTTACTGAAAATGAAAATGGATATATCGCATTTTGTGCCTAAACTCTTCATATAAACTTAAAAAGCATTACTTATTTTTCAGCCAAATGCTAGCACATACAGTGTACATAATAGATTATATTCGAGATTATTATATGGCCTTAAACATGTCATTTAAAACAATCACACAGATAGCACTGAACAATCATAAAGTAATAAAAATCTATACATACACATAAACAAAAATATATTATTCTGTAACAAAAATATATAAACAGAATTAGTGAACTTTATTTTCTGTAAATATGCTTTACAGGAACACATTCCCAAAAATTATGCCGACAATTAAAGGTTGATAAACATAATTAAAATCCTAATCAAAATTATCCAAGCCATGTTGTTGCTTATTAGATTTGATTCATAAATATCCATGGACTGAACACCTAGAAACTGTATTATAACAGGCATAACAAGCATTCTGAGAGTACAGCTAAACCAATACATGTCCTCTACCGGGTCCAACAAAATTTCGTAACTCATAAGTTTTAATGCCATAACTCTGTGCAAAATGGGTAAATCGGCATGAAAGTCAAATTTGACCTGTAAAGCTATACACAAAATTTCAGCTGAATATCTTGAAAAACTAATTTTCGTATCTCCTAAGTCCAAGGGCCATAACTCTAGATTGATAAGGGACTAATAAGCATCAAGGTTGCCTTTTATAGATGAAAAATTATACTTTGGATACAAATGATGTAATCACACCTGTCAGGTGGTATAGTACAGTCTATTTCAAATTGTTTATATTAAGTTTCTTTTGTGTCGATACTGTAGGTTAAAATTATAATTTTCCATCTATAAAAGGCAACCCTCTGAAATTTATCATGCCTAGTGTGTGTATGTAGTAACAGGTCATTAAAGTTAATACAATTTTTAGGTTTTCATTTTAGATATTTTTATGAATCGTACATATTAATTAAATAAAAATCAGATGAGTATACTTCAGTTACAGGATTCATAGCCTTGAAGACCAAACAAATTCAAAGACTTTCAAAGACTTTTATCTACAATTTTCAAAGACTTTTACACAGCAGTCAAAGACAATAGAATGCAATAAAAAACATCAAATCAGTTCATTTACGCTGGTGTCTATGGCAAAAAATTGAACTTTTTTACATGCATTGTGACAGATTAAACCTTTAAGTGGAAAATATCAAATGCATGCAGCTGTAAAAGATACCATCATTGCTTTGACTATGATTTGTGAGAATTTAAAGACTTTTAAAGACTTTTATTACAATTCAAAGACTTTCAAAGACCTAAAAATTATTTGTTCAAATTCAAAAGATTTTAAAGGAATTTAAAGACCGCTCTGAACTCCGAGTTAGGAATGTATATGAAATAGGGGAACTGGTATCTTTAACATATCACTGCTGTGACCCATAAATCACATACTGAAGAAAAACAGGAAATTTAACAAAATTAAAATCAACAATTGAGACATATTATGTATGCATAACAGATGTGCACCATATATACCTGTACACTGAACTTTGGGTTTCTAAGGCATATTTATAACAATTAAAATTCTATTATTTGTTTTTTCAAATAAAATAAAATAATTGCCAACAATCACATATCAATAAGATTTTAAAATACAAAACTCACAAAAATTCCACAATTAGCAACAACAAATGTAAAGTTTAGGAAATAAAATAAATAAATGACTGACTATTAAAATAGTGGACCAGAATAATACTCCACTATATATTCATGTATATTATTAGAGTAATACAACTTGCGACTGTCTTCGGCAAAACATAACATACTGACTTTTTACTGGCATTTTCTTCATTAAAGGCACAGTCCCGAGTTACAGCAATTTTGGGGTGGGATTTCGCTCAGTCAGTTGAACGCTCACCTGAGGGGCTTGCGTCACTGGATTGAACCACCTCAGGGGATCCATTCAACTGACTGGGTTTTTTTTCTCTCATTCCAACCAGTGCACCACAACTGGTCAAAGGCCATGGTATGTGCTTTCCTGTCTGTGTAAAAGTGCATATAAAAGATCCCTTGCTACTAATGGAAACATGTAGCAGGTTTCCTCTGACGACGAGTCAGAATTACAAAATGTTTGACATCCACTAGCCGATGATTAATAAATCAATGTGTTCTAGTGGTGTTATTAAACAAAACAAACTAACTACTGCAGTTTTCTACTAAATGTAAGTTGTCTGTAAGTTTGTTTTTAAAAGTTTTTTTTTTTAACGCTACTATTAAAGCACATTGATTTATTATCATTAGCTATTGGATGTCAAAACATTTGGTAATTTTGACATATAGTGTTAGAGAGGAAACCTGCTATATTTTTCCATTTAGTAGCAAGGGATCTTTTATATGCACCATCCATCCCACAGACAGGACAGCACATACCACAGCCTTTGATATACCAGTCACGGTGCACTGGCTAGTCTGTAAGCTGCATAACATCAAATTTGGTCAAAAACTACATTTCAGCTGATCCTTCAATAGCTTAGTCTTCTTGTTTTTTGTTTCTGATACGACGAACTCGTAAAGTATGTCACTTATCTGGATTTCGCTAAATTTTAAGATCGCTAATATTTAATGATTTACAGTATTAGTATCAAAGAGTTTTACAACTGATGTCTAAAATTATTAGAGTTTTTCTTAGGAAGGATTTCTCAGTCTCTGACAATTACAAATGAGCAACTTCACCACTATAACGGTTGTCTGACTGTTCGTGAGGCATTGATGAGATCTGTGGTATTTGTGTTATCAAGATCATTCGTGTCTTCAGTGTACTGTTTCTTGGCAAAGTCCAGGAAAATCTAGTTTAAAAAAGTATCGATTAAAACACAAATGTGGTTCAAAATACATCAAAAGAAACAATGCTTGTCTATTGACACCAGCATGAGCACATTTTAAACTACAGCTGTTGGGTGTCCAACATTATAGTTATTTTAAACCACAGCTGTTGGGTGTCCAACATTATAGTTATTTTAAACCACAGCTATTGGGTGTCTAACATGGTTATTTTAAACTACAGCTGTTGGGTGTCTAACATGATGGTTATTTTAAACTACAGCTGTTGGGTGTCTAACATGGTTATTTTAAACTACAGCTGTTGGGTGTCTAACGTGGTTATTTTAAACTACAGCTGTTGGGTGTCTAACATGGTTATTTTAAACTACAGCTGTTGGGTGTCTAACATTATGGTTATTTTAAACAGCTACTAACATGCTGTTGGGTGTCTAACATTATGGTTATTTTAAACCACAGCTACAGCTGTTGTCTAACATGGTTATTTTAAACTACAGCTGTTGGGTGTCTAACATGGTTATTTTAAACTGTCTAACATGGTTATTTTAAACTACAGCTGTTGGGTGTCTAGCTGTTTGGGTGTCCAACATGTATATTTTAAACTACAGCTGTTGGGTGTCTAACATGGTTATTTTACAGCTGTTTGTGTCTAACTGGTTACAGTTATTTAACATGGTTACAGCTTTGGGTGTCTAAATTAAACATGGTTATTTTAAACTACAGCTGTTGGGTGTCTAACATGGTTATTTTAAACTACAGCTGTTGGGTGTCTAACATGGGTTATTTTAAACTACAGCTGTTGGGTGTCTAACATGGTTCTATTTTAAACTACAGCTGTTGGGTGTCTAACATGGTTATTTTAAACTACAGCTGTTGGGTGTCTAACATGGTTATTTTAAACTACAGCTGTTAGGTGTCTAACATGGTTATTTTAAGCTACAGCTGCTGTGTTGGGTGTCTAACATGGTTATTTTAAACTACAGCTGTTGGGTGTCTAACATGGTTATTTTAAACTACAGCTGTTGGGTGTCTAACATGTTGGGTGTCTAACATTTATTTTAAACTACAGCTGTTGGGTGTCTAACATGGTTATTTTAAACTACAGCTGTTGGGTGTCTAACATGGTTATTTTAAACTACAGCTGTTGGGTGTGTCTAACTGTTATGGTTATTTTAAACTACAGCTGTTGGGTGTCTAACATTATGGTTATTTTAAACTACAGCTGTTGGGTGTCTAACATTATGGTTATTTTAAACTACAGCTGTTGGGTGTCTAACATTATGGTTATTTTAAAACTACAGCTGTTGGGTGTCTAACATTATGGTTATTTTAAACTACAGCTGTTGGGTGTCTAACATTATGGTTATTTTAAACTACAGCTGTTGGGTGTCTAACATGGTTATTTTAAACTACAGCTGTTGGGTGTCTAACATTATGGTTATTTTAAACTACTACAGCTGTTGGGTGTCTAACATTATGGTTATTTTAAACTACAGCTGTTGGGTGTCTAACATTATGGTTATTTTAAACCACAGCTGTTGGGTGTCTAACATTATGGTTATTTTAAACTACAGCTGTTGGGTGTCTAACATTATGGTTATTTTAAACTACAGCTGTTGGGTGTCTAACATTATGGTTATTTTAAGCTACAGCTGTTGGGTGTCTAACATTATGGTTATTTTAAACTACAGCTGTTGGGTGTCTAACATGGTTATTTTTTTGAACAGCTGTTAGGTGTCTAACATGGTTATTTTAAACTACAGCTGTTGGGTGTCTAACATGGTTATTTTAAACTACAGCTGTTAGGTGTCTAACATGGTTATTTTAAACTAACATGGTTATTTTAAACTACAGCTGTTGGGTGTCTAACATGCTGTTATGGTTATTTTAAACTACAGCTGTTGGGTGTCTAACATGATGGTTATTTTAAACTACAGCTGTTGGGTGTCTAACATGGTTATTTTAAACTACAGCTGTTGGGTGTCTAACATGGTTATTTTAAACTACAGCTGTTGGGTGTCTAACATGGTTATTTTAAACTACAGCTGTTGGGTGTCTAACATGGTTATTTTGAACTACAGCTGTTAGGTGTCTAACATGGTTATTTTAAACTACAGCTGTTGGGTGTCTAACATTATGGTTATTTTAAGCTACAGCTGTTGGGTGTCTAACGTTATGGTTATTTTAAACTACAGCTGTTGGGTGTCTAACATTATGGTTATTTTAAGCTACAGCTGTTGGGTGTCTAACATTATGGTTATTTTAAACTACAGCTGTTGGGTGTCTAACATGGTTATTTTAAACTACAGCTGTTGGGTGTCTAACATGGTTATTTTGAACTACAGCTGTTAGGTGTCTAACATGGTTATTTTAAACTACAGCTGTTGGGTGTCTAACATTATGGTTATTTTAAACTACAGCTGTTAGGTGTCTAACATGGTTATTTTAAGCTACAGCTGTTGGGTGTCTAACATTATGGTTATTTTAAACTACAGCTGTTGGGTGTCTAACATGGTTATTTTAAACTACAGCTGTTGGGTGTCTAACATGGTTATTTTGAACTACAGCTGTTGGGTGTCTAACATGGTTATTTTAAACTACAGCTGTTGGGTGTCTAACATTATGGTTATTTTAAGCTACAGCTGTTGGGTGTCTAACGTTATGGTTATTTTAAACTACAGCTGTTGGGTGTCTAACATTATGGTTATTTTAAACCACAGCTGTTGGGTGTCTAACATTATGGTTATTTTAAACCACAGCTGTTGGGTGTCTAACATTATGGTTATTTTAAACCACAGCTGTTGGGTGTCTAACATTATGGTTATTTTAAACCACAGCTGTTGGGTGTCTAACATTATGGTTATTTTAAACTACAGCTGTTGGGTGTCGAACATTATGGTTATTTTAAACTACAGCTGTTGGGTGTCTAACATTATGGTTATTTTAAGCTACAGCTGTTGGGTGTCCAACATGGTTATTTTAAACTACAGCTGTTGGGAGTCCAACAAGTTTAATAAATTTATACAACCAACACACCCATATAATAATCTGTACTTACAAACCTTCTTAATAAATTTGTACATCCAACCTGCCCATTAGATAATCAGTGATATAAACTTATTTGCTAACTTCACACATCTCATAATATAATCTTTATTTATAAAGTCATTTACAAAATTGATACAATCCACATGCCCAGTATATAATCTGTATTTACAAACCTATTATTAAATTCATAGAGCTCAAATGCCCATGATATAACCTGTACAAAAACATGTTTACTAAACATCTCCAGCCCACATGTCCACTATATACAATTAATCAGTATTTATAAACTTGTTTAATAAATTCATACCCCCCCCCCCCGATCCCCCGTCAGTAGCCTAATAGTGTGTATTTACGAAACATTTAATAAATTCATATCCCCTGCCCCCCCGCACATACAAATAACCTGTACTTGCAATACATTTATTAAATTCATAAACCCATGATGTAATCTACTTTTACAAACTTGTACATTAATTCTCATATATTTCATTTCAACTTATTTTTGTGCTTATATCCATTTAACTTTCAAGCATGCTGTCCTGGGCACACACCTCAGCGAGTAAGTTGTTAGTGGTATTCCACCGACCTTGGTGGAGTCTTGCTTAAGTCATCGGACATAAGGCTGGTAGGTACAGGGTTTGCAGTCTGCATGGTACTGGCACCCACCCAGAGCGAGTTTTAACGACTCAGTGGGTAGGTGTAATTAAGACCAATGCACCCTCTTCTCTTTCACCAACCACTAACCACTAACCCACTGTCTGGACAGACAGCCCAGATAGCTGAGGTGTGTGCCCAGGACTGTGTGATTGAACCTTAATTGTATATAAGCACGAAATTAAGTTAAAGAAGAAATGGTATTCCCATATAATCCACATGCTCATGTATAATCTAAATACTCACCTGTTCAAGTGTAGACTGGTTGAAGCTGTATTCCTCTATGTTGTGTGAATTCTTCACTGAAAAGGTGAAAATAAATAAGAGGATAATAAACGAGTTTCCAGTTATTATCAAATTTATGTTCCGATTGAAATAATTTTCAAAGTTAAAATTATTTCACGGGGGACATAAATTTCATAATAACTGGTACCGAGTTTCTTATTCTATTTATTACTCCAGCTATTTGTTTAAAAAAAAAAAAAGCCCTTATTTTCGATATACTTCAGCTACATATCCATGTATATAGAAATGATGTCACCATTTAATTTACAGTTCTGGGTATTGCTTTAACTTTGTATATGTATAATAACTTTCAAAAACAAAATTCTATATATTCTGTTAAAAAAATCTATAATGAATTGCATTAAACTACCATTTTATTACAACTTTAACAGTGAAAACAAAAAAAACATAAATGCAAACGCTTTAAACAACATGACGTCATTTTGTGTTCTTTGCCAAATCTTGATGACGTCATATTTAGTACCGACAAGGTGATTGACATCAAATCATCCAATAGTAGTGTACGTTACGCCAATGCAGCATATTTCCCACTGAGAAAATATGAACAATATTTTCTCCATTATGAGTGACTGCAGGGGTAATAATAGTTCATATAACATAAAATATAATTGTATGAAGTATGTCTAAAAAAGAACCATTAAACAAAGACTGAATTGTTTAAATAAAGAGCTATATTTTTTTGTTAAAACATTCACATTTAGTAATAAAGTATGGATAATAAGGAAGGAAGGAAATGTTTTATTTAACGACACACTCAACACATTTTATTTACAGTTATATGGCGTCAGACATATGGTTAAGGACCACACAGATTAAGAGAGAAGAAACCTGCTGTCGCCACTCCATGGGCTACTCTTTTCGATTAGCAGCAACAGATCTTTCATATGCATCATCCCAAAGATAGGATAGTGCATACCTTAACCTTGACCAGCACTGGCTGGAACGAGAAACAGCCCAATGGGGCCACCGGCAAGGATCGATCCTAAACCGACTGTGCATCAAGCGAGTGCTTTACCACTGGGCTACGCCTCACCCCTGGATAATAAGGATTAGGGTTAGTACACATGAATGGATGGAAGATGGATGGATGAATAGATGAACAGATGAATGGACAGATCTATGGATGGATACAAATAGATAGACAAACACAAATTTATTATTATAATATATAATTTAAATAATAATAAATGATAAATAAATGTTAAAAAAATTATTGGTTTCAAAGAATCTTATCTGCCAAATGTCACAGTATAGCTAAAACTACAAAATAAATATGAAAATTAAATAATATTTTAAAAAAAGTACTAACTGCTTTCGAGAGCGGTAAAAGACTGACATAGAATCTTATCTGCGAAATGTCATAGTAAAGCAAAAAATATCAAATAAATACAAATACTAAATAATATTAAAAAAAAGAAGAAGTACTAACTGCTTTCAAGAGCAGAAAAAGATCGAGACAGCAAGTTAACATCAGTCTTGGGGATCTTGTATTGTCCGCGTTCGGCAAACCGCTCCAGACGGACAATCTGAGGGAAGATTGTAGCAAGGTGACCTTCAAGTTTATTCATCTGCTCGTCAAGGTCACCTCCAGTATTCTTCAGTTTGACCTCCAGAACGTAGCCGCTGCCAAACTTGTCCTTCAGATGTTGAGTGGGGCCAAGACATCTGAAATGTTAAGTTAAAGTCTTAGCGAGGAAACTTGCCGCATTTTTCCATCAGTTCCCTGTCAGTGGACACATTGGGCTATTTCTCATTCCAGCCAGTGCAGCACGACTGGTATATCAAAGGCCGTGATATGTGCTATCCTGTCTGTCGAATGGTGTATATAAAAGATTTGTTGCTACTAATGGAACAATGTGGCGGCTTTCCTCTAAGACTATATGCCAAAATTACCAAATGTTTGACATCCAATAGCCGATGATTAACAAATCAATGTGCTCTAGTGGTGTTGCTAAACAAAACAAACTTCTTTTTTTTTCCATTAGTAGCAAGAGACAGGGTTATACTTTTACCTGCCATTTTCAAAGACTTTTAGAATGTGATAAAAATACTAAATCAGTTCGTTTACATTGTACATGGCAAAAAACTGAGCTGTTTTACATGCATCACGACAGATCAAACCTTGTAACTGGAAAATATCAAGTGCATGCAGCTGTAAAAGTTATCATCATTGCTTTGGCTATGATTTTTGAGAATTTAAAGACTTTTATTACAATTCAAAGACTTTTAAAGACATAAAAATAATTGTTTTCAAATTGAAACCCTTTCAATGAATTTAAAGACCACTACGAACCTTGAGAGATCTTTTATATGCACCATCCCACAGACAGGATAACACATAATGGTATTTGCTCAGGCCCGTACTCAAGATTTAATCAAATCAATGAAACCAAAACGTTCTCATGATCTGACTTTGCTAGTACTGCAAAACCTGTCTAAATCGGACCCTGAAATAACCGTATTCCTGTCAAAGCCGGCCAAGTTTCACAGTCACGAATTGTTTGAAAGTTTCTAAACACATAATGATGTATCTGCTCAAGCCCGTACTCAAGATTTAATCAAATTTCACTGATGCTAATTGAACTTTTGAAACCAAAACATTCTCATGATCTGACTTTGCTAGTACTGCAAAACCTGTCTAAATCGGACCCTGAAATAACCGTATTCCTGTCAAAGCCGGCCAAGTTTCACGGTCACGAATTGTCTGAAAGTTTCTAAACACATAATGATGTATCTGCTCAAGCCCGTACTCAAGATTTTAAAATAATTTCTTTATGAGGAGGGTGGGGAATTCGAAACTTTTAAAAATTGACCTTTGTAAGTGTTGATAGTGTAAAAGACTTAGGTTTTTGTATCACGACACCATTAGAGCACATTGACACACCAACAGCCACTGGATGTCAAACATTTGATAATTCTGACAGGGATCTTTTCCCTGCACTTTCCCATAGACAGGACAGCACAAACCACAACTTTTGAAAAAAACTAAACAATGGGTCTACCGACGAGATTTGATTCTATGACTCAAGCATCTCTGATGAACGCTCTATCGATTAAGCTAAATCCTGCAGAATTCTGCAAAATTAAATGTCTCGCCTAAACCATAAACCTTTTTGGTGCACTATGTGGAACACTCATGGGTGCAACTATGAACCAAGTTTCAATGACCTGGAACGTAATGGTTTGTGAGAAGCGGATCGAAATGCGAAACTTTAATGCAAAATTTTATGCCCTCGCTGCCATTGGAGACATTTTAGCGAGGGGTCTTGACTGTAGCGAGCGATGTTTATAGGGGGGGTCGAGACAGTTTCTCCTGTTAAATGACATTTTTGTAAGCATAAAAAAAAAATCGATCCTCTTTTGTCAAAATAACATAAGGGAAGTAACTCTACCTTTTTTTTCTCATTCGGAAAATGTTGACTACTTTCGGTTTCTGAGAATGTAACAGGCCGAATTGTCCCGACTGTTTAACCTTTGCCGAAGTGAGAATTGTGGGATAGCCTATTTATATTGTTAAAAAAGCACATGGAGTTTATAAAATGACATGTTATTATAATGTTTGTTGTCATCGTAATGGCTACGAAGCGTGTTGCCGCTAATTCAACAGGCTGTGTATTGACATTCAGTGTTGCATATATAAAAAAAAAAAAAAATCCAATTTAGTTCTAATAACACCTCTGAATTGTAAAATGTCTTCCCACTGGATTACATAATGCAACTATGACGAATCTGAACTGCCAGACTCCGAGTTGACAGCGATACACACGATGCATGTTAAAATCACATGTCACAGCAAGACAATGAAAAGACCAATTAGCTGTATAAACATACTTGTGTCAGTTAATTTTGTATGTTTGTGCAGTAAAATGTTGGTTATACGGGTACTCTTCAAGAAATTATTTTTGTACAATTAAAAAATGTTGTGTCTGACATTGACATAAATTTACTCACGGAAATGGGTATAATTCCGGTATATTTCACGCGATGTCTGTAATGAGGTTTTACTTATGATTAATGAAAATACAATGTTTATTGCATCATTATAATGATTTTAAATAAGTACCACGCCACCGTTCCTCATTATAGTAACAACTGAATATTAATTTATAAGATTTATATAAATTTGTCTTTGGTACTTAGGTACACTAATCACAAATAATGTAACGCAACCTGTAACTGTAAGGCTGTAAGTGTAATACCGTAAATGTACTAATTACATTTTTTATTTCTTGTTCATGTTCTTAAAATTTTTGGATAAAATATTAGAATTTTTTTAAATATGTATTAAATCATAATAATATTTAAACTTAAAAAAAAAAAAAAAAAAAAAAATTTACTTTTTTTATTTTTTTATTATTATTTTTTTAATGCCAAGATCTAAGGTTAAGAAGTATATATGACATTATATAGTATTCATATAACTTATTGTAATAATGTTTTTTTTTAATCTTGTGATTTTGGGTTAAATTGTGTGAATTAAAAAAATCTCCTGCTTTTTGACAAAATCTCCTGCTTTTTCAACACACACCTCCTGCTTTCTCTTGACTAAAGGTTGACAGGTCTGGTGTGTGTGTGTGTGTGTGTGTTTTACCATGCGCCTGGAGTAATACCTATATCCTGAGTTTTATTTATACCTACATGTGTATATCCTGAGTTTTATTTGTAAAGGCAAGACAAAAAGAGAACCTTGTGCGTCCTTGGTGTGTGTGGGTATGTACATATCCTATATATGCTGTCTTATCACGTTAAACTTACTGTATCTGACCGTTCACCATGATGGCCACTCGAGAACATAACGCATCAGCCTCCTCCATGGAGTGAGTTGTTAGAATAGCACCACGTCCAGTCAACTGGAAACTCGAACTGACCGTGTCCCTTTAAAGAAATATATATGTCCTTTTAAATAACAAAGACATTCCCTTCAAACATAGACTGAATTGTTTAAATAAAGATGATCCCTTCAAACATAGACTGAACTGTTTAAATAAAGATGATCCCTTCAAACATAGACTGAACTGTTTAAATAAAGATGATCCCTTCAAACATAGACTGAACTGTTTAAATAAAGATGATCCCTTCAAACATAGACTGAACTGTTTAAATAAAGATGATCCCTTCAAACATAGACTGAACTGTTTAAATAAAGATGATCCCTTCAAACATAGACTGAACTGTTTAAATAGAGACAGTCCCTTTAAATATAGACTGAATTGTTTAATACACTGCTTTTTAAATAGAGACAGTCCTTTTAACCATAGACTGAATTGTTTAAACAGATAATCCCTTTAAACATAGACTGAACTGTTTAAATAATGATGATCCCTTCAAACATGGACTGAATTGTTTAAAGAGATGGTCCTTTTAACCATAGACTGAATTGTTTAAATAGAGACAGTCCCTTTAAATATAGACTGAATTGTTTAATACACTGCTTTTTAAATAGAGACAGTCCTTTTAACCATAGACTGAATTGTTTAAACAGATAATCCCTTTAAACATAGACTGAACTGTTTAAATAATGATGATCCCTTCAAACATGGACTGAATTGTTTAAAGAGATGGTCCTTTTAACCATAGACTGAAATGTTTAAATAGAGAGTCCCTTTAAACATAGACTGAATTGTTTAAATAAAGACAGTTTCTTTAACATAGACTGAATTGTTTAAATAGAGAGTCCCTTCAAACATGGACTGTATTGTTTAAATAAAGATGATCATTTCAAACATATACTGAATTGTTTAAATAGAGACAGTCCTTTTAAACACAGACTGAATTGTTTAAATAGAGAGTCCCTTCAAACATAGACTGAATTGTTTAAATAAAGATGATCATTTCAAACATATACTGAATTGTTTAAATAGAGACAGTCCCTTTAAGCATAAATTGAATTGTTTAAATAAAGATGGTCCCTTCAAAATTAGACTGAATTGTTTAAATGGAGACAGTCCCTTTAAACATAGATTGAATTGTTTAAATAAAGATGATCATTTCAAACATATACTGAATTGTTTAAATGGAGACAGTCCCTTTAAACATAGATTGAATTGTTTAAATAAAGATGATCATTTCAAACATATACTGAATTGTTTAAATAGAGACAGTCCCTTTATATATAGACTGAATTGTTTAAATAAAAATGGTCCCTTCAAACATGGACTGAATTGTTTAAAGATATGGTCCTTTTAAACATAGACTGAACTCTTTAAATAGCGACATTTATTTCAACCATAGACTGAATTGTTTAAATAGAGATAGTCCCTTTAAACATGAACTGAACTGTTTAAATAAAGATGGTCCCTTCAAACATGGACTGAATTGTTTAAAGATATGGTTCTTTTAACCATAGACTGAATTGTTTAAATAGAGAGTCCCTTTAAATATAAACTGAATTGTTTAAATAAAGACAGTCCCTTTAAACATGAACTGAATTGTTTAAGTAAAGATGGTTCCTTCAAGCATAGACTGAATTGTTTAAACAGAGACAGTCCCTTTAAACATGGAGTGAATTGTTTAAATAGACAGTCCCTTTAAACATAGACTGAATGGTTTAAACAGAGATGGTCCTTTTAAACATAGACTGAACTGTCTGAATGGAGACAGTCCTTTTAACCATAGACTGAATTGTTTAAATATAAAGATGGTCCTTTAAACATATACTGAATTATTTAAATAACGAGTCTCTTTAAACATAGACAACTGTTTAAATAAAGACTGTTTAACAAATCCATTTACAAACCTATAGAAAACCGGGGTAGGAGTGGGAGGTTCTCTTCCCTTAACCCTGTGTTAGTGAGATTAAACTTTTTTTATTGCACGTTGGCATCATGTCACTATAGTTACCAGAAAAACCTCTTGGACTGTGGATCCATTCCAGTAGATGGTTCATCTAGCAGCACAATCTCTGGCGCTCCCAGCATACTAATCACAAAACTGACCTGAACAAAAAACAGAGATGATGTCGTGGTTCAGCTATCGGACATCAGAGCAACTTTTAATGACTCAGTGGGTGTAAGACCACTACACCCTCTTCTCTCTCACTAACCACAACTGTCCTGGACATACAGCCCAGATAGCGGAGGTGTGTGTGCCCAGGACAGTGTGCTTGAACCTTAATTGGATAAAAACATTTGGTAATTGTGATATAGTCTTAGATATAGCTTTTAAATTAGTAGCAAAGGATCTTTTATATGCCCCATCCCACAGACTGGATAACACATACCACAACCTTTGATATACCAGCTGTGGTGCACTGGCTGGAATGAGAATTAGCCCAATGAGCCCACCAACAGGGATCGATCCCAAACTGACTGCACATCAAGCGAGCACTTTTACCACTGGGGTATATTCCATCCCTGATACATCAAAGGCCATGGTATGTAATGTCCTGCAGTAAATACACTCTGGCCTGGTACTAATAAAACTTTTAGAGTCTAGACTCAAAACTTTAAAAAGACTCTGAGACTTAGTGGCCACCTGTGTAAAGAGGCGACATTTTTTTCTGTCAAATAATCATAATATAATAAACTGACCTGTATTAAGCAATCACATTCGTTTGATCTGTTTTAGGTTTACTCATAACATAATTACATGTTGTGGTCAAGAGATCCCAACCCACAACACCGTGTTTTGAATACGGCCATCAGGTTTCTTCCTGTACTAGTTGTGAACATATAGGTTTAATGTTATGAAAATCAACTTAATCAAACTAAATGTTTGTGACATCAGATTTTAGAAACTATGTGCATTTTAGACACAATACCTAATGACCTTTTGGCTGTGGGAAACTTTGAAACTGACAATGTCCAGATGATATCGGCTGTAGACAAATGGTTTACTATAGACAGTATCAACCATAGATGGCCCTAGTATTTAGCATATGATTTACCAGCCTCGGTGGCGTCGTGGTTAAGACATCTGACATACGGCTGGTAGGTACTGGGTTCACACCCATGTAACGGCTCCCATTCAGAGCGAGTTTTAACGACTCAGTGGGTAGGTGTAAGGCCACTACACCCTCTTGTTTCTAACTAACCATTAACTATTAACAACTAACCCACTATCCTGGACAGACAGTCCAGATAGCTGAGATGTGTGCCCAGGACAGTGGGCTTGAACCTTAATTGGATATAAGCACGGAAATAAGCTGAAATGAAATAAAAATAAACTAAACCTTTCGCCGAGTGCCACCAGACAATTTCTTAGCTCCTTTCTTTTCATGTTCTAGCAGTTTTAAATTGTCAATGTAGCTGAAAGACAAATCAAGTGAGATATCAGATGAAATGAGTGGCAAATCAGTTGAAGTATTTGTTATGATATATAGATATATATATATATATATATGATGACTGAATATTAAATGAGCTTCATTTCATATCACTGTTATGTCCCAAGTGAAATAACTGTCAATTATCACGAGCTTTTGGGACATAAACATAATATGAAATGGTAGCCAGTTTAATATCCTATTCATTACCCATAATCAAGTTTAATTTATGTCAATAATCTCATTTGACTGACATTCAGGTAAGATTGTAGCACACCAATTGTATGACATCATCCTATGTCGAGGAGTTACATACGACTTGACGTTCTAGTGGTGTGTAACACTTCGATATAAACAAAGATATTTTAACCATATGGGTAATAATTTTATTTGAAAGTTTGTGAATGATCATCAGTTTGCACAAATCATTTCCATGATTAGAATGTACATTGCTACTTTTAGATACGGTTTGTTGGACATAATTAGTAAAATGTGCAGGCATCAAGGTAAGTTCAGAGAGGCCGCTTAGGATACCAGGGCCCGTGCTTATAAAACGTTTAGAGTCCAGACTCAATCTCAAACGACGTCACATGCATACAATTTGTATGGCGTTGTCATGACATTAGTGTCTCACTCTATTAGAGTCTCGAGTCTAGACTCTAAAAGTTTTATAAGCACCAGGCCAGGCCAGGAGGTTACCACATGTCAAGAAAGATGAGAATGGTAATTCGTTCTCCACATAAAGTTTTGAACAAAAAAACAGCAACACTTAAATTTTAATCAATGGTGTGCAGTTTAAATATAAATTATACACACAAATATCAGTTCAGTGAGAACAATGATATGAATCTATAACAAAATATCAGCAATATGACACATCTCTCTGTCTCTCTCGCTCTCTCTCTCTCTCTCTCTCTCTCTCTGTCTTATACCTTTTCCTCCCACCAGGTTTGTCTCCCTCTCCCCCACCTCTTTATCTCTCCCCATTTTTCTCCCTCCCTCCCCCCCCTCGCTCTCTCTCTCTCTCTCTCTCTCTCTCTCTCTCTCTCTCTCTCTCTCTCTCTCTCTCTCTCTCTCTCTCTCTCTCTCTCTCTCTCTCTCTCTCTCTCTCACAACCAAGTATAACAATAGCCATATACAAAACAGCAAACAGCCATCAAAACAGCAAACAGCCATAGTTCAAAATGTGCCGGTTACTGTTCAACATTCCTTTCCTTTCAATCTGCACCTGGTTTAAGTAAGACACACATACAGCCAGTACACTTACTAGCCAACCACTGATTCAATGTCTTCTTTAGGAACTCCCTTTATCGCTGCATAGCATTCCAGGTGTTCCTTCAATGTGATGCTGTCCCACAATGCATCATGCTGTGGGCAATAGCCAAGTGCCTGAAATGCTTCAGACATACTGGAATGGACGTTGTGACCCGCTACAATCACCTGAAATAAAGAATATATGATCACAGGAATAATCAGATTAACGTTTTCTCGATTTACCCTGAAATTTAATCGTCTGTTCAGCATTTCCTACTGTTAAATTCAATCATCTGTACAGTGTTTCCAGGTTTTCTGCTGTTAAATTTAATCGTCTGTACAGTGTTTCTAGGTTTTCTGTTGTTAAATTTAATTGTTTGTACAGTGTTTCCAGGTTTTCTGCTGTTAAATTTAATCATCTCTACACTGTTTCCTACTATTAAATTTAATCGTCTGTACAGTGTTTCCAGGTTTCCTACTGTTAAATTTAATCATCTGTAAAGTGTTTCCTACTGTTAAATTTAATCATCTGTACAGTTTCCAGGTTTTCTGCTGTTAAATTTAATCGTCTGTACAGTGATTCCTACTGTTAAATTTAATCATCTATAGTGTTTCCAGTTTTTCTGCTGTTAAATTTAATTGTCTGTACAGTGATTCCTACTGTTAAATTTAATCGTCTGTACAATTTTTCCTACTGTTAAATTTAATCGTCTGTACAGTGTTTCTGGGTTTTCTGCTGTTCAATTTAACCATCTGTACAGTGTTTCTGGGTTTTCTGCTGCTAAATTTAATCATCTGTACAATGTTTCCGGGTTTTTTCTTGTTAAATTTAATCATCAGTACAGTGTTTCCAAGTTTTCTTCCGTTACATTTTATCATCTGTATAGTGTTTCCGGGTTTTTCCGCAGTTCAATATAATTGTCTGTACCGCATTTCTGGGTTTTCCGCTGTTAAATTTAATTGTCTGTACAGTGTTTCCAGGTTTTCTACTGTTAAATTTAATCGTTTGAACTGCGTTTCCAGGTTTTCTGCTGTTAAATTTAATCGTCTGAACTGTTTCCAGGTTTTCTATTAAATTTAGTCAGCTGTACAGTGTTTGAGGGTTTTCTGCTGTTAAACATTTAGTCATCTATACAGTTTTTCTATGTTTTATGTGAGTTTTAACAGCTAAATGGGGAGGCTACTGCACCACTTTTGAATAAAGAATATAGTACATTTTGGACAAACAATGGAAAACCTGGAGACGCTATACAGACGATTAAATATAACAGCGGAAAACCCGGAAACACGGTACAAACAAGATGGTACCATGGTGCCAATCCAGTACCTACCAGTTAAATCACTACTCCATCTAGGCTGATGTCCAGTAATTACATAAATTAAAGAATATACTATTACCCAACAATAATTCACCGACAACCTGTGTTTGATCATGATGATATTGTTTGATCATGACATCATTCAATCATGAGGGCAGGACACAGCCCAGTGGCAAAGCTTTTGCCTGATGCACAGTCAGTCTGGGATCGATCCCCATCGGTGGGCTCATTGGGCTATTTTTCATTCCAGCCAGTGTTCTACGGCTGGTATATCAAAGGCCATGGTATGTGCTATCCTGTCTGTGAGATAGTTAATAAAAAAGATCCCTTGCTACTAATGGAAAAATGTAGCCAGTTTCCTGTCTAAAATTAAGTTAAAATTAACAAATGTTTGACATCCAATAGCCAATGATTAATAAATCAATGTGCTCTAGTGGTGTCATTAAACAAAACAAAGTTTCACTTTCAATGAATCATGATGATGTCGTTTGATCATGATATTGCATCGTTTGATGACATCATTCAATCATATCATTTAATCATGACGTCGTTCAATCATATCATTTGATCATGTCACTCAATCATATCATTTGATCATGATGACTGATTAAATCATGATATCATTTGATCATGATGACAGCATTCAGTCATGATATCATTTGACCATGATGACAGCATTCAGTCATATCATTTGACCATGACAGCATTCAGTCAAGATATCATTTGACCATGATGACAGCATTCAGTCATGTTATCATTTGACCATGATGACAGCATTCAGTCATGATATCATTTGACCATGATGACAGCATTCAGTCATGATATCATTTGACCATGATGACAGCATTCAGTCATGATATCATTTGACCATGATGACAACATTCACATATCATATGACCATGATGACAGCATTCAATCATGATATCATTTGACCATGATGACAGCATTCAATCATGATATCATTTGACCATGATGACAGCATTCAGTCATGATATCATTTGACCATGACAACATTCACATGATATCATATGACCATGATGACAGCATTCAATCATGATATCATTTGACCATGATGACAGCATTCAATCATGATATCATTTGACCATGATGACAGCATTCAGTCATGATATCATTTGACCATGATGACAACATTCACATGATATCATATGACCATGATGACAGCATTCAATCATGATATCATTTGACCATGATGACCGCATTCAATCATGATATCATTTGATCATGATGCCGCATTCATTCTCACCTTGCCTCTAGTTGCCACAGTCTCAGCAATGATCATATTCAATGTTGTCGTCTTCCCGGCACCGTTAGGTCCGAGCAAACCAAACACTTCGCCAACATCCACAGCGAATGTGGCATTTCGCACAACAACCTTTGCCTTATTTGCCTTCCAAAAATAAAACATTCCAGATATCTTCCCATATTTCTTGAATTCTTTTCTCAAGTTTTGAACATACGATACAGTAATCTGTAACAAAGATAATAATAAAATGCTATACAATGTGATGTAATTATAATACCATTATTATTATATTCATAATAATATCAATAAAAGATAACAAAAATAAATATAATCAATAAAATACAAAAACAATAAATATAATATCAATAAAATATAATAAATATAATATTAAAAATAACAAATGTACGGTAAATAAGAAGGAATAACTCTAACAAATATAATATCAATATCAATAACAAAAAAACATCAAAAGAAAGGAAGGAAAATGCTTTATTTAATGATGCACTCAAAACATTTTATTTACTGTTATATGGTGTCGGACATATGATTAAGGACCACACAGATATTGAGAGGAAACCAGCTGTCGCCACTTCATGGGCTATTCTTTTCAATTAGCAGCATTGTATCTTTTATATGCATCATCCCATAGACAGGATAACACATACCATGGCCTTTGATATACCAGTCGTGGTGCACTGGCTGGAACGAGAAACAGCCCAATGGGCCCACCAACAGGGATCGATCCCAGACCGACCGCACATCAAGCGAGCGCTGTACCACTGAGCTACATCCTGCCCCCAAAACATCAAAAGAAACAACTCTGGTGTCTGGTGAGAAACAATGTTCAATATTTCATTGATTTCTTTATAATTACAAAAAAAATGTCCAAGTTTATACGATTTGCTCTATTCTGATTGGAGGATGTCGAAGAAAAACTGACGGTTAACCTTTGAGAAATGTCAGAAAATGACGTAATTACGCCAGCTGGGACATCATTACGTAAAACAGATCATGGAAAGGACTTTAGAAGCTGATTTATGTGTATTTTAACTAAATTTTAGAAGAGGGTTGGTAGCTAAAATGTGGGTAGTGAAGTTTATGAGAGGTTAAGACATGCTTGCCTGGAAAAAGTATTGAAAAAAAGAAGCAAAATGAGCTTGATGCTGTGCATGTAATTACACAGTATAAGAACTGTTCATCAATTTTTAATAAATTTATTGATGTACAGCTATCACAAACTACATAAAATTGCATAGTGTAGTGAAGGATTTTAAACTAAAATCCTCAGAAAATGATGCCATTATGCCTAATGGGATGTCATTAACCTTCTGACTACTGAGGGGGAGATATCTCGCCCGACATCACGCCAGTCAACATACTGTACACTGCATACAGTGCATTCGCTTTTGTTTAGGGTTTTTTTCAGTGGAAAATATCTTGAAATTTTGAGTTCAAAAAGTGGTTTTCGGCAAGTACATGTATTTTCGCTTGACAACAATGGTGGCACGTCGCGGTCATTTTCAGGGATCAATAGCTGATTGTGACAGTAGATTGTGATACTATGTTTAGTTGTAACTAAACAAGTTGTGCTGTTTGTAATTATAAGAATTGTTCGTTAGTGTGTTGTGAATATATCAATGTATAACGGTCACAAATTTAGTATAAAATTGCTTCACTACACTACGCGAGTTTATACAATTTGTGATGGTTATACATTGATAAAATCTCAAAATATTACGAATAATTCTTATATAACCTGTGCCTTATCTGCAACATCACTGAGGTTGGCCACACGATTTCGCTCTTCCGCAACATCAACATCTTCATCATCGATAATGTCGGCGTTCTCCTCGGGGATGTCATGGACCTTCATGTGACCACACTTCAATCCTTCGCAGACGTCGCCTCCCGTGCTATTAATGTCCAGAATTCGCAGGAGCAAGTACAGTAGTACAATATGAACCAGAGGCTGAAACAAAAAGGATTTTGTTTTTAATATCAATCTTCTGACTACTGCAGGCGAGATATCTCGCCCAACATCACGCAAGTCAACACACTGTACACAGTGCATTCCTCAATTCATATTTCCCGCCGTTTTGCTCACGTCACTCACCGAAAATAATAATTGACCAACAGGAAATACATTAATTGAAGAGTAATGGCAATTTAGTTTTTCAGTGGAAAATACCTGGGAATTTTTGTTTTGAGCAAGTATTTTTGCTTGACAACAATGGCAGCATGTCGCGGTAATTTTCAGGAATCAATGGCTGATTGTGACAGCTAATTTGATAATAAATTTTATCAGTTTACTAACAACGAAAATTACGAAAATATTGGGATATGAATCATAATACGTTTCCCCAAAAACACAGTTATTGGAAATAATGGACATAAATACTGGACATCTGGCCACAAATGCCCGTAAGTAAACGCAACATTTTCCATTTATTGCCCAATTTTAATCAATAATAACTGATCTAAAATATCATAAAAATTTGAAATACCCACAAAAATAATACTTACCGATTCAAGGAAGAAAGAAATGTTTTATTTAACGAAGGGATCATTTATATGAAACATCCCCCAGACAGGGTAGTACATACCACAGCCTTTTATATACCAGTCGTGGTGCACTGGTTGGAACGAGAAATAACCCAATGGCCCCACCGACGGGGATTGGTCCCACACCGACCGCGCATTGAGCAAGTGCTGTACCACTGGGCTCCAGACTTAAAGAGGCGATGGGTTAGCTTTGCAGTGATACATACCATAATGATTGTGATGAGGATGTTACTACTCCACTTGAAGTATGACTCAAACGAAGTGCTTTGTTGTAGGATCCTGTCAATGCGTGACACCTGGAACGGAAAACATAAGCTGACGATATAAAGGAAAGGAATGTTTAAGGGTTCCTGTCCTGGACAGAGGAGCCGGCGGAAGTCGACACCTGCACCCATGACAGGCGTGTGTTACAACAGCTTGCTCTGAATGTGCACGTTAAAACCTATGACCTGATATGACCTTGTTTACGGAAATTTTAGAACATTCTAACTACAGCTATTTGGAAAGGAAAGGAAAGTTTGTTTAATGACATTTCAGCACATTATGAACTACGACTATTTGGAAAGGAAAGGAATATTTGTTTAAGGACATTTTAAACTATGATTATCTGAAAAGAAAAGCACAATCTACTCTATGACCGCCAAAAGCAGTATCAAAATGTGGCCTATTAACACAGGTGGCTGCTTAATACAGGTCAGTTTATAATATATTAAGATGATTTGTGATAATAAAAAATGACCTCTTAACCTTCTGACTACTGCAGGCGAGATATCTCGCCCGACGCGCCACACCAGTTGACATACTGTACACTGTATACAGTGCATTCTCCAATTCATATTTCCCACCACTTTGCACACGACACTCACCAGAAAGAATTGTATAACAGCCAACTCAGCTTCCTGTATCTTTAGATTTAGTTTTTTCAGTGTAAAATACCTTGTAATTTTGAGTTTTTGGCAAGTATTTTCGCTTGACAACAATGGCAGTATGTCGCAGTCATTTTCAGGGATCGATAGCCGATTGCGACGGCTAATCTGATAATAAATTTGATCGTTTTACCAACAACCAAAATCACCGAATACTGGGATATGAATCGTAGTTCATTTTTAAAACACAATTCTGGTCAGAAAACCACTGGACAGCTGGCCACAAATGTCTGTAAGTAAACATTTTTAAGTGAATATACGCAAGTAAAAATCATTATAAACTTGCACTCACTCGTGGGGGTTTTCAAAAATGAATCCAATAATCTAAAGGTCTACGCAGGTGGCTTCTTAATACCGGTCAGGTTTTACTATATTAGTTAATTTGAGAGATTAAAAAATTACTTCTTGAACAGGTGGCTGCTTAATACAGGTGGCCACCATAGCAGATTTTATTGTACGTCAAGAAGAGGAAGGAATGGGTGGAGTGGAATAGAAATGAATAAATTGAAAGTAAATGTTGTTCACTGAATGTCTCACCCTGTCGATGTAGTAAATGCCACCAAAGATGATGTATGGCGGATCGATGACTGTGAACACGTAATGGAGGATCTCTGCGATGTCAGACATACCGAACATGTCCATCAGAGCTATCGCCATATATGGAAACATTCCAATCTGAAAACACAGAGATATCATGATATACGGCAACACCCCAATCTGAAAACACAGATATCATGATATACGGCAACACCCCAATCTGAAAACACAGAGATATGATATACAGCAACACCCCAATCTGAAAACACAAACAGAGATATCGCGATATACAGCAACACTCAAATTTGTAAACACAGAGTTATCATGATATACAGCAACACCCCAATCTGAAAACACAAACAGAGATATTATGATATACCCCTGTATGGCAACACCCCAATCTCAAAACACAGAGATATTATGATATACGGCAACACCCCAATCTGAAAACACAGAGATATCGTGATATATGGCAACACCCCAATCTGAAAACACAGAGATATCGTGATATACAGCAACACCCCAATCTCAAAACACAGAGATATCATGATATACGGCAACACCCCAATCTCAAAACACAGAGATATCATGATATATGGCAACACCCCAATCTCAAAACACAGAGATATCATGATATATGGCAACACCCCAATCTCAAAACACAGAGATATCGTGATATATGGCAACACCCCAATCTCAAAACACACAGAGTTTTTGCCAGTGACATTGAATAAGATTATATTAGACAAGACATTTAATTCCACAGAATTCTTGTTAGTTGTTTTTTTATTACCACCTTGCTAGTGCTGTTCTATGTAACAAAGAGATTTGCATAAACCTCTGATTCAAACGATAACTTACAACAAGGAAAACATTGGGCAGAAATGCCTGGCAGGTCTCGTACTTATCGAACGCGAATGAGCAAACGTAGGCGAACAAGAGATTGGCCATGATGAAGGAGAAAAACAGGAGTACTAGTGCACAGATTGCACCCCCGGTCGAGAACGCTGGAATCTGAAATTATAACAGTAAGAAGAAACAAATCCATCAACGTTCAGTCACACTATATATATTACCTTGGTTTTTTTAAAAATAATTTTATAAATAAATATTATTTTCAGGGATTGTGTGCTCTTCTTAATTTACATTTTATTTACAGTTATATGGCAATCTAATTAAAATTAGCTCCACTGGTTAATTACTATTACCTGTGGATCTAACAGCACCCCGTTGGGGCTCATGACCAGTTGACCTTTCATTCGACCAATCAAAACGTTACTTGCAAAATCATGCCAGTGATTTGAAAATACAGTGTAATTTGAAAACATTCGGGATTATGCCGAGGGTATACAAAATGATTCAGGTGAATTATGAAGTATGCCAGAAACTAATTTTAGTATAAAATTTTATATGAAATTTGTTTTAAGACAGAAAAAACCCAACTTGATGGTATAGGCATAAAATCTGTTTATAATAGTATACAATCCAGAGTTTATTACTGCACTTTCCCCCTGTTTTTTAATGTTGAAATAGACCAACAAGTTCACCTATTGCATAAATAGTCTCGCCCGATATTTTTAGAATTTGTATGCTCTCTAATAAGGCTATAAAAGTGAAGTGTAATTGGTCAACATTTAAATTGTTATTAATAAATGAAATGTCACCTGGACCTGGGAATCCACGCAATGCTGTTAGATCTACTGGTAGACCAGTAGAGCTACTTTTAATGAGATTGGGTTACATGGCATCAGACATATGGTTAAGGACTACACAGATATTGAGAGAGGAAACCTGCTGTCACCACTTCATGGGCTACTCTTTTCGATTAACAGCAAGGGATCTTTTATATGCACCATCCCACAGACAGGATAGTATATACCACGACCTTTATTACACCAGCTGTGGAACACTGGCTGGAATGAGAAATAGCCCAATGGGTCCACCGACGTAAATCTATCGTAAATCCTTCAAATTCACTACCAGAATCAATTAAAAATCTCCATAACATCATCAAACCTATTATCTTCCTCCTTGAATTATCAATAAAAATGTATCCAAAAAGATTTCGAAAAGTTTGGTAAACATCCAACACATGTACACAATCGAAAGCGGAAATCTACAGGCAAAAAAGGAAAGGAATGTTTGTTTAATGACACCCCAGCACATTTTAAACTAAGACTATTTGGTGTCTAACATTGTGGGGTTTTTTTTACACGATAGGAAAGGAAAGGAATGTTTGTTTAATGACACCTTGGCACATTTTAAACCAGGACTATTTGGTGTTTAACATTGTGGTTATTTTTTTTACATGAAAAGGAAAGGAATGTTTGTTTAATGACACCTTGGCACATTTTAAACCAGGACTATTTGGTGTCTAACATTGTGGTTATTTTTTTTACATGATAGGAAAGGAAAGGAATGTTTGTTTAATGACACCTCGGCACATTTTAAGCCAGGACTATTTGGTGTCTAACATTGTGGTTATTTTTTTTACACAATAGGAAAGGAAAGGAATGTTTGTTTAATGATTCATGATTGCTGAATTACGATTCATAATTATCGAATGACTGTATAGTGATTCATGATTGCTGAATTACTGTATAGTGATTCATGATTGCTGAATTACTGTATAGCGATTCATGATTGCTGAATTACTGTATAACAATTCATGATTGCTGAATTACTGTATAGCGATTCATGATTGCTAAATTACTGTATAGCAATTTGTGATTGCTGAATTACTGTATAGTGATTCATGAATGCTGAATTACTGTATAGCGATTCATGATTGTGGTTATTTTTTTTACACAATAGGTAAGGAAAGGAATTTTGTTTAATGACACTTCGGCACATTTTAAACCAGGACTATTTGGTGTCTAACATTGTGGTTATTTTTTTTACACGATAGGAAAGGATGTTTGTTTAATGACACCTCGGCACATTTTAAACCAGGACTATTTGGTGTCTATCATTGTGGTTATTTTTTTTACACAATAGGAAAGGAAAGGAATGTTTGTTTAATGATTCATGATTGATGAATTACGATTCATAATTATTGAATGTGTATAGCTATTCATGATTGCTGAATGACTGTATAGTGATTCATGATTGCTGAATTACTGTGTAGTGATTCATGATCCTGAATTACTGTATAGCGATTCATGATTGCTGAATTATTGTATAGCAATTCATGATTGCTGAATAGCGATTCATGATTGCTGAATAACTGTACAGCGATTCATGATTGCTGAATTACTGTATAGCGATTCATGATTGCTGAATTACTGTACAGCGATTCATGATTGCTGAATTACTGTATAGCGATTCATGATTGCTGAATTACTGTACAGCGATTCATGATTGTTGAATTACTGTATAGCGATTCATGATTGCTAATTACTGTATAGCAATTTGTGATTGCTGAATTACTGTATAGCGATTCATGATTGCTTAATTACTGTATAGCTATTCAAAATCCTGAATTACTGTATAGCGATTCATTATTGCTGAATTACTGTATAGTGATTCATGGTTGCTGAATTATTGTATAGCAATTCATGATTGCTGAATAGCGATTCATGATTGCTGAATAACTGTACAGCGATTCATGATTGCTGAATTACTGTATAGCGATTCATGATTGCTGAATTACTGTACAGCGATTCATGATTGTTGAATTACTGTATAGCAATTCATGATTGCTGAATTACTGTATAGCGATTCATGATTGCTGAATTACTGTATAGTGATTCATGAATGCTGAATTACAGTATAGTGATTCATGAATGCTAAATTACTGTATAGCAATTTGTGATTACTGAATTACTGTATAGCGATTCTTGATTGCTTAATTAATGTATACTAATTCAAAATCCTGAATTACTGTATAACGATTCATGATTGCTGAATTACTGTATAGCGATTCATGATTGCTAAATTAGTGTATAGCAATTTGTGATTACTGAATTACTGTATAGCGATTCATGATTGCTTAATTACTGTATAGCTATTCAAAATCCTGAATTACTGTATAGCGATTCATGATTGCTGAATTACTGTATAGCGATTCATGATTGCTGAATTACTGTATAGCGATTCATGATTGCTGAACAACTGTATAGCGATTCATAATTGCTGAATTACTGTATAGCGATTCATGATGCTGAATAACTGTATAGCGATTCATAATTGCTGAATTACTGTATAGTGATTCACGATTGCTGAATAACTGTGTAGAGATTCATGATTGCTGAATAACTGTGTAGCGATTCATGAATGCTAAATTACTGCAAGATGAAAGAGAAATGAGGTCAGTACATGTGGAATGTGATGCCCGACACACGCAGCTGGCTCCGCGCCGTGATCTACAGGCAAAAAAGGAAAGGAATGTTTGTTTAATGACACCCCAGCACATTTTAAACTAAGACTATTTGGTGTCTAACATTGTGGGGTTTTTTTTACACGATAGGAAAGGAAAGGAATGTTTGTTTAATGACACCTTGGCACATTTTAAACCAGGACTATTTGGTGTTTAACATTGTGGTTATTTTTTTTACATGATAGGAAAGGAAAGGAATGTTTGTTTAATGACACCTTGGCACATTTTAAACCAGGACTATTTGGTGTCTAACATTGTGGTTATTTTTTTTACATGATAGGAAAGGAAAGGAATGTTTGTTTAATGACACCTCGGCACATTTTAAGCCAGGACTATTTGGTGTCTAACATTGTGGTTATTTTTTTTACACAATAGGAAAGGAAAGGAATGTTTGTTTAATGATTCATGATTGCTGAATTACGATTCATAATTATCGAATGACTGTATAGTGATTCATGATTGCTGAATTACTGTATAGTGATTCATGATTGCTGAATTACTGTATAGCGATTCATGATTGCTGAATTACTGTATAACAATTCATGATTGCTGAATTACTGTATAGCGATTCATGATTGCTAAATTACTGTATAGCAATTTGTGATTGCTGAATTACTGTATAGTGATTCATGAATGCTGAATTACTGTATAGCGATTCATGATTGTGGGTATTTTTTTTACACAATATTTTTTTTACACAATAGGTAAGGAAAGGAATGTTTGTTTAATGACACTTCGGCACATTTTAAACCAGGACTATTTGGTGTCTAACATTGTGGTTATTTTTTTTACACGATAGGAAAGGAATGTTTGTTTAATGACACCTCGGCACATTTTAAACCAGGACTATTTGGTGTCTATCATTGTGGTTATTTTTTTTACACAATAGGAAAGGAAAGGAATGTTTGTTTAATGATTCATGATTGATGAATTACGATTCATAATTATTGAATGACTGTATAGCTATTCATGATTGCTGAATGACTGTATAGTGATTCATGATTGCTGAATTACTGTGTAGTGATTCATGATCCTGAATTACTGTATAGCGATTCATGATTGCTGAATTATTGTATAGCAATTCATGATTGCTGAATAGCGATTCATGATTGCTGAATAACTGTACAGCGATTCATGATTGCTGAATTACTGTATAGCGATTCATGATTGCTGAATTACTGTACAGCGATTCATGATTGCTGAATTACTGTATAGCGATTCATGATTGCTGAATTACTGTACAGCGATTCATGATTGTTGAATTACTGTATAGCGATTCATGATTGCTAATTACTGTATAGCAATTTGTGATTGCTGAATTACTGTATAGCGATTCATGATTGCTTAATTACTGTATAGCTATTCAAAATCCTGAATTACTGTATAGCGATTCATTATTGCTGAATTACTGTATAGTGATTCATGGTTGCTGAATTATTGTATAGCAATTCATGATTGCTGAATAGCGATTCATGATTGCTGAATAACTGTACAGCGATTCATGATTGCTGAATTACTGTATAGCGATTCATGATTGCTGAATTACTGTACAGCGATTCATGATTGTTGAATTACTGTATAGCAATTCATGATTGCTGAATTACTGTATAGCGATTCATGATTGCTGAATTACTGTATAGTGATTCATGAATGCTGAATTACAGTATAGTGATTCATGAATGCTAAATTACTGTATAGCAATTTGTGATTACTGAATTACTGTATAGCGATTCTTGATTGCTTAATTAATGTATACTAATTCAAAATCCTGAATTACTGTATAACGATTCATGATTGCTGAATTACTGTATAGCGATTCATGATTGCTAAATTAGTGTATAGCAATTTGTGATTACTGAATTACTGTATAGCGATTCATGATTGCTTAATTACTGTATAGCTATTCAAAATCCTGAATTACTGTATAGCGATTCATGATTGCTGAATTACTGTATAGCGATTCATGATTGCTGAATTACTGTATAGCGATTCATGATTGCTGAACAACTGTATAGCGATTCATAATTGCTGAATTACTGTATAGCGATTCATGATGCTGAATAACTGTATAGCGATTCATAATTGCTGAATTACTGTATAGTGATTCACGATTGCTGAATAACTGTGTAGAGATTCATGATTGCTGAATAACTGTGTAGCGATTCATGAATGCTAAATTACTGCAAGATGAAAGAGAAATGAGGTCAGTACATGTGGAATGTGATGCCCGACACACGCAGCTGGCTCCGCGCCGTGATCTACAGGCAAAAAAGGAAAGGAATGTTTGTTTAATGACACCCCAGCACATTTTAAACTAAGACTATTTGGTGTCTAACATTGTGGGGTTTTTTTTACACGATAGGAAAGGAAAGGAATGTTTGTTTAATGACACCTTGGCACATTTTAAACCAGGACTATTTGGTGTTTAACATTGTGGTTATTTTTTTTACATGATAGGAAAGGAAAGGAATGTTTGTTTAATGACACCTTGGCACATTTTAAACCAGGACTATTTGGTGTCTAACATTGTGGTTATTTTTTTTACATGATAGGAAAGGAAAGGAATGTTTGTTTAATGACACCTCGGCACATTTTAAGCCAGGACTATTTGGTGTCTAACATTGTGGTTATTTTTTTTACACAATAGGAAAGGAAAGGAATGTTTGTTTAATGATTCATGATTGCTGAATTACGATTCATAATTATCGAATGACTGTATAGTGATTCATGATTGCTGAATTACTGTATAGTGATTCATGATTGCTGAATTACTGTATAGCGATTCATGATTGCTGAATTACTGTATAACAATTCATGATTGCTGAATTACTGTATAGCGATTCATGATTGCTAAATTACTGTATAGCAATTTGTGATTGCTGAATTACTGTATAGTGATTCATGAATGCTGAATTACTGTATAGCGATTCATGATTGTGGTTATTTTTTTTACACAATAGGTAAGGAAAGGAATGTTTGTTTAATGACACTTCGGCACATTTTAAACCAGGACTATTTGGTGTCTAACATTGTGGTTATTTTTTTTACACGATAGGAAAGGAATGTTTGTTTAATGACACCTCGGCACATTTTAAACCAGGACTATTTGGTGTCTATCATTGTGGTTATTTTTTTTACACAATAGGAAAGGAAAGGAATGTTTGTTTAATGATTCATGATTGATGAATTACGATTCATAATTATTGAATGACTGTATAGCTATTCATGATTGCTGAATGACTGTATAGTGATTCATGATTGCTGAATTACTGTGTAGTGATTCATGATCCTGAATTACTGTATAGCGATTCATGATTGCTGAATTATTGTATAGCAATTCATGATTGCTGAATAGCGATTCATGATTGCTGAATAACTGTACAGCGATTCATGATTGCTGAATTACTGTATAGCGATTCATGATTGCTGAATTACTGTACAGCGATTCATGATTGCTGAATTACTGTATAGCGATTCATGATTGCTGAATTACTGTACAGCGATTCATGATTGTTGAATTACTGTATAGCGATTCATGATTGCTAATTACTGTATAGCAATTTGTGATTGCTGAATTACTGTATAGCGATTCATGATTGCTTAATTACTGTATAGCTATTCAAAATCCTGAATTACTGTATAGCGATTCATTATTGCTGAATTACTGTATAGTGATTCATGGTTGCTGAATTATTGTATAGCAATTCATGATTGCTGAATAGCGATTCATGATTGCTGAATAACTGTACAGCGATTCATGATTGCTGAATTACTGTATAGCGATTCATGATTGCTGAATTACTGTACAGCGATTCATGATTGTTGAATTACTGTATAGCAATTCATGATTGCTGAATTACTGTATAGCGATTCATGATTGCTGAATTACTGTATAGTGATTCATGAATGCTGAATTACAGTATAGTGATTCATGAATGCTAAATTACTGTATAGCAATTTGTGATTACTGAATTACTGTATAGCGATTCTTGATTGCTTAATTAATGTATACTAATTCAAAATCCTGAATTACTGTATAACGATTCATGATTGCTGAATTACTGTATAGCGATTCATGATTGCTAAATTAGTGTATAGCAATTTGTGATTACTGAATTACTGTATAGCGATTCATGATTGCTTAATTACTGTATAGCTATTCAAAATCCTGAATTACTGTATAGCGATTCATGATTGCTGAATTACTGTATAGCGATTCATGATTGCTGAATTACTGTATAGCGATTCATGATTGCTGAATTACTGTATAGCGATTCATAATTGCTGAATTACTGTATAGCGATTCATGATGCTGAATAACTGTATAGCGATTCATAATTGCTGAATTACTGTATAGTGATTCACGATTGCTGAATAACTGTGTAGAGATTCATGATTGCTGAATAACTGTGTAGCGATTCATGAATGCTAAATTACTGCAAGATGAAAGAGAAATGAGGTCAGTACATGTGGAATGTGATGCCCGACACACGCAGCTGGCTCCGCGCCGTGATCTACAGGCAAAAAAGGAAAGGAATGTTTGTTTAATGACACCCCAGCACATTTTAAACTAAGACTATTTGGTGTCTAACATTGTGGGGGTTTTTTTACACGATAGGAAAGGAAAGGAATGTTTGTTTAATGACACCTTGGCACATTTTAAACCAGGACTATTTGGTGTTTAACATTGTGGTTATTTTTTTTACATGATAGGAAAGGAAAGGAATGTTTGTTTAATGACACCTTGGCACATTTTAAACCAGGACTATTTGGTGTCTAACATTGTGGTTATTTTTTTTACATGATAGGAAAGGAAAGGAATGTTTGTTTAATGACACCTCGGCACATTTTAAGCCAGGACTATTTGGTGTCTAACATTGTGGTTATTTTTTTTACACAATAGGAAAGGAAAGGAATGTTTGTTTAATGATTCATGATTGCTGAATTACGATTCATAATTATCGAATTCTGTATGATTGCTGAATTACTGTATAGCGATTCATGATTGCTGAATTACTGTATAGTGATTCATGATTGCTGAATTACTGTATAGCGATTCATGATTGCTGAATTACTGTATAACAATTCATGATTGCTGAATTACTGTATAGCGATTCATGATTGCTAAATTACTGTATAGCAATTTGTGATTGCTGAATTACTGTATAGGAGCTTATGAAAAAAACAAGCCTGGGGCCTATTTCACTAAACTCTCGTAACGTTGCGATCTCGCAGTGCAATGTTAAAAGACTTGCAAAGAGGATGCTTTGTTGTCTAGCAGAGCCTAAGAGAGTTTTGTGAATTAGAACCCTGGTACTTACTGGCATTATAACAAACATCTCTAAGCCCATCCAGTGTTTTGGCAAACTGGTAAGGGAAACAGTTGGATTGACCTGGTCGACGGCATTCACGTAGACTTTCTTCAGGCCTTCGACGAATGAGTCTAGAAGACTTGTTCCTTTAAACACAACAAAAGCACTATATTGTAAAGTGACTAAACAAGCATTTTGAGAGTATTGCTAAAGCAATACATTTTCCCCACCGGGCCCAATTTTTCCTGTGTGAAAAATGGGCCAATCGCTATCAAAGTTAAACTTGATTTGTAACAGTACATGATAAAGCTATATAAAAAAAAATTCAATATCTTGAGACATTACCCCCAAAAAAGTCCGGAAAACAAATTTTCATATGTCTTAACTTCAAGGACCATAACTCTGTCAATAATTGGTAAACCGCCATGAAAGTCAAACTTGATTTGTAACCGAACATGAGACACAAACTTTCATCTCAATATCTCAAGTCATTCTGAAAAAAAATCTGGAAGATGGATGGATGGATGGTCAGACAGATAGGATGGAGATGAAACCTATAGTCTCCTCGTTAGAACAGTAGCGGACTAAAAAAGATCCCTTGAAGCTTTTCTTTGTTAGAATTGTCTGTTGTGATGTCAGCGAGTTTCCTCTCCATGTCAGACTCAAACATTATTACTGAAGTTTGTTTTGTTTAATGGGGCAGGACGTAGCCCAGTGGTAAAGCGTTTGCTGGATGTGCAGTCATTCTGGGATCGATCCCCATTGGTGGGCCCATTGGGCTATTTCTCGCTCCAGCCAGTGCACCAACGACTGGTATATCAAAGGCTGTGGTATGTGTTATCCTGTCTTTGGCATGGTGCATATAAAAGATCCCTTGCTGCTAATTGAAAAGAGTAGCCCATGAAGTGATGACAGTGGGTTTCCTCTCTCAATATCTGTGTGGTCCTTAATGTTTGACACCATATAACCTTAAATAAAAATGTGTTGAGTGCGTCATTAAATAAAACATTCCTTTCTTTGTTTTGTTTGACGATATCATAAAAGCATAGTGATTAATTAACTCTTATCCACCCAGCTTTACAACCAGAAAACGTCATCGCTGACCCAAGTTTCCAATGTGAAATATGGAATTTTGAACTCAAATAGTAAAAAAACAAACTTAAGTAACACTATTTTGATATGTGTCATAGTTTAAAGGACATATTAGTGATTCAAATTATCAAAATAAAAATTACAAAAAAACTTAATTAATATATTTAAATATATTTTTTTTAAACCCTACGATCACGATCCATGATGTCATTGTTTATGATGCTTTCAAAAAGTTTATTTTCACTTTCAATCTACGACAAGTAATACCATCCATCATCTACTTCAAAGTCTGTATTATCTGTTATTTTCGGCGAATACATCCTTTACAAATCTTCAGTTTTCATTAAATAATGTCCAACATGTTTTAAAAGAAATAAGTATATACAAACAGCGAGAAATCAAACCCATGTGCGTGTTACGTCATCAATAATGTTTACACAAATTTAGGCCATTTTTTTTTTTTTCAGTATTGCAGTAACACCTTAAATATGAATACCAGTCAACAAAATACACTCAACGTGTTCGGTTGTCATTCTGTGTTCCAGTATTCACAGAATCAAGATAGATAACTCCTGTGAATGTTGACAGCTGTGTTTACGAAGACCAGTCACATTTCGACTACAGTCAAGAATGGATTTTTGTGCTAGTTTTGCACATCTCGACTGCTGTCGAAAATCGGAGGGAAAGAGTTAATAATCGGCTATTGGTTGTCAAACATTTGGTAATTTTAACATATAGTCATAGAGATGAAACCTACTATATTTTTCCATTAGTAGCAGAGATCTTTTACATGCACCATCCCACAGACAGGATAGCACATGCCACAGCCTTTGCTATACCAGTCATGGTGCATGTCTTAAATGAGAAATATCTTGTTAAATATAAAAATTACTAATTTTAGTCACCAAAATGGTTACAAATGTCGTACACATTACAATGCCAGCAAACTCAGGATAAACTGGACAAGTAACAGCTAGATCTTGCCTTTCCCATAGACAGGACAGCACATTCCACAGACTGTGATAAACATTCATAAAGATATTTTTCTGGTTAGATATCAATGTCTGTATAGCACTGGATGGGATAAGGAAAAAATAACCAGAGAATGGGTCCACATTTTTTTTCTTTTTTCTACCCTGTCCATTGCCCCACAACTGGTATATCAAAAGCAAGACGAAGGCTTCTAGATTACGGTAGCCCCACTCCCACGACTAGTGCTATTCAATGTTCGGCTAGTAAATAACTACTATTGTCATGCCTGACGGGTGGTGAAATTTGTTTTTGTCAAATGCTGCATTTAAGTCTATTTTGTAAATATGAATATCCACCACAGCCGGTTTATCCTAGTAGCACATGTGCTACGGGCCCTGCACTTCAGGGGGCCATGTGATGATGTGTACATTTATTTTCCCCAGGTAATTTTTTCCCTCTCCCCAATGAGTAGGGTTGAGTACCATGTAAATAACCGTACCCCGGTATACTGCGTTTTTTTAGTAAAATACCACAGTATGTAGCAAGGTATACCATATTAGTAATGACATCATACTAATCACTGCGATTCAGTGATACAATAATTTCCTCAACATACAATGTCATTTATATGCCTTTGAACTTAGAGGCCAAACATATATGACATACATACTATAATCAAATACCAGTAGAGATTCTGACTGATTCAGTTTACACATTACATTCTATTTTCCTCTAAAATTGAGTAAGCATTAAGCAGGACTAAAAATCTTATTAAGAAAATAGCTACATGTAATACTTATAGGTATAACATAGTTATAGAGCCTTGTTATCTTTTAAGACCTTATAGGTATAACATAGTTATAGAGACTTGTTATCTTCTAAGACCTTATAGGTATAACATAGTTATAGAGCCTTGTTATCTTTTAAGACCTTATAAAGTAAATGCAGGGCTTCTAGAATTTTTATAAAATCCACTAGCCATGGGATCAGTGATTTAAAATTTTTACTAGCCATGATTAAAAATTCACTAGCCCTACTTTACTTTACGTAGTGTTTTCCCTAGCTTGTTTTAGCATAGTGCAGCACCATGCCTTAGTAGTCTAGCACCATCTTGCCTTAATCAGCGCCATGCTGCTGCCCTGAGATTAAACAAGCCTTTTTCAGTAATTAATTATAAAATTGCCTTTATAAAACACCCAAAAAGGTATTATTAATTAATAAAATACGCCTTGTATATCTTTTGCCATTCATTTATTAAAGCAAGCACATAAATTACATTAATGTTTATTATAATTAATTTTTGTGTGTATTTTTACTGAAAAACAAGTGCCCCGAAAATGGTGAAAATGCCCCAAAAGTGTTTGGCCTACCATGCCTTACTTAATTTCTAGGGAAATCACTATTACGTTAATAATTTTTTTAACTAAATAATAGTAATAAATGAATGAAATAAATGAACATAATAGTTATTACTTCAGCTGAACTTTAATACTAATAAAAATTGCAAAGTCTAAACGAATGTTTTCTGTTATCACCATTTTAATTATGCCAGTAGCTATTAACTACCAGTAACTTTTATATAGCTACCGTATATCTTCGCCTGTAAGTCGATTTCAGCTATAAGTCGAGTCCCTAATTTCAAGCCATGAAAACGTAGTTTTTTATTGACCCGTTTATAAGTCGACCCATGAAAAACAACTTATAAATATTGAAGTATTTCTTACTTTCAGCACATGAGAACAATAATGTACAATATTTGAACAAAAGAAAATTATTTTACAAACTTCGGTTTTCACGTTTTGTACATCGCAATATTCCAATCAAACTACATAGCATCAAAACGAAATATTCCCTTAGTAGATAATGAAAGCTGTTTGACTGTTACCGTATGGCACTGTACAGCATGGTTTTGTGCACTGACAACAACTTTATTTATAAACACTGACAACAACTTTATTTATAAACACTGACAACAGATCACTACGATAAAACTTAAAGTACATGTATCATCGGTTAATCACATGTTTTGCCGCCATATTAATACATGTAAGGAGGATAACTCTGGAAAGTACACTGGTTTTTGTACCAAATGATGTGTGTCCCTATTGGTCTAGTGAACTGCAGAGATCAGTCTTAAGTTATTTTAAGGGAAGGCTCAGTAATATTCATGACGTTAATCACCGACAAGACATTGTTTGAACAACCATTAATGACAGTGAGCAGATTTCAAAATAAACTCAGGCAACAGGTAGTTAGTATTGTTTACATTTTAGCTATTAGTGATGACTTATTTTAACTAAGTGGACTGTTGTCTTGGCATGTGAGCGACATCGCACGCCTTTTCGCATAACCAAAACCGCTCTAATGCCAAAAAACCCCAAATGGTTATAAAAAATAAATGTGTCAAATTAACATATTTGAGTATAAATACAGGGCATACTTCAACAATAAAACTTGTAAAATAATCCCCAAAACGGTAATATTTTTGGGTGAAATTTTTTTACCCTCTTATAAGTCGACCCCCCAAGTTATAAAATAATTTTTGGGTGAAAAAAAATCGACTTATAGGCGAAGATATACGGTACTCTTATTTCAGTTGATGACCCAGGTAAACAGGTCTCTCTTTATGTTTTCAGTTTGCTACAATGTATTATTGTTCAAGTTAGTTCAAGTTAAATAGTCTTAACATCAATTTAGTTTCAAGAATAAACAAACTCCATAAACTTATGAATGTCTGAGTAAATCATGTAGAGTGTCAATTCCAGTCATTATTATTTCAGGTTAGAAACATAATTGTATTAGTGATTAATATGTGAAATATTTGTTATCGCGCACTCATATATTATCAATGTAATGGGATTTAAAGGAAGGAAATGTTTTATTTAATGACGCACTCAACACATTTTATTGACGGTTATATGGTGTCAGACATATGGTTAAAGACCACCGAGATATTGAGAGGAAACCTGCTGTCGCCACTTCATGGGCTACTCTTTTCGATTAGTAGCAAGAGATCTTTTATATGCATCATCCCACAGACAGGATAGTACATACCACGGCCTTTGTTACACCAATTGTGGAGCACTGGCTGGAACGAGAAATAGCCCGATGGGTTCACCGACGGGGATCAATCCTAGACCGACCACGCATCAAGAGAACGCTTTACCACTGGGTTACGTCCCGCCCCATAATGGGATTTAACGTCAAACATAGGATTATTATTATATTAGAGCAGGAATGTTTGCCTAGCCGGTGGTAGGCAGAAATGATGTGTATTCGTTATAGATCTCTGACTGAGAAAGCGATTGTAACTGTCCAAATATTCGTCTAGCTCTAGAACAGCAGAATAGGCCTTCTTGAGCTAACCACTTATGGTGGAACTAGTTACATGAGAACAGGTCCAACCAAACCATCACTGTCTACAGAGTGGCAACAGGACATTTGGGGCATACGTTTTAAGCTAGGTTTACTAGCACACATATTTCAAATCGATTTATAATCATTATTGTGTGTTTTCATCTGGCTATTACTACATATGTTAAACATTGTCACTGTGACATAGTGTCTATGAAAAAAAACGAAAAAAAAAAAAAATTGTAATAAATAATAGTGTTTTACAAAACACTGTAATGTTTGGATATACACCCACCCAACCCTTCGAGTGTTACGTAATATTTGAATGACCCCTGATGTCTAAGGGCAGTCTGTAGCCCAGTGGTAAAACACTTGTCGGACGCGTGGTAGGTCTAGGATCGAACCCAGTCAGTGGGCCCATTGGGCTATTTGTTATTCAAGTATGTGCATCACAAAGGCTGTGGTATGTGCTACTAATGAGAACATGTAGTGAGTTTCCTATCTTAGACTATATATCAAAATTACCAATTGTTTGACATCCAATAGCCAATCTTTTTGTTCTGCTCTATATAAAAATAAAAAATGTAGCCTGTGCCACTCCACTAGAGGTTGTGCATACGCCCCCAACCCTTCAGATATTGTGCCAGTTTCACAGGCCCATCATGGTTTCTGTCCAGAGGGTAAAACAGGTATGGCACCACACACAAATGTTTTTGTAATTTGTTTTTTAAGTTAACCTTTTAACAAAATTAATTACTCTTATCATTACTGTATGATTTTCTTAACTCTAACCCTAAACTTAACCCATTTTCTTTCTGGGGGAGGTTCCGTGGTTGCATTTAATTTTATAGTGCCATACCCAAACATTTCTTTCTGACAGAAACGCTGCCCATATAGGCTATAGGCTATGGGCTATGGAAACAAAAATAATTAGAAACAAAATGGCCACACTGGCAGTATTTTATTTTATGAACAAAAATGACATAGTTGGGTTTTCACGATTTTAGTTTTTTAAAGTATGTAACTCTTAAGCATAGCATACTCCCTCTTTACCCCATTACATCGTTTTGTACCACATCCCATATCCACTCCCCTCCTCCCAACTTATATGCATGTTTTATACTGAATACTGTTTATAATTGTTTTGGTGTCCAATTCAAGATTATGACCAGTCACCCAAAATAAAGACAAAGAAAACGTCTTTATATGTTACTGTTGTCAAAACACTGGCATGTGACTGTCTTTCAGACTTTCACAACCGGAAAAAAGCTCTTTGAGTTTCATAAATTCATGCTAATGTGCTCTGAAACTTTTGTATTTTTCTCTGCAAGGGGCGGAGGGATGTATCATGTCGGTGCTAATATTATAATCAGTAGACATAGCATCAATAAATTATAATTTCCCAGTGTTCGAGATTAAATTTTTTTTTGGGCAGTACCCCAGTTTGATACTAACATTTCAAAACCTGGTATCCCACCTGAGAATTTAGTATCCCACTTAAATGAAATTCATAAATAACATCATAACAAACTTGAACAACACTCGTTCCCAGTCTATTGCTACGCTGCAATCAAAATTGCAGAATTTGTGAAATCTGCAACCAAATGGAATTAGCAAAACGATTTGCTACATCTATTTTTTAGTAATACCGACATAAATTAATATTTAGCAGTAATCTATAAGTGTTTCTGACATTACTAACGATAAACCTACCTGTATCAATTTTCTACAGATGTGGAATCAATATCTCAAATTAAAAAAACAAATTGAAGGGAGGAAACATCCAACAAAAATAATAGCGACTTAGTAGTTCCCAGTTTATTGCTACACCGCTATTGCTCCAGTGTAGCATTAGACTGGGTACAAGTTGGGGGAGATATTGTTAGAGCATAGCGTTAGACTGGGTACAAGTTGGGGGAGATATTGTTAGAGCATAGTGTTAGACTGGGTACAAGTTGGGGGAGATATTGTTAGAGCATAGCATTAGACTGGGTACAAGTTGGAGGAGATATTGTTAGAGCATAGCGTTAGACTGGGTACAAGTTGGGGGAGATATTGTTAGAGCATAGCATTAGACTGGGTACAAGTTGGGGGAGATATTGTTAGAGCATAGCATTAGACTGGGTACAAGTTGGGGGAGATATTGTTAGAGCTCGAAAATACTCTTACTTAACTTCACCATTAAATGACGACTTATATTGTTTTAGCGAAAAATAAAAACGCAGGATTAAAAAAGACCCCACCATTATATGGTATCCTGGTGGAATACTGGGTTATTCAAGTCTGGTATCCAAAATTAAATTCTGGTATCCCCAGGATATCGGAATACCGTTAATCTCGAACACTGTTTCCCCACTGAATATGTTTGAAATAAAATCTGTCAACTTTGGAAGTTTCAACTAATAATGATTGTATATATGTGAGAAACAATATGTAGGCCTAATCCTCATTTATACACCCACTTCATAGAAATGAACTCAACCACATGACCTACAGTGTACATGTGTAGATTTTACAACATTATCTTATACAACAAAACACTAGAAACGTGACAAATAAATAGTAAACCTTGTTGTAGCTAACATTTAGAATCAACAATGCAACATGTTTTGAACAGTATTTTATATTATTTTATCGCGTTTTCTAGCTTTACAACAAGCAGTTCACTAATGAATAGTAGACTGCCAGGTGACCCAGATAAGCAAATGGCGCTTATTTATACAGCGAGGTGGATCAATCAAACAAAATTGGTTGAAAGCATGTTTGCTGACTGAAAATCAACATTACAAAAATGTTCGCAATTGTTTTTGCAAAACCGGAAATTTGTTTGCCAATTTGTATTATTTTTCGCAAATTTGCAACATTAACAACAACAGAGCGAGCTCTGCAAATGTCCAATTTGGCACGTGTGTTGCAAACAACAAACTTGTCATCTACCATGTTTTTGTTAGTGGCAACGTTTTGAGATTCTAGATACTTTGGGAAATATTTTTATTTTTTCAAAGATTTTGAATGGAACGCAAACAATCATTAACATTTGACATTTACTATTTTGCTTTTTAAATAATTTCTCGAATTTTTTATTTTTTTCATGACACTGATAATTTATTTTTCAGGAATTTCCGTAAAATTATCGTCCACGGAAAGTCCCGAAGGATACCGGTGCAATACAAAACGTACTGGTATGTACCACAACAGAAAAAAATACCGGTATATCAGTATACCAGTAAATACCGCACACCTCTTCTGAGGGGGTTGCAAAATATATATCCTGGGAAGGTGGCCCTGCTGTTATTTGTGCTACAGGCCCCGCGAATCCTTAAACCAGCTCCAATATCCCACCCCACCCCAAAAAAAAACAAAAAAACAATCTAAGGGTTTTTAAGCTCTATCCCTGTTTAGGCGACATATCTAATTATTACTATTAGTAAAATTGTATTTACTTAAAAGTTGGGCTAGTGAATTTGTAATCATGGCTAGTAAATTTAAAAAATCACTATCACATGGCTGATGGATTTGTATATAAAAACTGTAGAAGCCTAGTTCCTTACCTCTTGAACCAACGACAAGAAGATGTGCTGTATTTGGGTCCACGTAGAAAGGTTTTATCGTCAGCGGAGCTGGCTTGGAGGTGTCCACCGATGTATTCAGTTTGCTGAGAACACAGCCCGCGACAACCATCGCCACAGGAAGCAGAGTCTGGAAGAAGAAAGCAATTTTGCTTCGAATCCTTAACAGAAATCTGATCCTCAGAAGGGCCCAGAACCTCTGGGCTGTAAGGCTGCCATCTTTGATGTGTGTGTTAAGATGGGACAGCATGCTATTATATGTGGCCTGTTGGTCGGTGTCCTGTTGGTCGGTGTCCTGATGGATGGTGGTCGGTTGGTCGGTGTCCTGTTGGTCAGTGGCCTGATGGATGGTGGTCGGTTGGTCGGTGGTCTGTTGGTCGGTGGCCTGATGGATGGTGGTCTGTTGGTCGGTGGCCTGATGGATGGTGGTCGGTTGGTCGGTGGCCTGATGGATGGTGGTCGGTTGGTCGGTGGCCTGATGAATGGTGGTCGGTTGGTCGGTGGCCTGATGAATGGTGGTCGGTTGGTCGGTGGCCTGTTGGATGGTGGCCTGTTGGATGGTGATATTTACTTGGTTACCTGAGCTGGGTTGTGTGTGTGTCGGTGTAGTATGTGCCGTGTTTTCGTCTCTCTGGTTGTCTGCCGGATTTACGAATCCAGAAATATCTTCTTGGTCTTCGTCTTCACCTGTTAAAAGTAAAATTAAGGATTGTTTGTTTAACTCGCATTGAGAGTACAGCTAATGCAATATATTTCCAGTACTGGCCTAACAAATTTTCATACCTCCTAATTTCAACGATCATAACTCTGTTACAATACAGCATTTCAGCTCTTGACATTTTTGGGGGATTTGTAAAATTGTAAATAGAACAGATCAAAAGAAAGATCGAAAGACCGATGGAGACAAAACATAAAGTCCCTTCTGGTTGGATCAGTACAGGACCAGAGGTGGATCTAGGGGGGCCCCAGGGCTCCCCCACCCCCTAAATTTTGTGATAGTTATAATTTTATTATATATTAATTTTCATTTTTTTTTACGATCCTCCTCCAAACCTCCCCAAAAGTTCCCATGGCATTCCACCTCATGTCACTGGGGCCCCCCTAATGGATTTTCTGGATCCGCCACTGAGAACTAAAAACATCTCAGCACATTATGGTTATTGGGTGTTTAACACATGGTTTTTGGAAAATAGTGTATGTCTAGCATATGGTTATTTGGTGTCTAAAACCGGCCTTGGTGATGTTGTGATTAAGCCATTGGACATAAGACTAGTGGGGACTGGGTTCACAGCCCGGTACAGGCTCCCACCCAGAATGAGTTTTAACGACTCAATTGATAGGTGTAAGACTACACCCTCTTCTCTCTCATTAACAACTAACCCACTGTCCTGGACAGACGGCCCAGATAGCTGAGGTGTGTGTGTCCTGGAACATTAATTGGATACAAGCACAAAAATAGGCTGAAATAAATTAATGGTGTCTAATTGATGCAGGGCTTCTAGATTATGGTAGCCCCACTACCATGGCCAGTGATATTCAGCGTTGGGCTAGTAAATAACTACTATTACCATGCCAGACAGGGCTTCTAGATTATGGTAGCCCCACTACCATGGCTAGTGATATTCAGTGTTGGGCTAGTAAATAACTACTACAGTGGAAACAAAACCTTGTCAAATGCTGCATTTACATATTTCGTAAATGTGAATATCCTGACCCCTCTTTCCACCCCAATCTAAGGATTTGTAAGCTCAACCTCCCTCTTTAGGTGACATATCTGATTATTATTAGTAGTAAAACTGTAGGGCTAGTGAATTTTTAATCATGGCTAGTACATTTTTAAAATCACTGGTCCCATGGCTAGTTAATTTTTATAAAATTCTATAAGCCCTGATAGACGGTTATTTGGTGTCTAACATACGGTTATTTACAGACTGGGCTATACATCCCACCATGTCTATTAAAAGCCAAGCATGATGCTAGAAACGAAAGGATCAATAAATATGCTAATTCACAACTTATTATTTTCCCTGTCTGTTGATTTGATTGCAGTTATAAAGTTACCTATTTTCAAAAACACTTCCTCCAGTGACGTCATGGAAACGCCGTAACTTCTAATGCCAAGTGACTCTGTCGATGATTCCAGCTTAGAAAACATCTCTTTAAAATACGAACAACAATATAAAATATTTATCTGGAACATACATTTTCAATTCCAGGCTTTGACAAAATAAGAACAACATAAATTATTTATTACAATTTTTTTTTTTATTATTACCAAAGCGGACACACATAACAGGAAAAATATTTTTCATATTTTCCCAATGAGAAATATTCTGCATTGGTTTAACATACAATAATACTATTGGACAATTTAATTCTTATAAATCAATGGCCTTGTTGGTACTTAATATGATGTCATCTCGACTTTGGAAACACACAATGAAGTCACATAGTTTAAAGAGTTTGCATTTATGACTTTCTGTTTTCATTGTTAAATCTGAAATAAAATGTTATTTTAATACAATTCATTATAGAGTTTTTAACTGAACAGATGGAACTTTGGTTAAAATTAATGGTGAGCATGATTAAAATACCAAGTCAGACCTGTCAACCCTCCAGGATTCCACGGGAGTCTCCCAGTATTTAATCAAATCTCCCTCAAACCTGTGCAGGAGACAATTTCTCCTGTTAAATGACATTTTTGTAAGCATGAAAATGCACTTTCCCACCAGCCTCGGTGGCATCGTGGTTAAGCCATTGGACTACAGGCTGGTAGGTACAGGGTTCACAGCCCAGTACCGCCTCCAACCCAGAGTGAGTTTTTAAGGGCTCAATGTAAGGCCACTACACCCTCTTCTCTCTCACTAACAACTAACCAACTAACAACTAACCCACTGTCCTGGATGGACAGCCCAGATAGCTGAGCTGTGTGCCCAAGACAGCGTTATTGAACCTTAATTGGATATAAGCACGAAAATAAGTTGAAATGAAATGAATGAATGCACTTTCGCCAAAATAACATAAGGGAAGTATCTCCACCCTTTTTTTCTCTCACATTTCGGTTTCCGAGAATGTAACAGGCCGAATTGTCCCAACTGTTTAATGTTTGCCTAAGTGATAATTGTAGGATATTTATATTGTTAAAAAAGCACATAGAGTTTATAAACTGATGTGTTATCATATTTGTTGTCATTGTAAAGTTGACAGAAATACACACGATGCATGTTAAAATCACATGTCATAGCAAAACAACGAAAAGACCAATTGGCTATATAAACATACTTGTGTCGGTTAATTTTGTATGTTTGTGCAGTAAAATGTTGGTAACAAGAGTACACTTCAAGAGATTATTTTTGTACAATTAATAAATGTTGTGTCTGACATAAAGTTACTCACGGAAATGGGTATAATTCCGGTATATTTCACACGATGTCAGTAATGAGGTTTTACTTATGATTAATGGAAATACAATGTTTATTGCATCATTATAATGATTTTTAAATTAGTACAATACCACTGTTCCTCATTATACTATAGTAAAAACTCAATATTAATTTATAAGATTTGTATAAATTTGTTTTAGTTACTTAGGTACACAAACCACAAACAAATATGATGCAACCTGTAAGTGTAATACCGTAAACTTACTAATTAATTTTTGTATTTCTTGTTCGTGTTCTTAACATTTTTGGATAAAAGAGTTCTTTTTTTTAAAATATGTATTAAATCATTATAAAACATTGTTTCTATATACTACATGTATGTGGATGTATATTGAAAATTAAAAGGCTTTTCGAGAAAACAAAATAGCTAGGGTAATAAATTGAATAATAAACTCAGTACCAGTTATTATAAAATTTATGTCCATCATAAAAATCATTTTTATTTGTTACATGCTAAAGCTTGTGACATGTGAAAATTATTAAATGGACATTCCTGAGTTTGCTGCATTATAAGATGTTTCCGACTAATACAATATTTCTACTATTAAACTTATATATTATCATGATTCATATAGAAATTTCAAACCTAAATTTAGGGGCTTTTTACGGTAAAATTTAGGGACTAAAACTTTGCTGTCCGCCACCTGCAATGACCTTCAAACTCGACAAAATAATGGGAGTGTTCGAGCGGACCATTGAAATCGACAGAGTACTGTCCTACACATTTTCATAAACAAAAATACGTAAAAAGAAAGAAAGAAATGTTTTATTTAACAACGCACTCAACACATTTTTATTTAGTTATATGGCGTCAGACATATTGTTAAGGACCACATAGATATTGAGAGAGGAAACCCGCTGTCACCACTTCATGGGCTACTCTTTTCGATTAGCAGTAAGGGATCTTTTATATGCACCATCCCACAGACAGAATAGTACATACCACGGCCTTTGTTACACCAGTTGTGGAGCACTGGCTGGAACGAGAAATAGCCCAATGGGTCCACCGAAGGGGATTGATCCTAGACCGACCACGCATCAAGCGAATGCTTTACCACCCAAAAATACATAGAATCCACATAGGCATATATCAGTGTTCTAGCTAGGATTTTGATGGGGCAGGGTGCTAATTTAATTGTCGGGGATTTTTTACATTCATAAATATCATATATGTAGAAATATCTATGCTGGTTTTAATTTACAAAACGTTTTTGGAGGGAGGGGGACAATCAATTTCTAAACCCAAATATATTATTCTTAAATTTGGATTCTTGATGAAACAGTACATTCATCGCCTTATGCAGTATTATTGTAGCAATGTACTAAATATAGACATTATTTAAAAAATCTCGTTCCAGCCAGTGCAACACAACTGGTATGCGCCGTGGTATGTGCTATCCTGTCTGTGGGATGGTGTATATAAACGATCCTTTGCTACTAAAGAAAAAAAGTAGCAGGTTTTTCTCTAAGACTAAATTTCAAAATTACCAAATGTTTGACATCCAATAGCCGATTATTAATAAATTAATGTGCTCTAGTGGTGTTGTTAAATAAAATAAAACTTTAACTATTAAAATGTTTTACAAAAGGTTGGATCACCTAAAAAATCCTATTCTTTTTTCTATTATATAGAGTATTTATACCATTTAATATAATGCCCAAATGTAATTTAAAATAAATAAATGAAATAATTAAAAGAAATCAAGAAATGAAAAAAAAGAAGAAAATGATTAGAAATAAATAAAAAGAAATAAAGAAATAAAAGAACAAACAAATTAAAAAATTGATATAAGGATATATTTGTAACAAGTTGCTCACTGCATTTAAAAATGGCTATTATTGCATGTCAAGGTCTAGATAGATTTCAATAAGTAGCTTTTCTAGACATGCTTTTAACAAAACACAGTTATGCCTACATAGACCAAATAACCAGTGTTGCTAGTTTACTCTGTGCCATATTATAAAGATGCAATCAATGTGTCATTGATAAGGACTACTGACATCCGTTAAAACTATATGTATCTTGGTCTGGGTATTTGCAAAGGCAAAAATTACTTTCAAAAATTTACTTATCAAAATAAATTTCGCATTTGACGTTCTGTCGAAGTTTATCATGATGGTCTACTTTCAACTAGGTGTTTGCTAGGTTTTGTGTGGTTATGTGCGTGATGGTGTGAAGATTACTTCGCATTCAAGCTTTGTAAGACTGCCTGTCCGCTCGTCTGCAGTCATATCGACTAACAATAGAAAAGAAAAAACATACCACGTTACTGCTATCGGCTTTCACAACTGTGGCCAAACAATGTATTGTCAAAGTTTTTTAGTTGGGAATTCAGACTCGTAACAACACTGTACACGCTTTGAGAGGAAAGCAAGATTTTGTATTTTTATTTGACAATGAATTAGGGCAGTGCGGCAACAAACATGGCAATGCCCCTCTATTTATTGCTAGCTAGAACATTGTATATGTCTGATTCAGTTCAGATAATTTTGGAATATTCTGTTTTATTTACTTTACAGAGATTAACTCTTAATGAGTATTTTAGAAACGCGTTTCATTTTAGAATGACAAATCAAGCACTCCCCGAAAGTTACGAATGAATCCTTCTACGAACAATACCGGACATTGACGATGTTTTACGAATGAATTGTTGGTATCATTTTGGCATTGTTTACACACCAATGGTCGAGCAAGCACAGAGATCAACAAATTAAAGTAGATACTGATGTATTCTTGGCAATTTATTTAATGTTTCCGAAAGAAGAAAAATGTCTATCAATTTCAAGGGCTAATATGGCCCAATTTAAGGTCTTTTGTGAACTTGCCCTTAAAATTTTGGGGTTTTTTAGGGCTAGATATCAAAATTGGGACTTTTTAGAACGACCCTTCAAATTTACGGCCTTTTCAAGCATGTGCGAACCTTGTAAATATATTTTCCTGTTTTGAATATCAGTGTCTGTACATTCGATGCGTTTCTAGTCATCATAATATTTGCAAGTAGCCCAAACTGGATTTGGTATCCCAATAATTTCGTATGTACGAAAATATATATATTAGGGAGTAAAATTAAGTTTGACCTAGTACAACCGTTAAGACGATCACAAATACATTTAATATATAGTCACTAATATTTTATTTAGACAAATATATTTAACATGTTATTACAGTTATTAACAAGAGTACTGGTGAGGTACATGATACGCCCATCAGGACTCTGATGGAAAACCATATCTATATTAATTAATATGTTATGAGTATGATTCAATTCTAATTATGTGAAATATTTGCAATGGGATGGATGAACAGTTTGTTTTGGACCAACCACCATCCCAAGTTGTTCTTACCTGTGAGGTTCGATCGTTTTGTATGCAGCTGCATGCAAGATATGGTCCGGACAAAGATTTACTTTTATGTGCAGTAGACCATGAAAAGTAGGTCACAGTGATATAGTAATAGTACGCGACACACTGCCATCCCAAGTTGTTCCTAGATGTGAGGTTTGATGGTCCTGTATGCATCTGTATGCAAGATATGGTCCAGACAAGAAAACGTTAATGGACGGACAACACCATACTATAATACAACCCATAGATGGGCGTATAAAAGTCTTTGTTGATTGACCTCATCTTAACAATCGCCTAAAACTGTACCTTTAAACTTACAACATAAATTTGATAATAACTGGTGAATCCTCTCTACATTCCAGGGGCCAAATTTACATGGCATTGTGTTTTTGGACTGTACTGTGAAGATTTGATAAATTAGGTGCTAGGTTTATCAAAAAGTTTGTTTTGTTTAAAAGCATAATGAAGGGGGTAGTTGGGGGTGGGAAGTGATAGCCACATACCTGGAAACTTGTTCACTTCTGTTACAGGCATAATGAAGGGGGTAGTTGGGGGTGGGAAGGGGATGGTTGTGGGTGGGAAGCGATAGCCACATACCTGGAAACTTGTTCACTTCTGTTACAGGCATAATGAAGGGGATGGTTGGGGGTGGGAAGCGATAGCCACATACCTGGAAACTTGTTCACTTCTGTTACAGGCATAATGAAGGGGATGGTTGGGGGTGGGAAGCGATAGCCACATACCTGGAAACTTGTTCACTTCTGTTACAGGCATAATGAAGGGGATGGTTGTGGGTGGGAAGCGATAGCCACATACCTGGAAACTTGTTCACTTCTGTTACAGGCATAATGAAGGGGATGGTTGTGGGTGGGAAGCGATAGCCACATACCTGGAAACTTGTTCACTTCTGTTACAGGCATAATGAAGGGGATGGTTGGGGGTGGGAAGCGATAGCCACATACCTGGAAACTTGTTCACTTCTGTTACAGGCATAATGAAGGGGATGGTTGTGGGTGGGAAGCGATAGCCACATACCTGGAAACTTGTTCACTTCTGTTACAGGCATAATGAAGGGGATGGTTGTGGGTGGGAAGCGATAGCCACATACCTGGAAACTTGTTCACTTCTGTTACAGGCATAATGAAGGGGATGGTTGTGGGTGGGAAGCGATAGCCACATAACTGGAAACTTGTTCACTTCTGTTACAGGTGTAATAATGAAGGGGGTGGTTGGGGGGGGGGGGGGGGGAAGTGATAGCCACATACCTGGAAACTTGTTCACTTCTGTTACAGGCATAATGAAGGGGATGGTTGTGGGTGGGAAGTGATAGCCACATACCTGGAAACTTGTTCACTTCTGTTACAGGCGTAATAATGAAGGGGATGGTTGGGGGTGGGAAGCGATAGCCACATACCTGGAAACTTGTTCACTTCTGTTACAGGCGTAATAATGAAGGGGGTGGTTGGGGGTGGGAAGTGATAGCCACATACCTGGAAACTTGTTCACTTCTGTTACAGGCGTAATAATGAAGGGGGTGGTTGGGGGTGGGAAGTGATAGCCACATACCTGGAAACTTGTTCACTTCTGTTACAGGCGTAATAATGAAGGGGATGGTTGTGGGTGGGAAGTGATAGCCACATACCTGGAAACTTGTTCACTTCTGTTACAGGTGTAATAATGAAGGGGGTGGTTGGGGGGGGGGGGGGGGGGGACAGCCACATACCTGGAAACTTGTTCACTTCTGTTACAGGCATAATGAAGGGGATGGTTGTGGGGGGAAGTGATAGCCACATACCTGGAAACTTGTTCACTTCTGTTACAGGTATAATGAAGGGGGTGATTGGGGGTGGGGGGGAGTGACAGCCACATACCTGGAAACTTGTTCACTTCTGTTACAGGCATAATGAAGGGGATGGTTGGGGGTGGGAAGTGATAGCCACATACCTGGAAACTTGTTCACTTCTGTTAATGAAATAATGAAGGGGGTGGTTGGGGGAGGGGGGGGGGGGTAGTGACAGCCACATACCTGGAAACTTGTTCACTTCTGTTAATGAAATAATGAAGGGGGTGGTTGGGGGTAGTGACAGCCACATACCTGGAAACTTGCAAACTTATATTAATGGCATAACAAAGGGGGTCGTTGGGGGCTGGGGTTGTTAGGCACATACCTGGAAACTTGCAAACTTCTGTTAATGAAATAATGATGGGGGTGGTTTGGGGGGGGGGGGGGGGAGTGACAGCCACATACCTGGAAACGTGTGAACTTGTGTTAATGGCATAACAAAGGAGGTCGTTGGGGGCTGGGGGTGATAGCCACATACCTGGAAACTTGTGAACTTCTGTTAATGGCATAATGAAGGAAAGCTCCTGGGCGTGGGATCTCATCAGCTGTACACCAGACACATGTTGTCTCAGCAGATCCAACACCCTGTCCACAATGCAATCAGGATCCACCACCATGCTGGACGGAATGGAGGAAGGAAGGCAAAGTTTTATTTAATGATGCACTCAACATATATTATTTACGGTTATATGGTGTTATACATATGGTTAAGGACCACACATTATTGAAACCCGCTTTCACCACTTCATGGGCTACTCTTTTCAATTAGCAGCAAGGGATCTTTTAGATATACACCATCCCACAGACAGGATAGTACTTACCATGGCCTTTGTTACACCAGTTGCGGAGCACTGGTGGGATTGAGAAATAGCCCAATGGGTCCACTTGGGGGTCGATCCCAGACTGACCGTGCATCAAGTGAGTGCTTTATCACTGGGCTACATCCCACGTCTTATTGTTAGACACAGCTCCTATTAGCAGTAGCTACTGAGGAAATTCCCTATTAGCTCAAATGGAAGAACATTGAAAAATTCTCTGTTAGCTCAAATGGAAAAACAACAGAAAAATTCCCTGTTAGTTTAAATGGAAGAACAATAGAAAAATTCCCTGTTAGCTCAAATGGAAGAATAGAAAAATTCCCTGCTAGCTCAAACAAAAAAAAAATGGATTCTGTATCCGAAGGATTTGGGGTTCGAATGCTTTGAGAAGTGAGTGGTTGGTTTAATATTTGCTTAACAACATCGTGGCACATTTGTAAACAACGACGATTTAGTGCCTAACATATGATTGTTTCGACGTTAGGTCGAGAATACAGAGAGAAAACGCACAAACCGCTACACAGGCTACTACTACTAAAACAGCAGTAAGGGTTCTTCTCAAGGATGCATATTACAATTACAAATGTTTAACATTCAATAGCCAATGAATAATAAATCAATGTGCTCTAGTGGTGTCGTTAAACAAAACAAAATGTTAACTTTAATAAAGCAAAGTTCAGGATGCTTACTTCAAATGATATCCAATCCCAAATCGGTTTTTCAGAAACAATGATGATCCGCAACACTTCAACTTGCCATGGCTAATAATGGCTTTACGATCTGAAAATAAACAAAAGCATAAGCTAGTATCTTCCTCCAGCCTAGCTACCTGCTGCTAAGAAAGCTGGTCTGTTCCACAGCACTACATAATGATTGAGGTGGAAGTGCCTCTTAACAGTGGCCGATATGATCAAGGAAGGAAGGAAATGGTTTATTTAACGACACACTCAACACATTTTATTTACGGATATATGGCGTCGGACATATGGTTAAGGACCACACAGATATAGAGGGAGGAAAACCACTGTCACCACTTCATGGGCTACTCTTTTTGATTTGCAGCAAGGGATCTTTTATATGCACCATCCCATAGACAGGATAGCACATACCACGGCCTTTGATGTACTCCAGTCGTGAGCCCAATGGGCCCACTGACGGGGATCGATCCCAAACCCACCACACATCAAGTGAGCGCTCCCAATTTGATCAATAAACATTCTTCAAAATGGCCAAACTGTACACACATAATCAATGAAGATGAAACAATGTTGCAAACAGCTAGCTACAACATCACTGGAAAGAAAAACACAACAGTGAAGCAACTGTAACGCTGAGACAGACAACGACTGAGACGTGGAAACGGAATTACTGAGTAAACAAGAGCCTATTAATATTAAATTTAATGTTAGATTCAATATTAAATTTCTGATTAAATTTTCCGAAAATATGTCTCTACCAGTTTGCGGAAACTGCCCTACAAGACAATTGTTCCAAATTTCAGAATAATTCAATAAAAACTCTAGGAAACAATACTTTCAAAGTTTCAATGTTAAATAAATACAAAAAAGAAAAAAAAAACCTTTAAAAAATACCCACAGTTTATAATGTGAGACCAAATATCCACAGTTTAAAAATGTGCTAAGAAATCTCCTACTACCTGCTAGTATGTCGGCTTCATCCATGAAATGTGTTGTCAACAGAATTATCTTTCCTTCTTTACTCTTCTTCAGCAGTGACCACAGGTGGCGCCGAGAATATGGGTCCATTCCCGCTGTTGGTTCATCAAGAAACAGGATCTGTTGGTTTAAACAACATTTACTGTTATGATCTACAAAATAAGTGGTTTGAAAATATGCCAATTCAAGACCTGTGATTTCAAATGTTCAACAAAACATTACCTTAGGATCCCCAATCAGGGCCTGTTATTTCACATTATCAACAAAACATTACCATAGGATCCCCAATCAGGGCCTGTTATTTCACATTATCAACAAAACATTACCTTAGGATCCCCAATCAAGGCCTGTTATTTCACATTATCAACAAAACATTACCTTAGGATCCCCAATGAGGGCCTGTTATTTCACATGATCAACAAAACATTACCTTAGGATCCCCAATGAGGGCCTGTTATTTCACATGATCAACTAAACATTACCATAGGATCCCCAATGAGGGCCTGTTATTTCACATGATCAACTAAACATTACCTTAGGATCCCCAATGAGGGCCTGTTATTTCACATGATCTACTAAACATTACATTAGGATCCCCAATGAGGGCCTGTTATTTCACATTATGAACAAAATATTACCGTAGGATCCCAAATCAAATCATCAACTAAACATTACCTTAGGATCTGCAATGAGGCTGTTATTTCACATTATCAACAAAACATTACTGTAGGATCTCCATTGAGGGCCTGTTATTTCACATTATAAACAAAACATTATCTTAGTATCCCCAATGAGGGCCTGTGATTTAACATTATCAACTAAATATTACCTTAGGATCTCCAATCACATTATCAACAAAACATTATCTTAGGATCCCCAATGAAGGCCTGTTATTTCACATGATCAACAAAACATTACCTTAGGATCCCCAATGAGGGCAATAGCGACCGACAGTTTCCTCTTCTGACCTCCACTCAGGTTTTTAGAAACCACGTTAGCTTGATGAGCAATATCCGCATCTCTCATCGCTTTCTCAACCTGGAGGATACATAAACTAATGAATCAATGAATAAATAAATGAATGGAGGAATGAACAAAAGAATAACAAAGGAATATTAGTTTAACTGCACCCCAGATCATTTCAAACTAAGGTTATTCTGATGTCTAATATATGTGTGTTTCAGCACTTGGTCAAGAGAAAGAGGAAACCTGTTGTCAATACATAGGTTACTCCAACAATAAGGCAGTAAGAGATCTCTTTTATTACCCATATGGTTAAAATATCTTGGTACATATCAACGAGATATGTCCCACTAGAACGCCAAGTGGGACGTAACACTATCGACGTCACAGGATGACGTCATCAATTGGCACACAACCTTATAGGAACGTCAACGAAACGAGATGAGTGATATAAATTAAAATCGATTATGGGTAATAAATAGGATATTAAACTTGCTACCATTTCGTATCATGTTTATGTTCATGTTTATGTCCCTCGTGAAATAATTTTCATTGTCACTTGCTAAAGCTCATGACAATTGAAAATAATTTCACTTGGGACATAAACATGATACGAAATGGAAGCTTGTTTAATATCCTATAAATATGAACTATTCCACAGACAGGACAGTACAACGATGGCCTTTGAAATACCAGCCATGGGACGCTGGTTGGGGAAGAAAAGATATCCCTAATTCAATCGAGAGCATTTGATCCCAAGGCCAAACATACTTCAGGCAATGAATCTAAATAAACAGATAATCCTTAAATGAAAAATAGATACCAGGAAGGAATTGTTTTATTTAATGACACACTCAACACATTTTATTGACGGTTATATGGCGTCAGACATATGGTTAAGGACCACACAGATATTGAGAGAAGGGGGGAAGGAAATATTTTATTTAATGACGCACTCAACACATTTTATTGACGGTTAATATCAGACATCAGACATATGGTTAAGGACCACACTGATATTGAGAGAGGAAATTACTGTCGCCACTTCATGGGCTGCTCTTTTCGATTAGCAGCAAGGGATCTTTTATATGCACCATCCCGGACAGGGTAGTACATAACACAGCCTTTGATATGCCAGTTATGGTGCACTGGCTGAAACGAGAAATAACCCAATGGGTCCACCGATGGGGATCGCTCTCAGATCAACCATGCATCGAGCGAGTGCTTTACAACTGGGCTGCGTTCGGGCCCCCAAATAAATAGATACCAACCAGACGGGCTTTATCTGCATCTCTTACACCCTTGATGCCAGCGAAGATCAAAAGGTGTTCCTCACACGACAGCTCATCATACAGAATGTTGTGCTGGGGACATACCCCCGTCATCGCCCGAATCCTCACCATATCAGCACTGTCAGAAACGTCCTGGAAATACAACATACAGCTAGTGGTGTAACAATACACCGAACCATCAATACGTTGCCAGGGCTTCTAAAATTTATATAAAATCCACTAGCCATGGGATCAGTGATTTAAAAAATGTACTAGCCACGATTAAAAATTCACTAGCCCTACTTTACTTTAAGTCAATACAATTTTACTAAATAATACTAGTAATAATTGGATATGTGACCTAAAGAGGGAGATAGAGCTTTAAAAAACTAACATTGGGGGTTGGGGTGGGGGCAGGGGCAGGATATTCATATTTACAAAATAGACTTAACTGTAACATTTGACAAAATTCACAAAACCATCGGGCATGGCAATAGTAGTTATTTACTAGCCCAACATTGAATATCACTAGCCATGGGAGTGGGGCTACCATAATCTAGAAGCCTCGTCGGGCATGGCAATAGTAGTTATTTACTAGCCCAACATTGAATATCACTAGCCATGGGAATGGGGCTACCATAATCTAGAAGCCCTGGTTGTGATAGTCAGTACCTTGATAGCAATGCGTCAATAGTTAATTCAACTATCGATAACTATCGCAATTGTTTGCTCAACTATCGATAGTTTCAATAGTATGCATAGTGAAATATGGTCTGCGACAAAGTACAAACACAGACAAACATACGTACATATGCACACACACACGCACACACACACACATATACAAACACACACACATACAGACAAACACACACACATACAGACAAACACACATACATATTGGAAGACATGTAAAACAAATTTGCAAAATATCTATTCATATTACTGTTATCAAGCAATTTAAGAATTCACAATACTATCACTATTGCAATACTATTACAATAGTAGTTTAACTATCGCAATACTACTGCAATAGTAAAACAGACCGTTTATAGACGTTTTGTTCTGACCTGACATTTAAAAAGGGTCCATGAAAAACAGCTAGTGTTGAAGGACTTCAGGTTTACTGAGGGTTCTGTTTTAAAGGGTTTCACTGTATAATATATGACATACACAGTATCATAGCAGGGTTTCTGCCAGAGGGTAAAATGGGTATGGCACCATATCCAAATTATTTTGCAGATTTAATTTTTTTAAGTTAACCATTTCACAAATTAATTATTCTTATCATTATTGTATGATTTTTTTAACCCTAACCCTAAATTTAATCCATTTCTTTCTGGGGGAGACCCTCCATACTCCCTGTTGTCTGTGGTTGCATTAAATTCCACAGCGCCATACCCAAAAATTTCTATCTGGCAGAAATACTGCATAGATAAATTAAACACTATTAATACAAAAGTATGCAGTCTTTAGCATATGTCCCCTAGGAATGGAAGGTTAAATGTTTGTTTTTGATTAACAACACCACTAGAGCACATTGATTTATTAATCATCAGCTATTGGATGTCAAACATTTGGTAATTCTGACATATTATAGTCTTAAAGAAAACCTGCTACATTTTTACCGCAAGCAACAAGGAATCTTTTAAATGCACTTTCCCACAGGCAGGACAGCACATACCACGACCTCCTAGGCATCCTAGATATGGATTGCTGGGACAAGACAGAAAAGTAAAAAGAAAAGAAACAGGTGAATTGTTTCAGTAAGAAAACACATTCATGCTTCTGTTTAATAGGGTTAAAGGTTTAACTCTACCAAGCCCTTTCCCACAGGCAGGACAGCACATACCACGACCTCCTAGGCATCCTAGATATGGATTGCTGGGACAAGACAGAAAAGTAAAAAGAAAAGAAACAGGTGAATTGTTTCAGTAAGAAAACACATTCATGCTTCTGTTTAATAGGGTTAAAAATTTAACTCTACCAAGCCCTTTATAGTTGCTGTTCCTGAACTAGGAGGAGATAATCCACAAAGCATATTAATCAGAGTTGTCTTCCCAGCTCCATTGTGACCAAGCAGTGCTGTGATTTGGCCTTCGTATATATCCAGAGACAGTTCTGAAATGAATTTTTAACACCACCTCAGCACATGGTTGAATATGTTTCCATTGAGAGTAAAAAATAAAAGAACCTCCCTGCTACCACATAAGACACATGATTGAGACGCGAAAAACCCCAAACACAACAGAGAATGGATTAGAGGTGTAACGAATACACAGGGTGGCGAATACGATACGTATCACGAATATAAGGTGACGAATACAACTTTTTATTCATGAATACAATGCATATAGGCAAAAACGTGCTGACAAGTCAGAAATTCACAAATAATAATTAAAACATGGTATTATGATGCATTTGCTTATTCAGTTGCATGTATACAGTTTATCTTTAAAAATAAAAAATTAAAAAAATAAAATATATATATATATATATATATATATATATATTTTATTCAAAGTAATGTGCAGTTCTCTGTGCTTAAAACATCAAAATACAAAATAAACTGAACAGTGAACAACCGCAAATAATCTTGATAATGTCAAGCAAAAGGGTCTATTTTTTAATCAATTACAATGTTTTTCTTCAAAAAGACTAGAATGTACCTCGGAAAACCTCTATCGATTTCGTTTCGTGAATGTCTCTACCGAGTTCACTTCCAGCAGCGTATAATTTGACTTTCTGTATCTTCGCCAGCTAATCATTCCATTTTTTTTATTTATCTTTGAGTTATTTCAAAATGGAATCAATTAATAGATGGAATGGTATACCTTAGCTGTCGAAGATGATGCCCTGAATTATAATAATTTAATATAAACCAATAAAGCCATCAATTACTAAATAGATCTGTGAATTGTACACGTGATTTTCGGCAGAAAGGTGGTTCGTTTTGTGGGGACACATATACAATATATGTTACCGTAATTGATCGTGTGATCCATATATCATTATTTTATTTGGGACAGTAAACTAATTCCACAAGCATCAGAGCCATTATCGTGTTTTAGGAAAAAAAATACATGTAGGCAACAAACCATATGACGTGTTGACACTGTCTGCATACAGTACTTGTCTCTTTTACAATTGTTGTCTCGCCATTTTTATATTTGGGAAAACCGAAATATTTCCATACAATTGATTTAAATTTTGAAGGGGCATCAGCGATGCCCACTAGTTCGGACATTATTAAATGGGACGCCACAGAAAGTTAGAGAACGCTAACCTCATTTCCATGCGAATGCAGCAGAAACAGCCGAAGTCTGAACTAGACTGTCAATAAACCCTCTACGTATGTTCAATTTTAGACTTGCGAAACAGTGGTCCAGACTCCAGTCTAATAATTGTCATGATGGCCTTAATAGTATATATTGTAAGCCTACGTATCTGCGTTTGATATAAAATAATTGCTGTTGAATTTCAATTCAAACTACGTGACTGGCGTATGCTTAAACATACGACATGCAGTTACATTATAATATTCGCGTATATTCGGTTCAAGCAGCAGCAAATACGAATACAACTACGATACAGGTCGCTGTTCGGTGCACCGAATATTCGAGTGTATCGTTACACCACTAGAATGGATCCACTTAGGGGGTTCGATCCTGCGATCAAAGCACCTGAGACGAGCATTCTACCAACTGAGCTACATGTAGGTCTCACTCCTATAGATCAAAATGTCAGTGCAAAAACACTATACTCATGTCACATTAGTAAAGGAAGGAAGTGTTTTATTTAACGATGCACTCAACACATTTTATTTATGGTTATATGGCGTCAGACATATGGTTAAGGATCACACAGATATTGAAAGAAGAAACCTGCTGCCGCCACTTCATAGGCTATTCTTTTTGATTAGCAGCAAGGGATCTTTTATATGCACCATCCCATAGACAGGATAGCACATACTACGGCCGTTGATGTACCAGTTGTGGTGCACTGGTTGGAGCGAGAAATAGCCCAATGTGCCCATTGATGGGGATCGATCTGTCACATTAGTCTGCATGGCACAAAAGTCTGCACATGTTAATTATGTTGCATTACTTCTTGAAACAAGTGTTAGGGTATGTTTGTAAACAAATAAACATTAATTTAATTCATACTTTTTTTTTTTTAAAACAACACATCTTGATTGTGAACATATATGTAAAACTAGTAGATAACAATTGATGGAAAAAAACCTCTGAATTAATGCACTAAAAGTATACTTTTGCCAGCCTCGATTAACATATTTTTGTATCACCTGTCAACACATGTCTGTCACCGGTGTAATGATCAACCTTGCATATCAACTTACACAAGTTTACATAGAAGCTTCAATATATACCTTATTGTAATTTATGAATCCATAAATGAAATAAAATATTTTATTTTATCTGTTAAAGTAAACATCCAAGCATACTTTGAATTTCCCTCGAGTAACACAGCACAACCAATATGGCTGCTTAGACTATAAAGCTTACAGCATGGCCTATTTTTAGCTATAGTCTGTTCCATAAATGTTATCATTGATTGTCCTATATGGCCAACAAACACTATTTGTGCTCATTTACACTTAATAAGAAATTGTTGTTGAATAATGATCATACATTTTGACATTGGCTTGTTTAACTTGTCATTTTGTTTTATCCAAACTAAGGAGCATGGAACACCATTTATATTTAACTCCTTTGCATAATCTAAATTTTACTGACTATAATAGGAAAGTCGGATCCATTACCTATTGTTGTTTCTGTGAATATTAGCGACAGAATTGGTTGTTTTAATGTTTGCTGCACAGACTTATGTGCTGTCATGCAGGCTAGTAAATACAGGTGGATGTCACTAAAAGTGTGCTCATTAATTGAAAATTAATTTTTTTAAATTAAAATAACTTTCAGTAGTAACACGTTTATTGCTCCATTGTACTGTGCCGGTGAAACAAATATTTTTAAAGAAAGATTTTAACTTTAAAATATAACACAAATGCTTAGGTGCCCAGACTTAGGTGCCACCAGTGTATGTCAAATAACTAACAAGAATTCTGTAGAATTAAATATCTTGACTACCATAAACTGATTCGGTAAATAAATAAATAATTTGTGGTGTAACATACAGGATTAATCTATATCTTAAAAACATCACCCCACCCCAACCCCACCCCACTCCCAGAAAACAATTTCAATTCAATTCAATATTTTTTTAATAACTTCTTGTTTAATTTAATAAATTAAAAACTTGTTTAACATACACTGAGATGAACATTCATAAATGCAACAATAAACCAAGTTTGTAAGAATGAATGAATGAATGTTTAACGACACCCCAGCACGAAACGTTTGTAAGAAGTGAACCTAAACACAGGGATGTGAGAGGGGCTGGAACAAAAAAGCTTCCTGCAACCAGGGGCCAGGGGCCGCTCAAGGGTCCCTGAAGGAAAATTGTTGTTTGCAACCCATGGAACTGCCAAAAATTGCATTCAGTGCTAACAAATCTAAACTGGTTATAACTTATAATATAAGGCACACATCATAAACTTGACACCATGAAAACATGCAAATGAACCTTGTGTGGTCAACAGTATTGAATATCATGTTGTTTTTTTTATAGACGAAATGGAAAAGCGCATTTCCACGTAGCTCTCACATCCCTGTAAACACAAAAACGTAACATTAAGCTAAATGTAACTATGGTCATTGCCACAGCTGAGAGAGTAATACTTCTATTGCTATCTGGGGGCGGGGCATAGCCCAGTGGTAAAGCACTTGCCTGATGCACAGTCAGTCTATGATCAATCCCTGTTTAACGCTACTGGAGGTCAAACATTTTGCAATTTTGACATATAGTTGTAGAGAAAGAAACCCACTACAATTTTCCATTGGTAGCAAGGGATCTTTTATATTCACCATCCCACAGACAGGATAGCACATACCATGGCCTTTGATATACCATGGAATGAGAAATAGCCCAATGGGCACACCGACAGGAATCAATCCTAGTCTGATACACATAATAAGGTGTGCGCTTCACCACTGGGTTACATTCCACCCCAATAGCAACACATGCATGATCACTGAAAAGTGAACCAACTGAGGTAAGCACAACTGAAACCTGTACTCACCATTTACAGCTTTGACCGTGTTCTTACGACTTTGAAACTCTTTAGAAATGTTGAATATTCTGTAATACATAATTCATTACACTTTAAATAATACGTGATTGTGAATCAATGAATATTTAACGACACACCCATGCACGAAGAACTTTGGAACTCTTTAGAAATGTTAAATATTCTGTAATAAATAATTCACTTTAAATATGTGATTGCAAATCAATGAATATTTAATGACACCCATGCATGAAGGAAGGAAGGAAATGCCTGCATTTTGGCATTTATTTATTTAAACCTTCCATTTTGGCATTTATTTACCTAAGCCCTGCAATATGGTATTTATTTACCTAAGCCCTGCAATATGGTATTTATTTACCTAAACCCTGCAATATGGTATTTATTTACCTAAGCCCTGCAATATGGTATTTATTTACCTAAACCCTGCAATATGGTATTTATTTACCTAAGCCCTGCAATATGGTATTTATTTACCTAAGCCCTGCAATATGGTATTTATTTACCTAAACCCTGCAATATGGTATTTATTTACCTAAGCCCTGCAATATGGTATTTATTTACCTAAACCCTGCAATATGGTATTTATTTACCTATTCCCTCCATCTTGGCATTTATTTACCTAAGCCCTGCAATATGGTATTTATTTACCTAATCCCTCCATTTTGGCATTTATTTACCTACGCCCTGCATTATGGTATTTATTTACATAATCCCTGAATTTTGACATTTATGTCTCTAATACCTGCATTTTGGCATTTACTTACCTAAGCCCAGCTTTGGATGCAAGTTCTGCAGGTACTGGTTCCAAATTGTCTGAATCAATTTGTGATGCCCTCTGGTATCCATTTATCAGAGAAGGTAACTCTGTGGGTTTTTTCTTGCCAAACCAGTAGGATGGCATCAAGCAGAACCATGGCTTGTACCGAGGACCATACTCTCCTAAAATACAAACACATTTTAATTAGTTCAACTTCATTAACTTGATCCCCAGGACTATATTAATTTACATTTAAATTGTGTTTTTTTATCCCTCTGCCCCATTTCTTTTCTCTTCTTTGACTTTCATCTCACTTCTTCCCTATCAGGCAGCTCCTCCTATCTTTCAACTTTTTTTCACTGCCTACCTCCACATCCCAGTCCTTGTCTCTCTAACCACAACATGTGCTTGTCTCTTGTGGCTATCCATGCTACACACCTGCCATTCCCCATCTGATATAGCTGTGGGCTTAGTTTGACCACTTCGGAGAGTATTCAGTAGTTACTTCCGGCGTTGTTATGAGGCATTTGTACAAGAGGCAGAGGACGAGGATGCCAGATGGGTGCAGGGAAGTACACAGAGACTCAGATTATGGCAACCATTTGACATATTACTATATTTCCTATGTATATTGAGCATCGGTATTTAATCCTTTTGTAGTCTTTTATTTCCTGTCACGCCTAATGGCATTTAGGGCAGCGACAAAGTTCCTCCACACCGGTCTATCCCTTGCCAATCTCTCGATGGTACCCCCAACTGTGTCCTGTCTCCTTCATCTTTATTTCCACTGTTCGGCGCCATGTTATTTTCGGTCGTCCTCTCTTTCTTTTCCCTTCAGGGGTCCAGCGCACTGCAGTTCTGGTGATGATGGTTCGCATGCTTTTCTGATTGGTCTCTTCCAGTACTTGCTCATTGGAGAATTTTCTCGGTTTTGTAGTACTATTTAAAAAATATTCACACATGATAAGGCTAGCTAAACATTAACTCTCCTGTAACTAGTCTGAGGGGAATGATGGGGAGCCAAAGTAATAGCTCTCCTTAACCGGCAATTTTACTATTCATTCACGGCCCGATTTGAAATCCTTTCTGGGGCGGGGCAGGGCATAGCCCAAAGGTAAAGTGTTCGACTGATGCACAATCAGTCTGGGATCGATCCCCCCTGTTGGTCAGCCCATTGGGCTATTTCTCATTCTAGCCAGTGCACCACAACTGGTATATCAAATGCCATGGTACGTGGTATCCTGTCTGTGGGATGGTGTAGCAGCGGGTTTCCTCTCTAAGACTATATGTCAAAATTACCAAATGTTTGACATCCAATTTGCCAACGCTTAATAAATCATTGTGCTCTAGTCATGTCATTAAATAAAACAAACCGTAACTTTTTAAAAATCCTTTCCACACCCGTGAACTCTAGTTTTAATGTGATGTGATCTTACCAGGAATAACATGGTCGAAGTAGACAGCCAATAAGAAATAGATGAAACTGTCAACGAGGAGCATCAGGATAGGAGCAAACAGTGGAAAATCTCCAAGAGTCATCGTGGAAAATGACATGCCTCCACTAGCAATATCCAGAAATATCCCCTGTAAATAGCAACACATCAATATCCCGAAATATTCCCTGTAAATAACAACACAACATCAATATCCTGAAATATCCCCTGTAAATAACAATACAACATTAATATCTAGAAATATCCCCTGTAAATAACAACACAACATCAATATCCAGAAATATTTCCTGTAAATAACAACACAACATCAATATCCAGAAATATCCCCTGTAAGTAACAACATAACATCAATATCCAGAAATATCCCCTGTAAATAGCAACACCACATCAATATCTAGAAATATCCCTTGTAAATAACAACATCAATATTCAGAAATATCCCCTGTAAATAACAACATAACATCAATATCCAGAAATATCCCCTGTAAATAACAACACATCAATATCCAGAAATATCCCTTGTAAATAACAACACAACATCAATATCTAGAAATATCCCCTGTAAATAACAACATATCAATATCCAGAAATATCCCCTGTAAGTAACAATACAACATCAATATCCACAAATATCCCCCGTAAATAACAACACATCAATATCCAGAAATATCCCCTGTAAAGAACAACATAACATCAATATTCAGAAATATCTCCTGTAAATAACAACACAACATCAACATCTCGAAATATCCCCTGTAAATAACATAACATCAATATCCACAAATATCCCCTGTAAACAATAACACATCAATATCCACAAACATCCCCTGTAAATAACAACACAACATCAATATCCACAAACATCCCCTGTAAATAACAACACAACATCAATATCCAGAAATATTACCTGTAAATAACAACACAACATCAATATCCAGAAATATCCCCTGTAAATAACAACACAACATCAATATCCAGAAATAACCCCAAATCCTAAGTACATGGAATTACATAGTTGCAGCCAGTGCAAGCATTGGAGCCCCCACCCCCCACCCCACCTCACCTGGTTCCTGGCCACCTCATCTCATTTATTGAAAAAGCAAGTGATCTGGTACACGACCCCTACCCCTATCTCGGTTCATACTCTAGCTACACCTTACCTGGTCCAGGGCCAAAGCCAGTGCCACGGGTGACAGGAGACAAGAGTCCCCATCACTTGGCCGGTGGAATGCTGTAGTCGTAGCCGGTGTAAGCATTCTAAACACCCTCACCTCACCCCACCTGGTCTATGGCCAAGACATGCCAATTATCACCTCACCTCATCTATGGCCAAGACATGCCAATTATCACCTCACCTCATCTATGGCCAAAGCAAGCGCTCAAGCCACCCGACTTTTACCTCTACCCCGGTCCATGGCCAAGGGAAACACTCTAGCCACACAACCCCCATCTTACCTGGTCCAGGGCCAAAGCCAGTGCGATGAGCGACAGAAGACAGAGCACCAATCGACTGGCTGGTGGAATGCTGTAGTTGTAGCCGGCGCAAGCATTCTAGACCTCCAACCACTACCTTACCTGGTCCATGGTGAAGACAAACACTCTAGCCACACAACCCCCACCTTTCCTGGTCCAGGGCCAAAGCCAGTGCGATGAGCGACAGAAGACAGAGCACCAATCGACTGGCTGGTGGAATGCTGTAGTCGTAGCCGGCGCAAGCATTCTAGACCTCCAACCACTATCTTACCTGGTCCATGGTGAAGACAAACACTCTAGCCACACAACCCCCACCTTTCCTGGTCCAGGGCCAAAGCCAGTGTGATGAGCGACAGAAGACAGAGCACCAATCGACTGGCTGGTGGAATGCTGTAGTCGTAGCCGGTGCAAGCATTCTAGACCTCCAACCACTACCTTACCTGGTCCATGGTGAAGACAAACACTCTAGCCACACAACCCCCACCTTTCCTGGTCCAGGCAAAGCCAGTGCCACAGGCAATAGAAGACAGAGCCCCAATCGACCGGCTGGTGGAATGTTGTAGTCATAGCCGGTGGAAGCATTCTAGACCTCCGACTGTCATCTCATCTGGTCTATATCTAGGATAAATGCCAATTATCACCTCACCTCATCTATGGCCAAGGCAAGTGCTCAAGCCACCCGACTCCTACCTCTACCCCTACCTCAGTCCACGGCCAAGACAAACACTCCAGCTCATCTGGTCCATGGCCAAAGTCAGTGTGATGGGCGACAGAAGACAGAGCCCCCATCGACCGGCTCGTGGAATGCTGTAGTTGTAGCCGGTGCAAGCATTCTAGACCCCAGACTCCCACTTGAACCAGTCCATGGGCCAAGGAAAACACTCTAGTAGCCACACAACCCCAACCGTACCTGTTCCAGGCCCAAAGCCAGTGCCACGGGTAACAGAAGACAAAGCTATAATCTTATCCGGTTCAAGCATTCTAGACACCCAAACCACAACCCCCACCTTACCTGGTCCAGGGCCAAAGCTAGTTCGATGGCTGACAGAAGACAGAGTCCCCATCGACCAGCCGGTGGAATGCTGTAGTCATAGCTGGTGCAAGCATTCTAGACACCCAACCCCCACCTTACCTGGTCCATGGCCAAAGCCAATGCCACGGGCGACAGAAGACAGAGTCCCCATCGACCAGCCGGTGGAATGCTGTAGTCATAGCCGGTGCTGGTGGGCGTCCGCGTGAAGGTGACAGCGAGGTACAGCAAGCTGATGATGATGGTGGAGAAGCTGGCCACATTTCCGGCCACCTGGGCCTTCCTGAAGAACGGGGTCAAGAGGAACGCCATGCTGATGATGGACATGCCGTACAGGTACAGCATCATGAACACAATCAACAGGTTGCTGTTGGGGAAGAAAGACGTTATCATGACGATCAGGATCATGATCACCGTGACGACAAAGATGATCAGCATGTAGACCAGTGTCCATGACAACCTGGAAGAAGAGCAATGTTTGCTTAATAACATCTCAGCACATTTTTAGTGAACAGGGTTGGGGGTTTTCTTTGGTGTTTAACAGAGGACAATGTTGACGCTTGGTTTGGAAAGGAAAGGAATGTTTGATCAACAACATCTCAGCACATTTTACACTACGGCCAGTTGGTGTTTAACACATAGCAATGTTGACATTTGGTTTGGAATGGAAAGGATCGAGTCTTGTCCACCATCTCCGCACATTTTAAACAATGGCTATTTAGTTTCTAAAATATGGTTATTTTGGCCACCCTCTAAATCTGCCCCAATCTTACCACCATGCAGAATTCTGGAGACCCATCTTCATCCCTTCACAAGGACCCCCCTAAATCTGTCCCTATCTCACCCACCATGCAGAATCCTGGACACCCATCATCTTTCACCTCTTCACAAGGACTCTCCCACCCCCTAAATATGCTGCTATCTTACCACCACGCGGAATCCCGGAGACCAATTATCTTCATCCCTTCACAAGTCCACCCTCTAAATCTGCCCCTGTATTACCATCATGCAGAATCCAGGAGACCCATTATCTTCATCCCTTCACAAGGCCACCCCCCCCCCCCCCCCCCCCATATAATCTGCCCCAATCTCACCACCATGCAAAAGCCCAGAGACCCATCATCTTCATCACTTCACAAGGCCATCCCCCTAAATCTGCCCCTATCTCACAACATGAATACTTAGGCAACCCCTCTAAAGCTGCCCTTAACTCACCACTATATAGAATCCAGAATACCCATCATCTTCATCGCTTCACAAGGCCACCCCCTAAATCTGTCCCTATCTCGCCCCCACCCCCCTTAATATGCCCCTATCTTATCACCATGCAGAATTCCGGAGACCCAACTTCATCCCTTCACAAGGACCCCCCTAAATCTGACCCTATCTCACCAACCATGCAGAAATCTGGACACCCATCATCTTTAATCTCTTTACAAGGTCTCTCCCACCCACCCCCTAAATATGCCCCTATCTTACCACCACGCAGAATCTCGGAGACCCATCATCTTCATCCCTTCACAAGGCCACCCCCCTAAATCTGCACCCATCTCACCACCATCATCTTCATCCCTTCACAAGGCCACCCCCTAAATCTGCACCTATCTCACCACCATGCAGAATCTCGGAGACCCATCATCTTTATCCCTTCACAAGGCCACCCCCCTAAATCTGCACCTATCTCACCACCATGCAGAATCTCGGAGACCCATCATCTTAATCCCTTCACAAGGCCACCCCCCTAAATCTGCACCTATCTCACCACCATGCAGAATCTCGGAGACCCATCATCTTAATCCCTTCACAAGGCCACCCCCCTAAATCTGCATCTATCTCACCACCATGCAGAATCTCGGAGACCTATCATCTTCATCCCTTCACAAGGCCACCCCCTAAATCTGCACCTATCTCACCACCATGCAGAATCTCGGAGACCCATCATCTTCATCCCTTCTCGGATTTTCTTCTCTTTCTCCGCCACAAGGCTGATGCACAGGAAGTTGATCAGGATGGAGTATGCCATTACGAAGTAGACTGATGATATCATTTGAAATATCGAAATATTGGGCGTGTACTCGACCTTAGGCATCAACTGAACTTGAACACTGGGCACGGGAAACGAGGAATTAAACGTCTGTATCAAAGAAAGGAAAGAAATGTTTAATAATGACTTTTATTACATACCTATCCAAAATCTTACTATAGTGACAAAGACATTTTGAAACCGTGTAATAAATTTATTTGGTATCGTACATATGTGCGATCTGGACCGGAACTTTTACTGACGTCATATATGATATACATGATATATATGCGTCACATCATATTTGAAACATTACACAAGGCTGCCGCAGAGTATGATTCTTAACTTCTTAATGTTAAGTAAATCAATGAAAGGAGTTCTTATCATAGATTGTTGTTATGTTAAAATATAATCTGTTTTTGTAACATTAGTCAATTTTCCACTGTTTGTAGAAAAAAGCTTTTTCTTCTTTTAAAGCATCTAAAACAAAATCTAAAGAACAAAAAAAGCATGGGGAACTTTCTAATCTCGAACACAGTGGTGCTGGTCAACAACCAATGTTCACTAAAAACATGTAGATATGTTCATAATTAATTCACATTTGCTTCGTTGACAATCTGTTGTGTTGTTGTTTCCTCAATTTTATGACATATGTGGTCTTTTATACATTCCGCATTTGTGACGTTCACATGGGATGGATATAGATGGTGTTAAAGAAATTACAAATATTCACTTCCTAGCTGGTGTGAATTTTACAGTTATTGACAACAAAGGTAAGAAATTACAATTTTTTATTATTATTTTGGACAAGGTAAATAATGATTAAATTTATCTGGTTGTTGGACTGAACATGCACAGTAGCGTTTGCCTGTTGATGGGACAGAATTTGATAGGTCCAGGATACGTTGTTTTCGCTTCCTATTTATTGCACTTGTTTATTTTGCGAAAGAACATACCATTCCACTGCTCATAGTATATATTCTTGTGCAAAATAAACTTGTGCAATAAATAGGAAGCGAAAACAACATATGTGATATTCTGTATATATACTCTTCAAAAAACGTAGGGGAACTCTAATAAGAATTTACAATTGCCAAAATTGTAAGGTATATTAGCTGTGGGGAATGGCTATATGATAATAGTGAATTAATTGGGCAAACGTTACAACCGGTAGTTCAATATTACTGTAGGTTTTATGACCACCAAAGATCTTGAAGGACGATTGGAGTCAAAAGTGAAATTTGAAAGTTGACGGGGTTTTTTTTATCAGTAAATTGCAAATTCAAACAATAAAAATGACTAAAAACAAAACAATAACAACTGTATGACCAACAGAATGAAAAAGATTGACAGAAATAATGTTCCACAGTTATTAATCGATCTTCCTGGAAATTGTCAAAATCAAGAATGACACCCCATGCACGTGTACAGGCCAACTGCGTGATGCACGTGCAAACTATGGAATTTGTTTCGGTGTGTTGATAAACAGACGTGAACGTTCTTTACTAGGATGTTTGTGGTCAAAACGTATGTTTGGTCTAATAGTTGATGTTAACATTAATATTTCAGGTTCCCTTATTTGTTTTGAAGAGTATATATTAGATATTTAGCATCTAACTTAACCATTATTACATGTGGTTTAAAACATGGGAAAACAGCCTTGTCTCATGCTAAAAATAAAATGCACCACTGACTGTAGGAGTGTATAACTTTTACCAACTCTATTGTTTATTTTGTAGTATATAATTATTTTTTTAAATTCAAATTTAACTGGTTTAATGAAACTTTATAACCTAGCTAATTCGCACTAATAATTATAATACTGTCACAATGTGTAAGCCTACTGTTTTCATGACCCATCGCTAAATGGGTGGTTAATGGATAACATTAAAGTTTGTTTTGTTTAATGACACCACTAGAACACATTGATTTATTAATTATCTACTACTGGATGTTAAACATTTGGTAATTTTTACAAAGATTGTATAGTCTTATAGAGAAAACCCACTATATTTTTCAATTAGTAACAAAGGATCTTTTATATACACCATCCTACAGACAGTATAGTGCATATCACGGTCTTTGATATACCAGTCATGGTGCACTGGCTGAAACGAGAAATAGCCCATTGAACCAACCGATCGGGGATTGATCCTAAATTGACCGTGCATCATGCCACGTAGCTACGTCCCACCCTGGTTAATGAATAAATTCAAGTGACTTTGCCCTATAATTTATACCTTGCATGAGGTCTGAGTGCAATGTTAATGGACCAGCCTCAGTGGTGTTGTGGTTAGTCATTGGACATAAGACTGGTAGGTACTGGGTTCACAGCCCGGTACCGGCTCCCACCCAAAGCAAATTTTAACGACTCAGCGGGTAGGTTTAAGACCACTACACCCTCTTCTCTTTCAGTAACAACTAACTACTAACCCACTGTCCGACAGACCAGGACAGCTTGCTTGAATCTTAATTGGATATAAGCACGGAAATAAGTTGGAATGAAAGAAAGAAAAAAATGTTTTATTTAACGACGCACTCAACACATTTTATTTACACTTATATGGCATCAGATATATGGTTAAGGACCACACAGATTGAGAGAGGAAACCCGCTGTCGTAACTTTATAGGCTACTCTTTTCGATTAACAGCAAGGAATCTTTTATATGCACCATCCCACAGACAGGATAGTATATATCATGGCATTTGTTTCACCAGTTGTGGAGCACTGGCTGGAACGAGAAATAGCACAATGGGTCCACCAATGAGGATCGATCCTGGACCAACCGCGTATCAAGTGAACTCTTTACCACTGGGCTATGTCCCACCCCTAAGTTAGAATGAATGAATGTTAATGGTGTTCTGTGTTTAACTCACTTTTATGAGTGCAGCATCGATAGCATTCTGAAGCCAGACAAACCCTGATGTTAAATACATGTTGGCTCGACAAGTTGGTCCCGATTCGGTTCCAAGATCACTTCTTCTACAGTCACCTAGAAAACAAGCATTCTGAGAGTACCAAACTGAAAATCCCATGACTTTCCATGACCCAGTGCAAAATCCCACGACTTTCAAAGACTAAACTCTAAATCCCATGACCAACTCAAAATATCATGTCTTTCAATGACCAACTCAAAATCAAATGAATTTCCAAGACCCAACTAAAAATCCCATGCCTATACAAGACCCAACTAAAAAATCCCATGACTTTCCGAGCCTTTAAAATAATATTTGCAAATGTTTTGAACATAGAGGATTTTCATGATCCATATGAATGCTTATCAATACGAGACATAATCACAATTATCTTGAAAACGTTAAAATTGTATTGTTCTGCAACTGGGCATAAATATAGTGCTTTCACCAACAATTGTTGGGTGCAAACAGAAAGTATACAAAAATATCATTTGGGCGTCGCTCACACAAATCTAATTTTGCGTAACCAATTTTTTGTTCTGTGCATTAAATTTAAGACATCATTCATATGAATATAATTTGGTGATGCAAAAAAGGAATTGGGTTACCTGAATTTAAGTTTGAACAACACATAAATAGGTTATGCAAAATTCTCAAGATTTCAGGCGCCTGAATGAAAAAAAAAAATTCACACAAACCCTGGTTCTTGACTAGAGTAAACATGTCACCAACTGAAGGTAGAGATCCGTATGGCATCCGAATTGCATAGCTTGTCTCTGTTCCTGTAAAATTAAATACAATTCCTGCTGCCACATCGGTTGGGTCTGCTTTGTACCGGTCTTCCGCTTCAGTTAGACTGGAAAAATTCTCATACTGTACATTTTCGAGAATGGAAGAAATCACAGACATCAAAGTCTGAACGTATGCTGAGTCGGGTGATACCAACAGTTTCTTGGAGGTATTGAAGTGAAATCTGCTGTTGGACAGCGAATTCCTGTAGAATTTTATGGCTGGAAATGTGTGAGACTTGGTAATGATCTTGATCATTGCTAGAATAAGCACGAAGTAGACAGGGAATAAAATCTCCTTTAAAAAAAAAAAAAAAAAAAAAAAAAAAAAGTAAGAAAATATTTTATTTAACGATGCACTCAACACATTTTATTTACAGTTATATGGAAAGGAAAGGAAATGTTTTATTTAACAACGCACTCAACACATTTTATTCACAGTTATAGGGCATAGGACATATTATGGTTAAGGACCACACAGATATTGAGAGAGGAAACTCGCTGTCGCTACTTCATCGGGGATCGATTCTAGACCGACTGCGCATCAAGCGAACGCTCTACCACTGGGCTCCGTCCCACCCTAACAAGGAAAGGAATGAAAAGCTTTGTTTTGTTTAATGACACCACTAAAGTACACCGAGAATATTCTGCTCAACTGGTATCGTGTTGCAATTCGCTATGCAAGTTTCACAGATCGCTACACAATTTTAAAATATTAAACAGTAGTTGCTGATCAATGTTCAGTTGACAAGAAATATCGCTAATCAAGATTTTGAAAACAAAATGTTCCCTGATTGATTTATCAAATGAATCGAGCTTCCAAAGGGGACATACTTCCTGGAATAGTTTGAAATAAAGATTCTCAAAGACATATTTCCTGGGCAATTTAGTTTTGTATATTATGGCTGATGAGTCATTACAAAGGTCAAATTGGTGGGGTGGGATCACAGGATCCCTGTGACTCCCTCTGGATATGCTATTGTTGATTTATTTAATCATCAGCTATTGGATGTCAAACATTTGGCAACTCTTAAACATAGTCTTCAAACGAAACTTTTTATATGTTTTTCTATTAGCAGCAAGGGATCTTTATATGCACTTTCCTACAGACAGGACATCACATTCAATGGTCTTTGAAGAGACTAGCCACTCTGAGCTCAGCAGAGCCTTGTGGCATTTGCCATTCTAACCTTCACAGGATAAAGTCGAGACAAAAATGTACTATGAAAATAACCTGCGAAAGCTGTTTCTTGTTTTTCCTCTTCAGGAGGTAGTTACGCCACATCAGTGTCTTCAGCTGCTGCCAGAATGAAGCTGCCATGCTTTTCTAAAACAAATCACTTTTACACAGAGAATAATACATGAGTGGCCGTTAGATACCATTTATCTCGCAACGAGTTGTTTTAAAATGTATCTAACCAGTGCTCAATTTTAAGGATTTTGGTTGCTTGCCAGGAGGGCAAGTATGGGTTCACACTGAGGTTACCCCTCCAAAAATTTGGTTGCCCTGATTTCATCCATGTTTTGAAAATAGAGTTATATTTATATTCCAATAAAACAGCAACCAACAGGTTTGGAATTAATATGTTGTCACTGTAAAATGTAATATGTACTCTCTGACAATATAATAATCACTTTTTAATATTTTAAAAGGTTTTGTATTAAAAATTTAAAATTTAGAAATGCCAATATTTTTGGGAATGATAAAGACCAGAATAAAATTGATATACACTTCAGTTCTTTTTTTTATTTCTTTTTTTTTGTAAGTCGAAATGCGAATTAAAAAAGGTAGAGATAAGAGGTGGATGAATCCAAAATGAAGTCTGATAAGACACGGTACACTGGGTACAGAAACATCAAAAGCAATGTCATCAACATCAGAAACAGTCAACATCAGAAAGAGTCAACATCAGAAACAGTAATTTGGTGATACGTCAGCTATATTCCAATCGAATGCACTCTATATGTTCCAATCGAACGCACTGGAATGTTTCCTATTCGGAATACTTCAGCCAAGTATGATTTTTCATGATGTCTCACAGAATCGACCGCAGAGTTCCATGTGGCAAACAAACCCACATGATTTCGACTAATTGACTGACGCTTTAGATAACGACAGTTCAAAAGCGACTGTGGGCAAGGAAACTGCACATTATTATGGGACACAACTCACTGTTCAAAAAATGTTAGTCGTCCGACGGGCAACTAGTATCATAGAATTAAATTGCCCGACTGAATAGTAGGTTGTCACAATAATAGACCGTAAAAATTGAGCGCTGCTAACGAGCGAAAGCAAGTTTGATACATTTTTAAACAATGAGTTGTGAGATAAATGGTATCTAACGAACATGAATGTATTATCCTATTTCTTACATATCCTCAAAAAAAAGGTTTTAAGTAAATTTTAACATCTTTTTCAACTAAAAGTTATTTACAGCCATTGCACTTGTAGCTGACGTACGCATCACAGACACATGAATGTCAGGTTAACTATATGTCACATGCTAATCAATTTCCATCGTGTAGTTTTTCATTGGATATATGGCATTGGTGACCTGGTCATCACCTAGGAGCAACCAGTCGTATGCCTTGAAATTGTTAACACACGACAGTGACGTACATGTGTTAACAACCATGTGTAACCAAAAATAATGCATGCCGTTCTCACCAACAGGTGTGTGAGAAACTTAAATATAGTACATGACACCATCACTGTTCTCTGTAATAAAACAAATGAGTTTTACACTTAAATATAGTACATGACTCTATCATTGTCCTCTGTAATAAAACAAATTAGTTTTACACTTAAATATAGTACATGACTCTATCACTGTCCTCTGTAATAAAACAAATTAGTTCTACACACCATATTTTACATTTGAAAACTATCTCCAAAAGAATATTTCATCCATACAATTCAATTCAATATAATAAAATTTCTGAGTTTTAAAAATACACCTGTTCCACCTTCCCAGTAACATGTTTGAAAGGCTGCAAATCGCGCTTTAATGTTATGCCGGTTAGTGCGTCACCGGGTCACGTGACTTGGCTCTTCGAGTCGACAGGCGTTTTGGCAAGCGATGGGAAAAGCGTGACTTTTTATTGTGAATATAATTATTAAAAACGGGGAAAAAAAATTAAAATGTATTTTATTGATATTTCATATATATTGTAAAAGGTATACGTAGATACCAAACAATAGTGAATTATGTTTTTGATAAATGTTGACCTTTAAATAACTGACAATTTTTTTAATTTAATGACAATTTGGCAAATTGTTTTGCTCACCCAGAGCATATATATATATTAACTACAGATTTTTTAATTTCTAATATCTGTACCTTTATTTTAGTCACTATCAATGTATTATATTCAATGTTTTCTTGCTAATTAAGATTGATATCAGATGTCCATAAGATACTTCATTCTGCCATAAAATATTCAATAGTTATGGTACCATTTCTCAACAAACTACTATCTGTAACACTAATGTCAATATTCATCATTTTTAAATGACAAAAGTGTCATCTAAAACACTTTCCTCCACATTCATGATCTTGAAATAATAAAACTACCATCTAAAACACTTGCCTCTATATTCACGGTTTTCAAATGACAAATTTATTATCTGTAACACTTAAATCATAATATTCATCATCTTCAAATGACAAAATCATCATCTTCAAATGACAAAACTATCATCTAAAACATTTACCTCAATATTCACAGTTTTCAACATTACTGTCTGAGAACTTAATCAATATTCATCATTTTCAAATGACAAAACTACTATCTAAAACACTTACCGTATCTAAAGAACAGTAGGCCGACAATTGAGTGAATTAACTGTAGTCGGATAATTAACTAATATACATCAAATGAAGACAGGTCAAAGGCACATTTTGTCTGTGAGCAATTGCCATTGTTTGAAAAATCATTAGGTGTATTCATCTGCACTGTGGTAGCACCAATTGGAGCATCTGTAAAAAATAAAAAATTACGCTTTTGAAAATAGAAAACAAAAAAATGTATTATCAATATAAATGATTAATGCAGGGAACAGTTTGTTCAGTATCACATCATGATATGCTATGCAAGTTTCAGAGATTGCTACATAATTCTAAAATGTTCAATCTGATTATCAATAACTTATTGTTGCTAATAAAACATTTTTATAACAGGAATGCATCTAATCTTTTTTAATCTTTCAGCATTGACTGTAATTTATTTTTTAATGCAATGGGTTATTTTTTTTTTTTTTTTTTTGGGGGGGGGGGGGTTTAGCTGACAACAGTAGGCCTACATAAAATGCAGAGGCAAATAGTTTGTTTTTGTAGCTGTTTTCTTTTTTTTAAAGAGGGAAAAAAGCCAATATAGGCTACATTAGGCCTACCGGTACTTTTTTTCCCCCAGCAAATTCTTAATAACTGAAGATTATGAAGAAAAGATAATTTTTTATCTTCTGGTTGTTTTTCCACCAAAACTTGGGTACCGGTACGATTTGATTGATAATTTTATATAGGGTGCGTTTTGGTTTGGTACGTTTTGACTTTCATCTATATTTGTTATTCAGTTGTCACCTTTTTATGCCCAATCTACACATTTTTAGCTTCCGGGAACTATAAAATTTGAAAGGAAATAACTATAAACCCACACAACTTACTTCGTCGTCTACCGTCTTCACAGTCTTGTTGTCACTTCGGGGCGTTTTGTGGTAAATAGTCGGACCCGTGAATCATTCGCACTCAAACAAGACACTCACACTGTTGATGTGTCCACATTTCAGTTGTAATATCCACAAATACATCTGTTTCTGTATCTTATTTAAACAATAAAAAAACCCAACAAACATTAACCGTCTTAAAATGTGTAAAACCGATGAAGTGATCCGGACCTGCTGTAAGAACTACCGGTACGGTTCTGTACTCGAATCCACATAACACTGACAGTGACCCGACCCGGCTATTAATGAAAACAAAACGATCGTTACTGAAAGGGTTCATGTATTGTGAAATTACTCCTGCGTTAATACAGATCGCCACACTTGTTACAACAGGTATCTGTCATGAATTAGGTATATATTACTATAGGTGACGTTATAGTCACATGCCGGTCATACTGTACAATGTCAACAAATAGTGTGTGGGGCCGACACCGGATATTGGTACAGTCGCTAGCACAATTTGAGAAAATTGGTTGATTACAGGTTTTTTAAAAATTATTATTAATAACTCAGGGGTTCGAGAATTTTTTTAATTCACTTGCCATAGGGCCAGTGGATTTTAACAATTCACTGGCCATAGTGAAAAAATTCACTTGCCCCCCCCCCCCAAAAAATAAAATAAAAAAATAAATAAAAATAAAATAAAACAAAAACCCATTAAATTAAAATAATTAACTTTTTAATATACATTTTGCATACTGAGATCATGTTTAATCAATTTGTCAATTTACACAACACATAGGCTCATTAGCCATACTTTATACAGTAGTTTGTTTAGAAAAACATGCAAACAATTTTCATCAGTTTGGAATAAAGTTACTTATAATTTTCTTTTAAATAATTGTTTCCTCTAAAATCATCTAAGTTATAAAAAATAATCCATGTTATGTATTACAACAATTAACAGTATTAAAAACAAATGAATTATTAACTTATTGTTGGGGTCACTTACCATTGTTCATGTTCGAAGACGTTCGTATAACTGTGACATTGTAGAATAACGCATTTCTTTCATTACATTTAAAGTGGTGACTGTACGGTGCATTGCGGCGGTGTACGGCGAATTTCTACAATTATTTTGCAATCTCGAATGACTTTTAAACTGTTTGCTAAAAGTACTAAATATAGATGTATAATTGCATAATTATTATTTATAAATTTAAGTTATATGTTGAAATAATTTTATCGTGGAACCATGTACGATGATATCTAGTAAGATATTTTGCTATGACAGTACCAATATCCGGTATCGGTGTCATACAGCGATAATGTAACAATAAACATTATAGGCTGCATCACGTGTCAGATCATCACATGTTGGTCATATTGATGTTTGTCGACAACTTTCACGGGCGTAGGAAGGTATCAAAAACGGGAGGGGGGGGGGGGGGCACACACGTATGTATATATATTGATTGATACACCCAGGCATTTAAGTTTGGTAAGTACTGGGTTCGCATCCCGATACCGGCTCCTATCCAGAATGAATGGGTAGCTAGGCGGTTACTATACCGACTTGTCTCTCGCTAACTTCTAATCCAATCCTGAACAAAAAGCCCAGATATAACTGATAGCTGACGTGTCAGGACAGCGTTCTTGAACCTTAACCGAATAGAAGCATGCATATAAGTATAAATGGAATAAAATGAAACACCCAGTCAGTACACCAATCAAAAGTCTGGCACCTCACATTCAGTTTTAATCTGGCTGCAAGACAATCAGGGCTGGGGTGGGGTTCGGAGGGTGGGATCACATACCATTTGAGAGATTTGATTAAATTTTTATTAGCAACCTCATTTTTGCTAATAATCGCAGAACTTTCCATTTTTGAGGGTAGGCCCTATCCTGCAATGGAATGAATGGATGTTCAACGATACCCCAGTACAAAAATACACACATCGGCTAATGGGCGTCAAACAAAGGTTCAACTGTATACTAAGGTCAGAGTGTTTAACGTGCACATTCAGAGCAAGCTGTTGTAGTGCACGCCTGTCCTGGGCACAGATGCCATCTCCTCTGTCCCGGACAGGACAGGACAGGGGTGGGGTGTGTGCAAGGGAGCACCAGCAGTCCGACCGCGGTCGGTAACAGGCGGAGGGTGGTTTTTGGTGTTATAGAATTTGGAATGTCCCGTAGGATTAATGCCAAAGGGAAATGGTGCGCATTTTTTATGAAGGAAATTAGGCGCAATTTTGAACGGTCCAAAACATTTTTAAAAAAAGGGGGGAGCTACATATTGGGTTTTTTAATTTAGTATCCCGAGAGTAAGTAAATGTGTATCTATTTATGGGCAGTATTTGCACAAATGAACAATGTCACATATTACTACCAATCAGAGCCACAGTTGTTTTTAATCTCTAAATATAATAATGCGGTGTACCTCGAACTTTGACACCGAATTTTCTTCTTTGGTACAATGCAACAACAAGGCAGAAACCACCAGAGTTGTTTGCGAGCGTCCGTGACAAAAAGATGCAATGTACTGAACGCAGTCTTGATCGTGTTTCCGGGTTGTTAAAGGTAAGCGGCTAAGCCTACTTTACCTGTTTATGTTTTGCCGAAAAAACACTTTATTAGTGTGTAATTATGTTAAAAGCTTGATGTACTGAAACTACGTAGCATGGATCTGATAGCTAAAATGAAAGAGTGGCACGATTTAAGAACAGGTTAGGCTACGTAGATTCATTAATCGGTATAGACTTGCAAATTAATGTCATGCGTTCAGTATATAGCAGAATATTTCGTAACGCTACTTGGTGACATTTTTATCCTTTCTATTTAACCTCACGTCCGTTAAGCTATCTCTAACTACTAGTAAACTATGAGTAATGTGGTGGGGTAGCCCGAGTATTCTGCCGTAAAAAAGCGAAACGCATATTCATGATATTGGGCTATCGCACGCTCGCTCGCACACACGCACACACTTGATAGTGAATAAATGGTATATATAATTTTGAGAGACGATGAAATGGTATGGACAATTTTCGAGTTGATCACATGGTAGAAGGAGGAGGTGGGAGGCAATATTATTTATTTATTTTGGTGTATTCCGACCACCCATGTAACGGAAAAATCAACCTCCACTGAGGGGATTCGAACAACGGACTCTCAGTGCGAGAGTCCAGCGCTCTACCAACTGAGCTAATAGGGAAATTCCCACTAGCTACTGGTCAGGTCAGGTCATAGGGTTTTACGTGCACATTCAGAACAAGCTGTTGTAGCGCACGCCTGTCGTGGGCACAAGAGCCGGCCTTGGCCGGCTCCTCCGTCCATGACAGGAAAGGTGGGGGGAGGGGAGAGGAGGGACCGCCTGCACTGGCAGGTGCAAGGGATCACCAGCAGCCCGATCGAATCGGTAGCAGGCGGATGGGGGTGGTGGTGGTGCTATGGAATTTTGAATGGAGCCGTTAATGCCAAAGAGAAAAGGGGTGCGGAATTTTTTATTGAGGAAATTTGGCGCAATTTTGAACGGTCGGTCGAAAGGTAAATGGCCGAGCTAATATAGGTTTTGATATTAGTGAATCGAGAGTAGCTCGTTAATTATATACCTTTATGACGCTGGGTGTCTCCCTAGGTTGCCCGTAGGGCCCTTATAAGGACCTGACCGGTTCTGGTCGTGGCATGACAACCCAGGGGAGACTCACTAGCTACTGCCAGTAGGAGCACTTTATACCAACACTACTACATATTCCCCCCTCAAGTGAAGCTACGTCCCGGAGCTGTGGGCCACGGGCTGTTGAACTGTTACGGGTCCTGACTGGGTTATATACTACTCAAAAGAATTTAAGGGTCAGACGATATTTTCGACATTATTTTCTGAATGTCAATTATATTAGCTAGACCATAATGTCACGCATGGTATTGTTCCATTTTGACGAAAGTGGGTCTAAGCAACCCATAAATGAATTAAAATCCACTGTCTGACACTGTTGACTAGTTCTAATGGCGAAAACATGCTTACATTTGCACGTAAATTAGGGCGAAAGCGAAAGGTCTGCTAAGTGCCCATAACTTGCTTTTTCATAAAGCGCTTCATTTGCACGCTTTGCACGTGTATTCCATGTTCCCAATGCTGAATTTCCGTATAATTGGAGCTTGCGTTCGTGTACGGTGCACACTCCAAATTCGACAATGGTACGACTTCAACTGACTATCGAAGATCGAGGAAGGGCTATTGTTTGGCTTCAGGATGGCAATACGCAAAGAAATGTTGCTCTGAGACTTGGTGTCAGTCAGAGTGTCGTTGGCCGACTGTGGCAACGGTACCAAGCAACGAATTCTGTTCGAAATCGTCCACGTTCGGGAAGACCCCGAAGCACTACAAATAGAGAGGACCGCTACATCACCAATATGGCTCTACGTCAACGCACAACCACTGCACGCCGATTACGTGACAATCTGCGGACTGCGACTGGAACTCGAGTGTCTGATCAAACCATACGCAATCGTCTGAGAGCCAATAATCTACGCTGCCGTCGCCAGGCTGTTCGACCACCACTCCTACCACGTCACAGAACGGCCAGACGTCACTGGTGCACGCTTCATCTGCGGTGGCAACGTGTTCAGTGGGGTCGAATGATGTTCACTGATAAGTCCAGGTTTAGTCTCCAGTTCAACGACGGTCGGGTTCATGTCTACAGACGTCCTGGGGAGCGCTTCGCTGACGTTAACGTTAGACAACGTCACCGCTTCGGTGGTGGCAGCGTCATGGCGTGGGGCGGCATCTCTATCCACCACAGGACCCCCCTCTATGTGGTGGATGGCAATCTGAATGGAATTCGCTATCTGAATGAGATTATCCGGCCGTTGGTTCTCCCAGGCCTTCAGCAGATTGGCGGCGGGGCAGTTCTGCAGGATGACAATGCCAGACCCCACCGCGCCAGGGTGGTAACGGACTTTCTCAGACAACAAGGTATCGCCAGGATGGATTGGCCAGCATATTCGCCTGACTTGGCCCCAATAGAGTACGCCTGGGACGAATTAGGCAGGAGAGTTCGGGATAACCATGCCCCTCCGGCCAACCTTCATGATCTGGGTCAACTTCTTATGGCAGAGTGGCAGGCCATTCCCCAAGAGTTCTTCAGACGTCTGATCAACAGCATGAGGCAACGATGTGTCGAGTGTATTCGCGCCAGGGGTGGATTCACACACTATTAAACGAATGTTCTAATGTGTAAAATCCATGTTTGACAACCTTCAACTTTGACAGCATGTCATGTGACTTTCTTGTATACAGTGACGTTTATTTGTGATTTTTTGTAAATATGGAACAATAAATAAAAATTTTGGTGTAGTTTACATCATCAATCTAATACACTCTGAAACTTATTTGGTTATACATTTTTGACGCTTAAATTCTTTTGAGTAGTATAATTGTATTCTTGTGTTAAGAACACACCCAGTCCCTACGGCGGCTCCAAATTTACAGTAAAATCAACCTCCACTGAGGGGATTCGAACAACGGACTCTCAGTGCGAGAGTCCAGCGCTCTACCAACTGAGCTAATAGAGAAATTCCCACTAGCTACTGCTAGTAGGAGCACTTTATACCAACACTACTACATACTCCCCCCTCAAGTGAAGCTACGTCCCGGAGCTGTGGGCCACGGGCTGTTGAACTGTTACGGGTCCTGACTGGGTTATAATTGTATTCTTGCGTTAAGAACACACCCAGTCCCTACGGCGGCTCCAAATTAACAGTAAAATCAACCTCCACTGAGGGGATTCGAACAACGGACTCTCAGTGCGAGAGTCCAGCGCTCTACCAACTGAGCTAATAGAGAAATTCCCACTAGCTACTGCCAGTAGGAGCACTTTATACCAACACTACTACACCAACATAATATAAGTTTATTTAATTATATGTAGAGAAAAAATAGCAGCAGACCCATTAGGTTTAAAATAATAATTATATTGTAACGGTGCCTCCCCATGTAATAATTTCAGGGACAGACAGCCCTTAAGTGAACACTTGAAGGGCTGGATTTAGCTCAGTCGCTAGACCGTTCACCTAAGGCGTTCGTAGGATCGAACCACCTAAGTGGACCATTTTCTTTGAGGTTTTTCCCCCGTCCCAACCAGTGCACCACGACTGGTATAATACTGTATATCAAATGTCTGTAGGAAAGTGCATATAAAAAAGCCCGATCCCTTAATTGCTACTAATGGAAAAGTGTAGCAAGTTTTCTGTAAAGCTTTGTGTCAAAAATGTCCAAATGTTTTTCACATCCAATAGCCGATGATAATTTTTAGTGGTGTCCTTAAAGAAAATAAACTTAAGAAAACTTGACATCTAGCTACTGCAATGATACTTGTATTGTAGGCTTGCATGCATTAACAATTTGAAATGATATCTTTACAGACGGGATACCCAGTACATTAACGAGACGTTTTAGAAGCAGATATTTGCTTGGAAAAGATAAGCGAACCTCCATGCCATGAAAAAAACAGGATGTTCGAACAGCGGTCTGCGAACTGAGATAACAGAGCAATTTCCACCCTAAGCTACAGCATCTGCTCAACCAAACCCTACGGAATACAGGCACTCCGCCCTCGTGTGAAACTGCCTACCAGTCCGCCTGTTTGTCTGTCTGTCTGTGAGTGAAGCTATTTTGGACAGCTGTGGACGATTGAGGTTTAACAGGTTCCGACTGGCTTAGAATTCTAAGAATATTACATTCCTAAAGACATGCGTCGGCTGCGTTTTCCTAGGCTTGTTTATATACGCTTAACGTTGAACCGAATGGTGACAGAGAACCAGTCAAATCGATTGCGAACGTTGACGCTGGGTCGCTGTCGGTGAACGCAAGGCTACACGTGGAACACCAAATACATGTATAATATATAACGACACCCATCAAAGGGATTTGAACCAGCAACTCTTTGAGAGTTAGAGATTGATAATTAGATATGTACGGACTGCGATAACAGCCAAATATAGTTAATTAAGAAAATATTATTAGGCGTGAGATCGATTCATTTGTAGTTATTTATTACAACTAAATGTGAAAATAACGAAATATATCACCGTTAAAACATTCAAGGTAAATTCTCAGCACATGTAGAGCCCAAAGAATCTATTGAGATGGTAACTTACAAAACCGCGGTTTAGAGAAATAGTGAGACTGACGAAAATGCAGCCAATGTGAGTGATCTTGGCTTGTTGGTGTTGCCCATGTCCGTTTTACATATCGGATGTTAGTAACCTTGCAAATCTATTAAAGAAACCTCATTAACGTTTGTCAAAATCCATCAAGTTGACTACCTAACATGTTGACAGAATCTGCATGGCACTATCTAGTTTTGTTGCGTGTGTTTGGTGAATACATGAACTCGATTTTACCTATAGTCCGTCCCATCATTTTATAAAACTTTTTTTTTTTTTGGTGTAAATAATTTCAGTTTGGTTTGACGTAAGAAGAAAAGTAAAAGTGTTTTGGAAATAACAAAAAAATACTTCTTTTTTTGTTGTTTAATAATAATAAATAAATAAATAAAAATAATAATAAAAAGACAATTTTTGTGTGCAATTTAGATTACAATTCGGCTCCTAAATAAATAATTTGTAGTAAATTCCATAGCTTGAAAAAAAGGCGTTCTCTGTGGGACGGACTATAATTTGTTCTCTAAATCCACATCACATGTTATCTAGTCTGCACAGTGTACTTGGTGAACACTTCAACTCGACTACCTAAATAACAACTAGGATCTACTGTAAAGTATAATGCATTGCACAGTAAACATCAAATCAAAATGGCGACTGATATTCTTCTGCTTGATCACCTTTTTTGTCGTGTTATTGGTGTACTTGACTGTATCCCGGACATCTGGTGTACAGATAAAATTAAACTTTGAGGAAGAAACCCGAGTTCTTCGATGGAACGGTCGATCATGGCGAACCGTTTACAGATTTTGTTCCGATGACTACGGTTTCAATTCGGCTATTTTGAAATCTCCCGCTGGGGATATTCCAATGTACATTCACCCTCTAAAGCACGACTTGTTCGTGTCTGTGAGTCTCAACCACACTGGGATATGGGACAAGGACGGGCTGGGGCTGGTGTTTGAGCAACTGAAATCTGATCCAGACATGGGACTCCTAGATATAGGAGCACAACTGGGGACCTTCACCTTGACCGCAGCGTTGATGGGTCACAAGGTCGTAGCGGTGGACCCTCTTGTGGACAACGTGGTCAGATTGTGTCGGTCCGTACAGATGAACGGACTTGTGGACTACGTCACTGTAGTTTTCGGTGCCTTGTCTGACGCCCACAAGAACATGGAGATTAAAAGACGAAGAGGCAACATTGGCGGAACTTACGTTGAAGAAACCAATTCAAGGCGTTCCAAAGAGAAGTACCCTCGCCATTCCATAGAAGCGGTTCTTATGGACGATTTGCTTTCTGTTGTTGACTTCCAGAGTGTGTTTATAAAGCTTGATGTTGAAACGCACGAGTATTTTGTGCTCCGTGGCGGAAAACATCTCTTCGATACACTGGATGTAAAAGGGGTGCTCATGGAATGGGATTTCTTCAGGACGGGCCAGTTCGGTCAGGAGATCATAGACTTTCTCACCAAGCAACACTTTGTGCCCTTCTCCGTCGCCTGGAAAGACCACCAGCTGGATCCACGATACCACAGTAGCTGGCCTTTTGATGTATTTTGGAAAAAAGTATAGAATTTTTAAATGAAATGTTTTTTGTCTTTCATTCTTTCTGGGGTGGGCTGTAGCTCAGTGGTTGAGCGTCTGTTCGGGGTATGATGGCATAAGCCAGGCTAAAGATTGTCGAAGCTATATTAGCGCTACGATATTGCATTGCCTACGACGGTTTTACAGTATCGTGGTGCTAGGATGGCTTCAAAAATGTTAATCTTATTTGAAGGTGGGATGGGTGTACCCACACCGTCTTTGTAGCGACAGACAAATATAAACGGTGGTGGAGGCAGTGTGTGTGTGTGTGTGTGTGTGTGTGGGGGGGGGTCAGTGGCTCATGACAAATGCCTGCAGTGGCAGAATATGATCAGTCAGTAGTAAAACCGTCAACTGAGCTGCATTGAGTCGCAGGATCGATTGGCCTCGAGTGCCGCCCCCCCCCCCCCCCCCCGCGCCAATGCTAAATTATAATGTCCCACGACTCGTGAATCGGCAGTCATGTTATTTATTGTACTGTCTATAGCAAAGTGCGTATACAGTATCACATGTTGCTTGTTTTGGAAGGAGAGTAGCAGCAGATTTTCCTTCTTTCCGTACACCAAACTGGCGTCGTGGTTAGGTCATCGGTCTACAGGCTGGTAGGTACTGAGTTCGGATCCCAGTCGGAGGCATGGGATTTTTAATCCAGATACCGACTCCAAACCCTGAGTGAGTGCTCCGCAAGGCTTAGTGGATACGTGTAAACCACTTGCACCGACCAGTGATCCATAACTGGTTCAACAAAGGCCATGGTTTGTGCTATCCTGCCTGTGGGAAGCGCAAATAAAAGATCCCTTGCTGCTAATCGGAAAGAGTAGCCATGTAGTCGCGACAGCGGGTTTCCTCTCAAAATCTGTGTGGTCCTTAACCATATGTATGATGCCATGTAACCGTAAATAAAATGTGTTGAGTGCGTCGTTAAATAAAACATTTCTTTCTTTCTTTCCTTACACCAAAATAGCCGATCTAAACGTATCCCAATGGCAAAATGCTTGCCAGATTCGCGATCCGTCTAGGATCGATCCCCGTCGGTGGGTCTATTGAACTAGTATATTTTCTTTACGGCCAGTGGTCCACAACTGGTGTAGCAAAGGTCTTAGTATGTACTGTCCTGTCTGTATGATGTTGAATATAAAAGGACCATTACTGCTAATTGGAAAGTTTAGCCCATTTTGTGGCGACAGCAGGTTTCCTCTCTCATGTGTGGTCCATATATCACTGTAATTAAAATGTGTTAGGCCCTATGTGTCGTTAAATAAAACATTCCTTCCTTCCGAAATGGCCGTAGTTTTAAATGGATTGAAGTGTCAAACAGACATTCGTTTCCAGTATGAACGAGGGAATCTTGTTCATGAATGGAGGAAGAGGGTGTAGTATTTAGCTCAGTCGGATGAGCGCACGCATGTGGTGATGGAGTCGTAGGGTCGAACCTCCTCGGGGGAACCCATTGTGTTTACCCCGTCCCAACCAGGACCCCACGACTAATACATCAATGGTTGTGGTTTGTTCTGTCCTGCCTGGGAAAGATCCCATATGACTGATGAATAAATGTATTCAGGGGTGGGAATTCTCCTCGGATCGGCTCTTTTCCTCTCATGGAACATTGCGTTTCTTCGCATTTTAATCGTCCTTTCCTCCAAAATGTATCAGATGATACAGATTTTAACTTGGGATTTCAAGAATTTCCGGGACCCCTCTAGATTTCCTCTTTTTTACAGTTCACCAATTCCCACCCCTGGTCGTGGGTTTTAATTATTAAATGTTTGACATTCAATGGTGGATGATTAATCAATGTTCTCTAGTGGTGTCGTTAAGCAAACTTCAGTGTGAATCACAAATACTAGCATAACATACTGTGTATAATAATGTTTATTATCCATATATTAAAAAACAAAACCCACACAAACAACTGCACCCCCTCACTTATGTAGACTGCGGTATCATGCAACTTAGGTGGGCCCATTGGACTATTTCTCGTCCATCCAGTGCACCACGACTGACATCATCTGTGGGATGGGCCATATAAATTTGAGTCCTTGCTACTACTGGAAAAAATTTAGCGGGTTTCCTCTCTAAGTCTATATGTCATAATTAACAAATGTTTGGCATCCAATAGCCTATAATTAATAACTCAATGTGCTCTAGTGTTGTCGTTAAATAAAATAAACTTTAGCATCATGCATACTTTGTTTCAAACATGACTGTGACGTCACGTCTCTGTGTTAGTTAAATTGACAAGTTAAGTGCATCTGAGGTAAACATCACAATAATATCGAATTGATAAAAAAGATTTAACATTTTAATTAGTGTCAATACATTGCAGAATTGGCATTTGGCAAAATAGTGGAGATTTTACCCTCCTCTTGCTTTGCCAAAAAGAGGACTGCCACTCCCAAAATAGGCTATAATTACTCAAATCTACCTTTAGTCTCTTTGTACTGCATTATTTTATTTTTTTACTTCAGAGACACTATGCAAGTCAGGCTGTACACCTTGGCTGTCATAGCATTTTGTCGTCACCTCTGTATAATTTAATGGTAATGTGTGAAACATTTTTATTTATACTTGATTTCTTTTCTTTTTTAAAATTATTTTAGTTGTTACAGGTGTAAAATTTAATAACATGTTCTTATAATGATATATGAATTATAACTTTCTTCACTATGTCAATTCATCGGTTTCCTTTTGAAGCAAACAGACTATAGGGTGATTCAATTACGGTTATTCAATAAAGAACATTCTAGTTTTGATTTTGGCTGTGCAGTTAAATTTCAGTGTGATAACTGGAGGGCTAGTTGAATTTGAGAAGGGCCAGTAAGATTTTTCTTCAACTGGCCCTGCTGGCGACCATGGTTTTCATGTTAATTTTCAGCCTTGCCATTGCTGCCTAGCAATAAACCATTCTATGACAGATGACAATATAAACTCAAGGGTAACAAGATTGCAGCCCTCAGATCCTTCATCAGCACCTTCCAAAGATGCGAAAAGCAAAAAAACCCAACAACAACAACAACAAAAAAAATTTAAAAAATTGTGGGTACCAAACTGCAAGGTTCAGCCAAAAATGACGTGTGGGTTTTTGTTGTTTCAAACATGGTTGTGAGACGTCACGCCTTTACCGCTGGTTAAGTTTAGTGTATCTGGGGCAAACATCACGATAATATCGAATTGATTTTATAAAAGTAACATTCAAATTTGTACTACATATAACAAGTTACTTCAAACCAATGGGTTATTTAAATACTGCAGGGGTCAACCTACTCGTAATCATCAAATAAAGATTTCAAAAAGCATATCAGAATTTTGTGGTATTTTTTTGTATGAGGAACTATTTCCTAAACCGGACTATATTAAGCTGCTACAGCACGTAACAACACGACCCATGGTGGTGTGTTGCCTACTGTACTTTGTGTGTAACCAAAGCGCCAAATCTAAAATGGAAGCCGTTTTTAACTGGGGTTCCAAACGTTTTGGTGGAGAGGGAGAGGGAAGGGATTCAGCACCCATAGGCTTGTGGGACATGGATTTAAAATCCGGTGATACTGTTGCATAGTACCAAAGAAGAGAGTTCCATGTCAAAGTTCGAATATTTATGGAGTAAAAGCAGCTGTGGGTGTGATTTGTAGTAATATGTGACATTGATTATTTGTGCAAATACTATTATCCATTGACAATAAATAAATACACCTTTATTTGTTATACAGTTATTATGCAGTATATACCAGAGGTTGAAACTAATGCGGGGTACCCCCCAAAATGGAACTACAATTTTCAGCAAAAATGACGGTTGCTATTAACAACATTAATTAAATCTCTTAAGTGGTATGTGACATCCCATGTTTCTGCAGGTAGTTTAGATGTGAGGTGCCACACTTTTATTGCTGTACTTCCTGGGTGTGTTGATACGCTGCTTATATCAGTTTTATTAATAAACGTTAACATGAACTGCAACAGGAATTGATTTGGTCTATTAGAACCATATGGTGTGTGTGTGTGTGTGTGTGTGTTCATGCGTTCGTTTAGTAAGGGCCTTCAGTTGGACTAGGCGCTGTGTCTGTGTTAGTCTACAACATTGTTCCTTTTCGCCCGTACAAGGACACTTCGAGCACTCTGCGTAATTCCGTAACATCAGGATCTGCGGTCAGGAAGCCAAGCTGTCGTCGGTAGTACAATTTGATGACGAGGCACACGAGACACATGACGCACACCCCAAGACCGCTGACGTAATCAATTCCCGCGAGAATCAAGCCCGTGCGGTTCTCCTGGTGGCATTTCTCGAACACCGCCGTCTCCGAAATGCAGACTCCAGAGCTGTTCAAGATGGCGAACCATAGAGAGAGGAGGATGCAGACGACCTCGACAATGCAGTGAATCCACATCTGTGAAATAAAAGGTATCAATTTTTAAAGGGCGGAAGCAAGTAGACATTATTAGTCAAAATTACCAAATGTTTGACATCCAATAGCCGATGATTAATAAATCAATGTGCTCTAGTGTTGTCGTTAAACAACAAATTATATGCATCTTTCTACGGATTAAAATAAAAATAAAATAATGTTTGTTTCTTACCACGGGAGTTGCTTGATTAGGACCGCCGAATCTATGTAGCTGATACATTGTTTCCAAAAACACTAAAGTTGCGGAGAAAAGACCCTGCAAAATATTTAGTGGAAACAGTTAATGGTGTGTGTGTGTGTGTGTGCGCGCGCGTGCGCGCGTGCGTGCGTGTGTGTGTGTGTGCATCTGTGTGGTTGTGGGTCTGTGTCTGTGTTAGTGAGTGTGTGTGTAGTATGTACGTGTTGAGTGTGTGTATGTGTAGTGTGTATGTTGGGTGTGTGTAGTGTGTGGCTGTATGTAGTATGTGTGGGTGTGGGTGTGTTGTCTGTAGTGTTGTGTGTGTGTGTGTGTGTGCGTACATACGTACGTACGTGCTCGTACATTCGTATATATACATCTGTTGTTGTATGTATGTATGTTTTATTTATGAGTGGTCTTTTCTTTTTTTTTCTTTTTTTTAAGTGTGGTTAATATAAGTTGTAGAAGCATCACGAGGAGTATATGGCTTTTTAAGTACCCTCTGTGTGTTCTTTTACCCCGAGCCGAAGGCGAGGGGGTAAAAGAGCACACAGAGGGTACATACCCCGAGAGATGCTTCTACAACGAATTTATCTTGCCGGCATGTTAAACCATATAGCCAAATAATCAAAATAACGCCAGACAATAATTTTTAACAATTTATTCATTCATTTCATTTCAACTTATTTTCGTGCTTATATCCAATTAAGGTTCAAGCACGCTGTCCTGGGCACACATCTCAGCTATCTGGGCTGTCTGTCCAGGACATTGGGTTAGTTGTTAGTTGGTTAGTGGTTAGTGACAGAGAAGAGGGTATAGTGGCCTTACACCTACCCACTGAGCCCTTAAGAACTCGCTCTGGGTTGGAGCCGGTACCGGGCTGCGAACCCTGTACGTACCAGCCTGTAGTCCGATGGCTTAATCACTGCGCCACCGAGGCCGGTTACAGTTTATTAACGGAGCCGTACTACGCGGACGCAAACGAAACCACTTGCCAGTGACGAAAAATAGTTCCATCGATAAACGAGTTTTTAACTTAATTATGTATACTTGATTGATTATCAATGTTATTTATAATCTAATTATTGCTTTAGCATTAACTGGGGTGGCTGGAAACTGTTGGAAATTACAGAATTTAATAAGAATAAGAGAATTTGGCTCCGCCCACAGGGGTATACGGGTTTGTCCAACGGCAAACAACCAATGAGATTAAAGAATTTTACATGAAGGCGAGATAAGTTTGTTTGCGCCAAATAAACTTTCTAAAACCTGCCAAAAGCCTCATGAATGATTGCAGCAGGTGCGAATCGCACTGGTATAAGTACATCTAGCAAAATTACCAATGACAGTGTGCTTCAATGTTGTTGGAGTTATTTTGAAATAGAAAAAAAACCGCACACATCCCCGCAAAAATATAAATAAATAAATAGACAAATAAATAAATAAATAAATAAATAAATACATGAATGAATGAATGAATGAATGAATTAATGCATGAATGATTGAATGAATGAATGTGCAAATAAACAAAAAGGTCACAAAATAACAACAATAATATATTGATAGCATGCTTAGAATTTAGTTGGGGAAACATTAAAATTAAAATTACCAATAACATCGTGTTGGAACTTTAATTTGAAAAATATATCGACCTAAACACGCACGCACACTCGCTCACACACGCACGCATACACACACCATCTTGATAACACTCACCAGAGATCCTAGCGAGATGAGAGAGGCGGTGTTGAAGTTGATGGTGGGGGCGACGGGTCCTGCCTGGTAGACTGTAACCACCCCTAGCATGATGGCCACCCCGCAAGGAGCAATGTGGAAGAGGGCCACATTACGCAGACAGCGCCACGGTTTACGGTCGTCGGTCTCTGGAAGAAGAGATACAGCATAATACAATGCAGTACAAAGGAAAGCATATCACTGCAATGCAATGCAATACAATACAATACAATGCAAAGCAATGCAATTCACTGCAATACAATACAGTTCAATACAGTACAATACAATTCAATACAGTACACTACAATTCAATACAATACAATGCAATTCAGTTCAATACATAGGCATACGGGCTGCCAGTTTTGTAGGGGCCCCAAGCTGACTATTGATCGTGACTCTGAAGAAAATGGTACAGGTATAATACAATACAGTACAATACAATTTAATATAGTACAATTCAATACAGTATAATACAATTCAGTACAATACAATACAATTCAGTACAGTACAATAAAGTACAGTACAATACAATACAATACAGTGCAATGTAACACATCGCAACGCAATAATATGGCAGGGCTCTTTGGAACTTAACGACGACACCGATGGCAATGGCCGTCGTTGAGACATAAATTGCCGTAGGTAGGAAGCGTTATCGATGACATTTTGGTGCCGCAGGATAAAAATTACTGTCGTCTGTAAAGCTTCTCAAAGTAGGCAAAATACATAATCTTGGTGTACGTCGGTATTTAACGGACGTACGCGTACCCGTTCTGTAGTCCGTTATCGAACTTCACAAAAAACGAGTAAGAGGCCATAGATCACAGTTATCTTCCCATTTGGTTGGCAAAAATCCTCAAATGTATCCGCACAAGTACATATGTAGTCTGCTGTTTGAGTCAAGACTATATCAAATAAAATCCCATAGGCGACCATGTTAACGTTTGTGTTTAAAAACACTATATGCAATATATCAACCAAACTATGGCCCATAAATACCAGTACTACTACCCCTACATCAAAGTATTAACTGAAGAAAATGATACCTTTCATGGCTCATTTTCGGTACAACCAGATGTGTTTACAACACCCCTAGTTTCGCAAAAATTTGAGTACTTTTTTTTACAAGTACCCCATACAATGTCATGCTCCAAGCTCAAGGCTACTTGACAGTGGTACTAGATGATATAAAATTGCATACATTTTTAGCCCAGATGAAACTAATTTAATTTACAACCAACACACACATTTATAACCAACTACAGGACTTGTAGTGTTCACTTCTCTATCAAAATGATGTTGCTTTTTTTTTTTTTTTTTTCTTTTTCGGTGCACCTCGAACTTTGACCCAGCCGGAAGTTATTTGGTTTAGTGCTACCTTGACTGTATTGGTAGTACTCCACCAAATAGCATCTCGGCTGGGTCAAAGTTCGAATGGAGGAGTTAAAGCCGTGAGTCCTGCCATTGGTAATAAATGTGACAGTGGTTGCTTGCATCAAGTACAGTTTTATGTAGGCAATAAATGCATGCAATTTTATTTAGTGCAGTACAGTGTGTCAGGCACACTTGTGCTTGAAACATACACGGGGTGCCTGTAAAACTAAGCACTACCATTTTGTGCGGAATTGACGGGGCTTGTAACAACATCCTGTTATCTCGAAAATGAGCCATGAAAGGTGCCATTTAACTCAGTCACTACTTTGGGTGAGGTGTTGTAGTATTCATATCTATGGTTCATATTTTGGTTGATACGTTGTGTATAGTAGTTTTAGGCCAATATCTTAACACTGTCACCAATGGGATTTTAATTGGTATAGTCCAACCTATTATTTTATGGCAGGCAACTTTATAGTGCCAATCATTGGACTGACGTTGATGTAGCTCTTAAACAGGTGTAACAATTGACGTAAACATGCTCAAAATTGCCGCCGGTGGGTCTTTTCACCAAAGACAAATGTTTTTACATTTTTCATGGGCGACGAATACTAATGGTTTAATAACCATCGGCTATTGCAGTATTGGTTGTCAAACGTACTACGGCCTTTGATATACGATTTGTGGCGCGCACAGTGCTTGGGACGGGGGAAAAAACCCAAACTTTGAATGGGTCCTCAGAGATGATCCGATCCCACAACTCAAGGTCTTCAGACGAGTGCTCAAGCGACTGATTTAGATCCTGCACACCACTCCCCGCGAAATGGGTACGCATAGCGTGTATCTATTAGATACAGAGCTGGTTTATTCCAGTAGCACGTGCTATGGGCCCCGCGATTAAGGGGGTCCCGCGGTGATGTGTACATTTATTTTCTCAGGTCATTTTTCCCCTCTCCCCGAAGGGGTTGCAAAATACATATCCTGGGGAGGGTGTCCCGCTGTTATTTGTGCTACAGGTCCCGCGGATCCTTAAACCGGCTTTGATATCTAACACGCTGTAGACTGGATTTTCATTTTAATGCACGTTTATTATTTATATATATATATATATATATATATATATATATATATATATATATATATATATATATATATATACACACACATGTATATTCTAATACCCAACCCTTTCACTGCCTAGCCCTGTGCCCGTGACCATAGTTTATATATTTTAAATCTCACCTTGCACAAATTCAGGAATTGGTTCTTTGCTTTCCGACATCTTTTCTTCTGAGAAGCGTGGAAGACAATAGAAAACTGATGCATCACTAATTATCCTAAACGTAATCGAACTCCCTCCAGAGGGCAACGTTTGGCAGGAGTCCTAACCATAGCCAATTCGTAGTGTAAAACTCCAGAGTTGACGGGAGGAGGTGTGTGGGGTGTTGGAGCAGGGGCGTTTTTTTTGGGTTTTTTTAGGACAATGAAGATGGTTAAACGTTTGAAGTTGAAGTTTGTTTTCTTTAACGACATCACTAGAGCACATTGATTTATTAATCATCGGCTGTTGGGTGTCAAACATTTAGTAATTTTGACATATAGTCTCAAAGTGGAAAGCTCTAAAAACTATTTTTTGTAGCAAGGGTTCTTTATAAGAAGGGCCGTAGCTAGCGGAGGGTGGGGTGGGTGATCTTCCAGTCGTGATGCAAGAAAAAAATCCGGAAAGCATTATAGAAACTTAAAGAAAATTCTCTTCTTAACTGTTTAAGGAGTTTTATATTATTAACTATTCAGTTGTCCCCCCCCCCCCTATCCCACATACAGGATAACACATACCACGGCCTTTGATCTTCCAGTCGTGATGCAAGAATAAATTATCCTTGAAAAGGGATCTTCAGAAATTGTAATTTATTTCATGGGTGATATGTGCTGGACATTATATTCTCCCGTTCTCGACCCCATGCAATGGTGTAGTGAGGATGTTAGGCGACCCCTCCCCAATCCCCATTCTGTCTGCCCAACTTACTCATAGTTTCTATCATACAATCTTAGAGGACAACCCTACCTACCATGCAACTATATATTAGTCACCATATTGTGATGGTTATCTGACACCAAATCTTACATGACGGCCCTACGGACAATGGTACAGTATCTCACCATATTTCCGTGATTACCTGGTATCTAACCTTACATGACAATTCTACATACTATGGTGCAGTATCTCACCATATTGTCACGTTTGTCTGATATTTAACCTTACATGACAATCCTACCTACCATGGTGCAATATCTCACCATATTGTCACGTTTGTCTGATATCTAACCTTACATGACAATCCTACCTACCATGGTGCAATATCTCACCATATTGTCACGTTTGTCTGATATCTAACCTTACATGACAACCCTACATACCATGGTACAGTATCTCACCATATTGTCACGTTTGTCTGATATCTAACCTTACATGACAATCCTACCTACCATGGTGCAATATCTCACCATATTGTCACGTTTGTCTGACATCTAACCTTACATGACAACCCTACATACCATGGTGCAATATCTCACCATATTGTCACGTTTGTCTGATATTTAACCTTACATGACAACCCTAAATACCATGGTGCAATATCTCACCATATTGTCACGTTTGTCTGATATATAACCTTACATGGCAACCCTACATACGATGGTGCAGTATCTCACCATATTATCACGTTTGTCTGATATATAACCTTACATGACTGTCACGGGGATCCTATAATACCCGTAACTGAATAAAACACGATTATCCAAATATCTCTTCTAACTGTATATCTATTAGATCTCTCTGTATTGGGCAGTTCGATACCCGAGTGGCTCGGCTCTAGGTATAATCAGAGAAACGATCTTATATAAAGTATATGTAATATAGAACGTTTAGTTCACTAGAAAACACAACAAAACACAATACACTTTGGAATCTGTATTAACCTATGCTGACACATGTACTGCCGCAGTAGTTAATTAACAACAACAAATAATAACAACCCAGAACTGATCACTTAATTAGTTAATCTCTAGGTGTCTAGTTTACACAACATTCTAATCACTTCGCCGTGATACAACACGCACACGTGTGATAATTGAGAAACGCTTCCAGGGGAACTTAATTAATAAAGGAATTACAACTCTATTCCTAACTGGTTAATTCTTAATTAACCCTAAACTACTCATTCAGTAACCTTGTAATACAGACTTAATACTGGTACCTATCACAATAAAGACAATAACCTACAGTTTACCTAGGTCCTCTAGGATGACTGGCTAAGCTTTAATAATTTTAGAACAGTGAAGCCTACAATTTACTTCGTCAGTTTACTGGAAACACTGTCTAAATAATATGGGTATAATACAGTATTAAAATATTTAAAGTCACATCAATCACATCAAGGTTATACAACAGAGCAGAAATATATATTTACCAAGTCCAAACGGACGCGTTCCCCGGAAGCCTTCCAATATGTTTCTCCCCGATATCTCTAAAATCCTATCTATTTATTCAAAAATCTGAGAGACAGCGAATATCGCCTGGGGGCACAACGCGGCACCTCACCTATCATGTGAATTTGCCCCAACTCCCAGAGACGGTATTTTTCCTTAGATGGCCAGACTTACTGTCGCCTGTTCGCCAGAAACCACGGTCGTAAAACCGCACTATCTGAGGTATTACGTAACTACTGGCCACATGGCCTCCACACCTGGTCTAAGCGTGTATTAGGGGGGTACGGTCGCGCGGAGGTATTATGTAACCAAGTGCACATAGCCCTCTAAAAAAATTAACATCGCCACAGGCGAAAAGATAAGAGCATGTTCCGTCACAATGACAATTCTACATACCATGGTGCAGTATCTCACCATATTGTCACGTTTCTCTGATATCTGACCTTACATGACAACCCTACCTACCATGGTGCAGTATCTCACCATATTGTCACGTTTATCTGATATCTGACCTTACATGACAACCCTACCTACCATGGTGCAGTATCTCATCACATTATCACGTTTATCTGATATCTAACTTTACAGACAACCTTACCTACCATAATACTGTATCTCATCATATTGTCATGATTTTCTGATATATAACCTTATATGACAATTCTACCATTGTACTGTACCTCACCATATTGTCAACATTATTTGATATCAAACCTCATATGACAATTCTACCATGGTAGTGTACCTTATCATATGTTCAACCTGCAGGATTATCTGATATCTAACCTTATATGACAATTCTACCATGGTAGTGTATCTCGTCATAGTGTCATGATTATCTTACATCCAGCCTTATATGACTTAACGGTAAGTGATGATAGGTGTGAGATCAGTCGGTGTAGTGGTTTAGATTCGTCAAGCCGGTCTTGGTTGTGGCAGTCCTTACCTACAGATGTATCGTTCTTGGGAGTGGCAGTTCTGACGTTCTTTGGACTGCCTTGTGGAGAGATACAAGTTTGAATGCGTTTATGGTTTTGTCGTTCATATTAAAGTTCTACAAGTTTACGTCACCTAGGCCGTTGGTATTTCAATCATCAAGGTCGTGGGACGTAGTCCAGTGGTAAAGCGTTCGTTTGATGCGCGGTCGGTTCCAGCCGGTGCTCCACAACTGGTGTAAGAAAGGCCTTGGTATGGTATGTACTATCCTGTCTGTGGGATGGTGCATATAAAAGATCCCTTGCTGCTAATCGAAAAGAGTAGCCCATGAAGTGGCGACAGCGGGTCTCTTCTCTCAATATCTGTGTCGTCCTTAACCATATGCCTGACGCCATATAACCGTAAATAAAATGTGTTGAGTGCGTCGTTCCAGTGATGCGTGATCTGTCTGGGATCGATCCCCGTCGGTGGGCCCATAGGGCTATTTCTCGTTTCAGACAGTGCACTATGATTGGTATATCAAAGGTTGTAGTATGTGTTATCCTGTATAAAGGTCCCTTGCTACTAATGGAAAACAATTGGCAGGTTTCCTCTCTGAGACTATATGTCAGAATTACCAAATACTAGTATATAAAAGATATCTTGCTGCTAATGGAAAAATATAGCGGTTTGAAGCATCTCTAACACTATACAATCTTTGTCAAAATTACCAAATACTTGATATCCAGTAGCCGATGATTAATAAATGAACATGCTCTAGTGGTGTCGTTAAACAACAACAAACGTTTTAAAATATATAAAAGATCCCTTGCTACAAATGGAAACATGTAGCGAGTTTCATCTCTAAGACTATATGTCAGAATTACCAAATGTTTGACATCTAATAGTCGATGATTAATAAATCAATATGCTCTAGTGGTGTCGCTAAAAAAAACCCCTAACTTTTGTTCAATCATCAATCACGCCCTTCGAAATTCAATGAGAGATCTGGTGAAGACGGGGATGGGGAGGGGGAGGGGCGTTGTGGACCAGTCCCTTATCTGTTCTGACATTCCATTAAACGGACAAACAGAACTACCGTACCATTGGGGAACGTCCTGTCACAATGGAACCAATCAAACGTCGTTATGACGTGGCTCAACGCGCCTGCTGATTAAATAAACTAACTGAATACTAACTGTATGTTCTCACTGGTCTTTAGGCAGTATTATTCAGACGCGGATCCCGGGAGTGGAGGGGGGGGGGGGAGAGGGTCCGGGTCTACGCCCCTCCTTCCGATTATTAATTTTTTTATTGTGTTTATTTAAAAAAAAAAAAAAAAAAAAAAAATGTTTTTAAAAAAGCGCAAAATGTTTTTTTTTGTTTTTATATTCGTGTTTTGGGGGTTTCTTTTGTGTGTGTGTGTGTGTGGGAGAGAGAGAGAGAGAGAGAGAGAGAGAGAGAGAGAGAGAGAGAGAGAGAGAGAGAGAGAGAGAGAGAGAGAGAGAGTGTGGTGTGTTTCATTTGTTGGGTGTGTTTTTTTGGCGGGTTTTTTTTTTTGGGGGGGGTGTTTTTAGTATAAGTAATTTTTCACACACACACACACACACACACACACACACACACACACACACACACACACACACACTTCCCCCTTCAGAAAATCCTGGATCCGTGCCTGTTAGTCTGAAGATTTCCCAGAAGCCCCGTGCGGACTGCAGCTCCGTGGTAGAAGACTCGTGAGGATTTTTAAGTAAACTAATTTAATAAACAGTCGCTTGAATTATCGCAGCCCCGCGTCCGTCGTCCAGGGATTCCCATTTACGTATGAACGTCCGAAGTTTGGGGATATCCCGAGTTTCCTGTCACTGTAGGTTCCAATGGACCAAATAAATTCCTATTGCCGATAATGTTAACGTTTTCTAATAAAACTGATAAAAACAGCGTATCCTCACACCCAGGCCGTACAATAATATAAACTGTGGCCCCTCAGATTTAATCCACCTGAAAGACAATTGGGGGTCACATACAATTTAATTAATGTATTTATTAGCAACCCTTATTACGGGGGGGGGGGGGGGGGGGGGGCATAGCCCAGTGGTAAACGGTGCGCTTGATGAGCGGTCGGTTTGGGATCAATCCCCGCTCTTTTTCATTCCATATCAAAGGCCGTGGTATGTGCTATCTTGTCTGTGGGTTGGTGCATATAAAGATCCCTTGCTACTAAGGTAAAAAAATGTAGCGGGTTTTCTCTCTGTCTGTAAAAATCACCAAATGTTTGACATCCAATAGCCGATGATTAATAAATTAATGTTCTCCAGTGGTGTCGTTAAACAAAATAAACTTAATTTTTGCTGAAAATTGCAGTTCCATTTTCGGGGGTACCCTGTACTGGTTTCTACCTCTGGTATTATACTGCATAACAACTGTATAACAAATAAACGTATATTTATTCATTACCAAGGGGCGGGACGTAGACCAGTGGTAAAGCGTTCACTTGATGGTCTAGGATCGATCCCCGTCAGTGGACCCATTGGGCTATTTCTCGTTCCAGCCAGTGCTCCACAACTGGTGTAACAAAGGCCATGGTATGTACTATCCTGTCTGTGGGATGGTGCATATAAAAGATCCCTTACTGCTAATCGAAAAGAGTAGCCCATGAAGTGGCGACAGCGGGTTTCCTCTCTCAATATCTGTGTGGTCCTTAACCATATGTCTAACACCACATAACCATAAATAACATGTGTTGAGTGCGTCGTTAAACAAAACATTTCCTTCCTTTAGTTATTGCCAATGGATAATAGTATTGGCACAACTAATTCAATGTTACATATTACTCCCGGGATTTCCCGTACTTAAGCCCATCCGAAATGAAGCCCATTGGCTTAAAAAACGGGCAATTTTACTTTATTAAATTTTAAGCCCATGGGCTTAAATACGGATACTATGTGTCAACCCATAGGTAACAAAAAAACTATATCGTATTTATTATTAAGATTAAAAGAAGCTTTGTAGCAACACATTTTAAATGCATTAGAATTAAAAAGTAAAAGTTTGTTTTGTTTAACGACATTACAAGAGCACACTGATTTATTAATTATCGGCTATTGGGTATCAAACATATGGTAATTTTGACATATAGCCTTAGAAAGGAAATACTTCGTTGTTCAATTAGCACATACCACGGCCTTTAAATACTAGTCGTGGTGCATTGGCTGAAACGAGAAATAGCCCAATGGGCCCACCGACGGGGAACTTTTACATGGAACTTTCTTATTTGGTACCATGCAACCTGTAACATGTTTCCAACTAGCAGACACATTTTAACGACTAAAATTAAATATTATTTACATTTTCTTGTTAGACTGTCATCATGAATGAATGAATGCATTTTAACGACACCCCAGCACACAAACAGAGATCGTCTATTGGGTGTGTCTGTGTAATGAGCGTGTTTGCGGTCATTCTAATGTTTGCAGGGGCGGGACGTAGCGCTCGCTCCAGTCAGTGCACCACGACTGGTATATCAAAGACCGTGGTATGTGCTATCCTGTCTGTGGACTGGTGCATATAAAAGATCCCTTGCTACTAATGGAAAAATGTAGCGGGTTTCCTCTATTAGACTATATGTCAAAATTATCAAATGTTTGACATCCAATAGCCGATGATTAATTAATCAATGTGCTCTATGTCCACGAAACCAGTGCTCCACAACTGGTGTAACAAAGGCCGTGGTGTGTACTATCCTGTCTGTGGGATGGTGCATATAAAAGATCCCTTACTGCTAATCGGAAAGAGTAGCCCATGAAGTGGCGACAGCGGGTGTCCTCTCTCAATATCTGTGTGGTCCTTAATCATATGTCTGACGCCATATGACCATAAATAAAATGTGTTGAGTGCTGCGTTAAATAAAATAGTTACTTCCTTCCTTCCTTCCAACAGACACTAATATTCTAAACACGAAACTGTATTCAATATGTAAGCTTAATCGTTAAAAAAAACTGTTATTCGGAAACGTGTTACGATAGATTTACACTTTTCGATGTTTTGATTGACAGCAGATAAACACTCGAAATTTTGCACTCTGGACTATCGGCTGTCAATCAAAACATCGAAAGTTTGCACTAGCCATGAATACCACTCATACGGTTTTGCGGTAATTTTATTTTTTTCAATATATACGAGTAAGCGTATGCATTTGATGGCATCACAAACAAAACACTTTAACCCCCCCCCCCCCCCCCCCCAAAAAAAAAAAAAATAAAAAAAAATGAATGAATGAATGAATGTTTAACGACACCCCAGCACGAAAAATACATCGGCTATTGGATGTCAAACTATGGTAATGCAAACACATAAGGTGACGATCAACATCAATATAAAAATTCAAGATTAAAGAAAAACAGTGTAAAGAACTGTGCAAAAATACAAATATCACAAATTAGATACTGACTTTTACTCAAAATTTCAATTTGTGCTGTATTGGCCATTCTCAAAGAGAATGTTACACCCCTGCACCACGGTGAGGTTACAGCACGCACAGGGTTTTTTAAAAGGTTACAAAATTTTGAAATATTATTTTAATGCAACGACAAAAAAAACATGAAAATATATTTATTATGCGCAAGAACATCAAAGAATGCTCACAGTATAAGAGTGTAATAAAATGCTCGACGTGTTCAAAACGTTGCTAAATATAGCTTCTTTCCTTGGCGTTACTATTAATCCATACCTCTTAAAATTAATTCTAGGGAGTCCTTTGCACTGGAGTGTATATTTTCAAACTGGGTTTGACCACTGACACCCTGAAATCCACAACAAACATACCATTACCTTTAGCATCAGAAAGTATATGTAGTTTTTTCTCGTTCACTATATTCGTTACGGGGTCATATCTTTTATTGGGTGAATGTTCAGGGGCAGACCTTTGTAAATTGGGTCTGCCGTCACCATTTCTGATCGTCTGTGATTCGGTGGAGTCCAAAACAGGCACGCCGCTACGTTTGGCATCATTCTGTATAGTCAATATGACATTTCGTATGTTTAGCCTTGTCACATTTAAAGCTGTCGATCTTTTAGTTGACGTCTGCTTCTGGGAAGACATCAGAAGATCGGGTTTGTCGTTACCTTCAGCGGTGATCTGACCCAAATGATACATACCTCTACCCTTTGCATGAGAAAGAACACTGAGGAAACGTTTTATTGGCTTGTTGACCCTGTTTAAATCTATAGATCTACTCTTGGCAGGAGAAAGTATATCTAAGTGACGTTCTAGGCCTATTTTCTTGTTGACTCTGTTTAAATCTGTAGATCTACTCTTGGCATGAGAAAATATATTTAAGTGACGTTCTAGGCCTATTTTCTTGTTGACTCTGTTTAAATCTGTAGATCTACTATTATCACGAGAAGGTATACCTAAGTGACATTCTAGGCCTATTTTCTTGTTGACTCTGTTTAAATCTGAAGATCTACTCTTGGCATGAGAAAGTATATTAAGGTGACCTATTGTCCTGTTGCCTCTATGTATATCTTTAGATCTCTTTCTTATCGTTTGTTCTGGAAGACGATTTTTCAAATTGTATTTCGCCCGTGATAACTTGAAATTCTCTAGCGAGCGTTTTGTTTTCTGGTTGCCTACATCGAAATCTGTAGATCTTTTTGTCAGAATTGTCTCGGGAGAAGAATTTAGTATAATGGATTCATCGTCTGCTTCAGCATGATTTGCACAGACCTGCAACGTATTAAAAAAATAACATAAACACCGGCCCGTAGCCAGGATTTTGAGGGGGGTTGGGGGGGTCGTTTAGGCTTATGATGAGGCTTAGAGAGTCCGGTGGCATATTGAAAAAAAAGGTAGGCGCACACGACCCCCCCCCCCCCCCCCCCCCCCCCATTGGCTACAGGCCTGAAATAATGCAAACACAAATAACTGGTAAAATTATTAATTTGCTTGAGATCGTTCCAAAATTGATGACATGGGGTGACACATTAAAAAAATAAAGCAACCACCTACAAAATTAATTCATTTTAAAGAGTGCATATCAGATATAAAATAATAATTATAATGGCTCTCACATCAATTCAATACTGCGCGTGCTCCGTCCCACCCCACCCCCCACCACCACCCAACCCGAAAATCGAAGTGTCCCGAAACATCCAGTGCGTAGCAAATGCATAGGGGCCTACAGTTAATTTATTTACAAGTGTTTAGTGTTGACTTAGATTTTACAAAATGAAATCTTCAAAGTATCACAAGTTTTTTGACAATATTTTGGGGATCCTTTTATTTGAGGCCACTTGATCTTACAGACGTAAACGTAAGACCACTCAACTACTGCATTCCGGTTTTTTTTTTTTCTTCTTCCCAAAAATAGTTAAGATAATGCATAGTTAGGTTATATTTACCAAAACTTACCTTTCGAGGCGGCAAAAATAAATCTAGCTCGAGTCACCTCCAGCCCTTCCCTTATTGATATTGATATGTAGGGCAAGGTTAGAGAAAACTCTATGTAATGCTTTGGTAATAGTCAACAGCCAAATGGTCGCAAGCTACTGTGTCTAAAATACACATTGTTTCCTAAATCTGATGCCACAGAGCTTTAGTTTGATTATTCTCGAGTACAGAGTTTCCTCTAGCCTTCCCCTACATATCAATATTAATAAGGGGAGGGTTGGAGGTAACTCGAGTCAGAATAAATCACTTAGCTCTTGGTCGAAGGATTCCCCCAAATATTGTTTTGCTTTTGCTAACCATATGTTATACGTAATTAGTTTACCGGTACCAGCGGTGGAATGACGTATTGGAATATTACTATGTATTGTGTGTGTGTGTGTGTGTGTGTGTGTGTGTGTGTGTGTGTATCACGTGTGTGCGTGCTGGGTAGGTCTACACACCTGGTATCGCTTAATGAGGATAAGAACACAGAGTGATACAAACACCCACACCGCGGCACGGCACATCCTTGACATACTGTCACTACAATGAGAGAAGAAAAAAACAGACACGAGAAAAGGCAAGTATGCTTAAAGCGAACAATCTGAAAAACAAAACAGTTAGTGTTCTCAAGTTCCTTACCCTGCAAATGGCAGTCTACTGTGATTCATGAGTGTATGTCATCACAACTGGGGTGAGTTCAGTTAACCGCTTGTCGCTAACGTCCGCAAAACTGGTTTATGCGCTTCACGTTAAACAAAATGGCAACTTCGGGAACCAATCAAATAGTTCGCGAACATTAGCGAAACGTTCGCTGGCTGAATTTAGGCCTGGACACGTGTTTATAAAACTTTTAGAGTCCAGACTCAAGCTCTAATGGCGTCACACACATACAATTTGTATGGCGTTGTCATGACATTAGTATCTCAGACTCTGTTAGAGTCTACCGACCTCGGTGGCGTTGTGGTTAGCCATCGGTCTACAGGCTGGTAGGTACTGGGTTCGGATCCCAGTCGAGGCATGGGTTTTTTAATCCAGATACCGACTCCAAACCCTGAGTGAGTGCTCCGCAAGGCTCAATGGGTAGGTGTAAACCACTTGCACCGACCAATGATCCATAACTGGTTCAACAAAGGCCATGGTTTGTGCTATCCTGCCTGTGGGAAGCGCAAATAAAAGATCCCTTGCTGCTAATCGGAAGAGTAGCCCATGTAGTGGCGACAGCGGGTTTCCTCTCAAAATCTGTGTGGTCCTTAACCATATGTCTGACGCCATATAACCGTAAATAAAATGTGTTGAGTGCGTCGTTAAATAAAACATTTTTGAGGGAGGAAACCCGCTGTCGCCACTTCATGGGCTATTCTTTTCGATTAGCAGCAAAGGATCTTTTTATATGCACCATCCCACAGACAGGATAGTACATACCACGGCCTTTGTTGAACCAGTTATGGATCATTGGTCGGTGCAAGTGGTTTACACCTACCCATTGAGCCTTGCGGAGCACTCACTCAGGGTTTGGAGTCGGTATCTGGATTAAAAATCCCATGCCTCGACAGGGATCCGATCCCAGTACCACTGGCTGTAATATTATTAGGCCCCTACTTACCTGCTGTCTTTAAAATGCTGAGAAACGTTCGTTGACAAAACAGCCTGGATACGAAGACGTACGTACGCTGTTTGCGTTTTTATCACAATTTGTTTATAAATAACTGTAGGTCTGATTACAACCAATAAATACCACCAACAATAAACATAACGGACAACACTGTTCAATGGATTCATTACCGGATAAAGCACCTTGATATTAAAACTCAACAGGTGCAGCAATATTTAACAATGGTATGAATTACAGGACAAACAGTAAAACAGACAGCCGCCCCGGTGGATACAGGGTTATCCTGAGGGGGTGGGGTGGGAGTGGGAGTTGCGCTGGGAGGAGGTTAGCAGTTCCATACTGGTATAAACAAATGTATCAGTCAAAGGTAGTATTCAAAAGTTTGCTTTCCGTAACTACCAATGCCCCACGACTGGTACATCATTGATCAAATGTTGTGGTGTGTGCTGTCCTGTAGGAGAAAAGAAAGAAAGAAGTGTTTTATTTAATGAAGCTCTCAACACACATTGAAATTACGGTTATATGGCGTCTGACATATGGTTAAGAAGAAGGAAGTGTTTTATTTAATGACGCATTAAAGACATTTTATTTACAGTTATATGGCGTTCGGACATATGATTAATGACCACACAGATATTGAGAGAGGAAACCCGCTGTCTCCACTTCATAGGCTACTCGTTTCTGATATATAGTCTAAGAGAGGAAACCCGATACATTTTTCCATTAGTAGACAGGGATCTTTATATGCACCATCCCAGGATAGTTGGTACACCAGTTGTGGAGCACTGGCTGGAACGAGAAATAGCCCAATGGGCCCACCAAAAGGAATCGATCCTAGGTCGATCGTGCATCAGGTGAGCGCTGTAAAACTTAGCTACGTCCCGCCCCAGACATATGGTTAAGAACCACAAGGATGATTAGAGGACCCCCCCCCCCCCCCCCCCCACACACACACACACACCTCTTTTCGATTTATTAGCAGCAGTCATGCGGGGAAATGCATGAAATGTATATGCTGCTGCTAATGGAAAAAGGTAGATGGTTTCTCATTGACGGCGGATCCAGAGGATCGTCACAGGTATTCCGTGACCACCCCCACCCCGTTTGATGTGTCCTTTTAAAGTGACAGACCCTAGTTTTTAAACATTAAGGCATATTTTTCACTATTACTATTGGAGCCATTTATGATTACTGAAATCAAACATTATTTTATTGTGATGTATTTCCGTAAAAACGAAGTAGGGGAGACCGGGGTTGGTTGTCACACGGGTTGGTAGTCACAGTGGCCATATCTCTTCCATTAAACGGCGTAAACGTACTGGACTAACACAGGTATGTGGCTTGAAATGTTTGTATTCCGTCATATTTAATTTAACAAAGAATTCACGGCATTTTTTTGAGATTTCAAAACTTGACATTTTTTTTTCGCTCTGTATGTATTTTTTTAATATTAATATAATTATATTCTAGTTTTTACCATTTGTACATTTTGTTTCAGATTAGTACAGTGTTAAACAGATATGAAAGTCTGCTTCTTATGGAGTGAACTTATAAGCAATAGACTAGTACATTGGTCTGACGGACAGTAATTATTATGAATGGGTCGTGAAGGGGCAGGTTGTCACACGGTGTCGGGGGTTGGTTGTCACATACAATAACACGTGACAACCAACCCCGGTAACGCAAAAGCATGGTAAATTGCAATTTACATACCTGCATGCATATAATACATACGTACATGCATGCGTACATGCATACATTCATACATACATACATACATACATACCAAGGATGGTATATCAATTGCTGTGGTATGTACTATCCTGTCTATGGGATAGTGCATATGAAAGATCCCTTGCTACTAATGGATACATGTAGCGGGTTTCCTCTCTAAGACTAAGTCAGAATTACCAAATGTTTGACATCCAATAGCCGATTATTGATAAATCAATGTGCTCTAGTGGTGTCGCTAAACAAATCAAAGTTTAAAAGTGTATATACATTCATACATACACACATACATACATACATCAATACATATGAGGCCAAAAATAATTTTATATACACGTCTGTAGGCTTCTTGTATATCCTCGGTTAATATTATTTTTATAACGTCTCGGTGACCAACCGGTAATCGTGGTGGTCAAGGAAATGTGAGCGATTAGGTGCCATATGTTCGAGTCCAGGCAACGGCATGAGAGACAATCAGATTTTTATCCCATGTGCCCGTCAAATGTATACAATATATAGATATTCATACATTTATAAATACATACATACATATACTTTTGAAAATTCAAGTATATCGTTATTGTTCAAAGTATGGCATATTCAATAATCTTTTTGTTGAAAATATATTTATTTTTTTTAATTAATAAAAGTCTTACATTTGACAACATTGAGTTGTGATATCCAATCACAAGAACTTCCAACTTATTGTGTTTTACTGTATTTTAATACTGTAGATCTTGAAATGAACGCGTCCCTAAATTAATGCGAGTGACGGTGGGCAGACTAAAAAGCGACATCCAATTAATGCGAGTGGCCTCCATTTGAAATATTACTTTACTAGCAACACACGCCCGTGTAGTTTTTTGTTCAATCCAAGTTACAGTTGTCTTCAATGAGATCAACGTACTAACATATCTGTGTACACATCAGTTAACCTGTTTAGCCCTTAGTGTTTTTACGTAACGGGTATTGATGTAGACATATTTCAAAGTCATAACAAAAGAACAATTCAGCCAACTAAGTTGGAGTGAACTTGAACAGTTAAATCACAGAAACGGTCGACCTCAGAATTAGCGTACTAAAACCCATTCACACGCGATGTATCGTGTCGGCTTTTGATAGGATAGCCAAAGACCCTGCAATCATCAAGCGTGGCTGGCATCTTGTTAGATTATTGTACGATTAGTATGTCTCGTCTACAAAGAATTGTGCTGCAGCTGTTTTATAAATGTGTCATCCCATCTAACTACGGCCCATCTGTGTTCTATGGATAACCTGGGGGGGGGGGGGGGGGGGGGGGGGGGGGGGGGGGGACGCCGTGGTAGGGTGCATATTTGGGTGCGATAGGGCGTTGGCGGTTTGGGCCGGTAGGGATGCCTGTTAGGAGGCCTCCCCCCCCGGAACGCCCCCCCCCCCATGGAAATCCGGACTTACCTTATTGGGCCCCCGCCTGTTGGAGCGCCGGATTGCTCGGTGACGCTGGGTTCCCCCCTTTGCGAATCCTTTTTCCTCCAGGGCTAAAGTTAAATAACAAAAAAAATATATATATATTATATATATATAAATACTATTATTAAATATATAATTATAGTACATATTACTTTTGAACTGCCCGATTGAAAATTTAATTATAATTGTGCACCTACTAATCATATTATAAAATAATAGAATGTTATAGGTTTAATTCTAATTATGGTGCTACTATATTAATATAATAAATAAACATATGTAATGATAGACCCCAAATTATTTTAACTTTGTGATCCCGTTTTTAAGTGGTCCTACCACACTATTAAAAATTGTCACCTTCATCTCTCTCACACACTCCCCCCCCCCCTCCCGCCCCGGAGTCGGTCACTGGCGAAGTCAGAGGCTGAATCCGGGGTGGGCGTGCCTGAACCTTAGTGGATAGGGGCACGCAAAATGAGTTGCCAGTTGCCAGTTGTGTCACGGGGATCCTATAATACCCGTAACTGAATGAAACACGATTATCCAAATATCTCTCCTAACTGTATATCTATTAGATCTCTCCGTAACAGGCAGTTATACCCGCTGGCTCGTCTAGGTATGATCAGAGATAAGATCTTATATAAAATATATATTATTATAGCACGTTTAGTTCACTAGAAAACACAACAAAAACACAATACACTTTGGAATCTGTATTAACCTACGCTGACGTACTGCCGCAGTAGTTAATTAACAACAACAAATAATAACAACCCAGAACTGATCACTTAATTAGTTAATCTCTAGGTGTCTAGTTTACACAATATGCTAATCACTTCACCGTGACACAACACCCACACGTGTGATAATTGAGAAACGCTGCCAGGAGAACTTAATTAATAAAGGAATTACAACTCTATTCCTAACTGGTTAATTTTTAATTAACCCTAACTACTCATTCAATAACCTTGTAATACAGACTTAATACTGGTACCTATCACAATAAAGACAATAACCTACAGTTTACCTAGGTCCTCTAGGATGACTGGATAAGCTTTATATATATTTAGACAGTGAGCCTACAGTTTACTGCGTCAGATGACCGGCAGCACCGTCTAAATAATATTGGTATAATACAGTATTAAAATATTTAAAGTCACACCAATCACATCAAGGTTATACACAGAGCAGAAAATATATAATTACCAGTCCGGACGGACAGCGATCCCCTGGAGCCTTCCTTATGTTTCTCCCCGATATCTCTAAAACCCTAGCTATTTATTTAAAAATCCAAATATCGCCTGGGGGTACATCGCGGCACCGAATCCCTACAAGTGCTATTTCCACCGCGGCCAAGCGGTATATTTTTTTCTCAGATGGTCAGACTCGATGACGCCTAGTCGCCAAAATCACGGTTGTAAAAACCGCACTCGCGGAGGTATTACGTAACTACTGGCCACCTGGGCTTAAGTGCATATTGGAACTGCACACGGCCCTCTAAAACAATTAATATCGCCACAGGCGAAAACAAAATTAAGAGCATGTCCCGTCACAAAATGTATTAGCATTTTAATCTTTGTTTTAAAAGAGTGTGACACATAGCTTGCTGGACTAGTCAACAATTGGTCAGACTTGCCTACAATGAATTTATTTCCAGTTGTCTTATATGTTAGAATTTTAATCTTTGTTTGTTTTGTTTTAATAACGTGGGACACATAGACAAAACAAAGAAATAAATGCGTCATATTATTAATGCGAATAACACGAGCTCGCAGTTTTTGCATTGATATTATGATCGCATTAATTTCAAGATCTACAGTACATTAAACATATAGTGACAACCAACCTCAGGACCTGTGACAACCAACACCGTAACGGGGCAGGTTGTCTCAATAATTTTAATATTTTCAATTGCCAGAATCCTATATTTAAATGAAGCTGGGCGAAATTTACCTTTACACTATATGACTGATATAAACGACTTAAACTTTATAAGAAAATCAGTTGATAATAAGATTTTATAAATTGTAGAAATGTAACAACATAAACAGTGTGACAACCAGCCCCGGTCTCCCCTATTTTGGGTAATTCTGGTGTTTTTAATACCACAAAATGCACTTTTCTTATTTTTAAAAACGCACGTACGTCTGAGAAGTGATGATTATGGAGTCTCTTTCTAGCCTATTTTAAAGGTATTTCTCCATTTCAACGTCAAAGACTTAATTGCTTCACTCAGTTGTAACTTTATCCAAATGTGTTACAGGTTTGTAGATTATCAAACTTAGTGTCCATTTTTACGGGTTGAAACTAGGGTCTGCGACTTTAATGACATTTTTGTTGTTGTTGTTGTTGTTTTTTTTTTTGGTTTTTTAATTCATCATCCATAATAAATTGCCCTGAAACGCGTGTCTGGGCGTCTTTGTTTCAGCATATTTCTCGTTCCAGTCAGTGCACCACTACTGGTATATCAAAGAAAGAAAGAAAGAAAGAAATGTTTTATTTAACGACGCACTCAACACATTTTATTTACGGTTATGTGGCGTCAGACAAATGTTTAAGGACCACACAGATATTGAGAGAGAAAACCCGCTGTCGCCACTTCATGGGCTACTCTTTTCGATTAGCAGCAAGGGATCTTTTATATGCACCATCCCACAGACAGGGTAGTACATACCACGGCCTTTGATATACCAGTCGTGGTGCACTGGCTGGAGCAAGAAATATCGCAATGGGCCCACTGACGGTGTTCGATCCCAAACCGACCACGCATCAAGCGAGTGCTGTACCACTGGGCTACGCCTCACCCCTGGTATATCAAAAGCTGTGGTATGTGCTATCCTGTCTATGGGATAGTGCATGTAAAACATCCCTTGCTACTAATGGAAAAATGTACCGAGTTTCCTCTCTAAGATTATATGTCAGAATAACCAAATGTTTGACATCCAGACACCCAACAGCCGATGATTAGTAAATCAATATATGCTCTAGTGGTGTCGTTAAACAAAACAAACTTTCTTTCAAAAATCAAAATCTCGATCGCTTGGGGAACCTTTTTGTTTCTAAATTACAAGAAAAAAAAAAAAAATACCTTTTGTTTCTAAATTACAAGAATACATAACAAACATGCCAGTTTGCAAAGTAATGCGATATAATGCACCATCCTACGGCACTTGGGTTCATTGAAAGTTACACGGTAACACGTGAACCAAGGTTAAAGTTTGTTCTGTTTAACGACACCACTAGAGCACGTTGTTTCATTGATCATCAGCTACTGGATGTCAAACATTTGGTAATTTTGACTTTTACTGTAGAGGAAACTAGCTACATTGTTCTATTAGTAGCAAGGGATCTTTAATATGCACCATTTCAAAGTGGTACGGCATGGTGTACCACTTTTTGTTTGTTTTGTGGGTTGTATTTGAAAGGGGAGTCTGGAAACATCGTGCCGTACCACTATTTTTTTTTACACTATGCTGCCCCACTAGAGCACATTGATTTATTAATCATCGGCTATTGGATGTCAAATATATGGTCATTTTGACACAGTCACAGATAGGAAACCCGCTACATTTTTCCATTAGTAGCAAGGGATCTTTTATATGAACCATCCCACAGACAGGGTAGTACATACCACGGCCTTTGATATATCAGTCGTGGTGCACTGGCTGGAACGAGAAATAGCCCAATGGGCCCACCGACGGGGATCGATCCCACACCGACAGCATATCAAGCGAGCGCTCTAACACTGGGTTACGTCCTGCCCCTGCCTAATGACAATGTCACAAGTTAGAATTATGTTTTGTTAGGAAACTGACTAGCAGTTGCTACAAGCGGGACGTAGCCCAGTGGTAAAGCGCTTGCCTGATGCAGTCAGTCTAGGATCGATCCCCGTCGGTAGGTCCATTTCTTTGTTTATCAAAGGCCATGGTATGTGCTATCCTGTCTGTGGGATGGTAAATATAAAAGATCCCTTGCTACTCATGAACAAAATGTAACGGGTTTCCTCTCTAAGACTATATGTCAAAATTACAACAAAACAAACTTTAATAATTGGAACTGATATTGGAACTTCAACTACACAAAAAATGACAGCAATCGTGTGTGCAGGTGTGGGTTTTTTTTTTTTTTTTTTTGGTTGTTGTTGTTTTTTTTTGTTGTTTTTTTTTTTTTGGGGGGGGGGGGGCGGGTCGACCACTAGCATATTTTATTTTTTCTTCAATACATTTCCAGGGGAACATGACTCAATCCCCACCCCCAATAAACTTCATACTTAATCTAAACTCCCTGCATATATTCCTACACACACACTTGAATACTTAACCTAAGAGTTAATTTTTCATATTTTTCTAGGGAAACAACCGTTTCTTGCCCTCCACGCCGCGCCTTTGTTATATTTAGCTACATCCATGACACAAGAAGGACATGTTTTATTTAAAAACGCACTCAACACATTTTATTTACGGTTATATGGCATCAGACATATGGTTAATAAGGACCACATAGATATTGAGAGAGGAAATGCGCTATCGCCACTTCATGGGCTACTCTTTTCGATTAGCAGCAAGGGAGCTTTTATATGCACCATCCCACAAGATGGAATAGTACATACCACGGCCTTTGTTACACCAGTTGCGGAGCACTGGCTGGAACGAGACATAGCCCAATGGGTCCACCGACGGGGATCGATCTTAGACCGACAGCGCAACAAGCAAACATTTAACCACCGGGCTGCGTCCTGCCCCTTCCATGACAAAAGAGTGCACTCTTATCAGATTAACACAACAAGAGGTGGATACAAACATTTATTTCTTTAATAAACTTCCTAATCTTTTGTCACATAGCAATCAGAATTCATCAATTTCGTAGTCACAGAGTCATGGTTAATGCTAGTGTCAGACTACCAACTGCCAGCACAAAGTTGGCCAACTTTCTGCTGTCACGACTTCAACGGCTGTCCTGTAGCTAGTCTGAGTGTTCTTACAATTCTGTTCTCATCCTGTAACCCATTAGTTGTTAGTCGTGAGTCGGGAGTTGGGGAAATTACAACGCAACCATCGAGTTGGCCAACTTTCTACTGGCAGTTGGTAGTTTGACCCTAACATAAGCCACATATGTAAAAAATTATAAAACAAACAGTATAATTTAAAAGTTAGTACAAATTTATTGGGAATTCAATAATTTGAGCTTTAGAAATATTAGACTGTATATGAGTCCATCTTGGAGCCCGTACCCTGGGGAAAATGTTTGTTATAAGGCAGTATTTTACCAAAAAAAAACAAAAAAACCCCAACAAACAAACCCTCCCAAATATAATGGACTAAGGAACAACCTTGTTAATTTTTAAAGATAAAATGAAAGTCTAAATATATATTTACATATATATTATCTAAAAATGTAAACACGTTTATAGAAAACATTAACAGGAATGTCAACAACAGCAATAAATATGCATTAATTAGTAAAATCAAACTGAGCATAAATATAGAATTGAAATCAGATACATCAACATACTCATACCCCATGGGTTGTGTGTGCCTTGCGCAAGTGAAATAGATTGAAAATATTAAAAATTTTAAAAAAAGGTCTTTGTTACTTTATACATATAAATCAATTTCTTCATCTAAAGGTCAATTGGTGGGATGGTGCATATAAAAGATCCCTTACTGCTAATCAAAAAGAGTAGCCCACGAAGTGGAGACAGCAGGTTTCTCTCTCAATATCTGTGTGGTCCTTAACCATATGTTTGACGCCATATAAACGTAAATAAAATGTGTTGAGTGCGTCGTTAAATAAAACGTTTTCCTTCTAAAGGTCAATTCATTCTTTGATTGCTGACCTCACGCGAAACTGATTTTTATTTTATTTATTAAGTCGACGCATTGTACCAGGTAAACCGGCCTCGGTGGCGTCGTGGTTAGGCCATCGGTCTACAGGCTGGTGGGTACTGGGTTCGGATCCCAGTCGAGGCATGGGATTTTTAATCCAGATACCGACTCCAAACCCTGAGTGAGTGCTCCGCAAGGCTCAATGGGTAGGTGTAAACCACTTGCACCGACCAGTGATCCATAACTGGTTCAACAAAGGCCATGGTTTGTGCTATCCTGCCTGTGGGAAGCGCAAATGAAAGATCCCTTGCTGCCTAATCGTAAAAGATTAGCCTATGTGGCGACAGCGGGTTTCCTCTGAAAAACAGTGTCAGAATGACCATATGTTTGACGTCCAATAGCTGATGATAAGATAAAAAAATCAATGTGCTCTAGAGGCGTCGTTAGATAAAACAAATTTTACTTTTGTACCAGGTAAAGGGAAAAGTGTTGAACGTACGCGCATCAAAATTTAATATGAAATTAATTGTGTTAAAAGCACACTGAATTCACTGAAATAATGAGGATTAGGTTTCACAGAAGCAGAACTGGGCAAGTCAACAATTCGCCAACAAAGAGTCAGCGATGAAGTATGAATCCAGCTTAATAAAACATTTTAAAAAACAAAACAAAAAAACAAACAACGTGTGTGTGTGGGGGGGGGGGGGGGGGGGTGTGTGAGATGATTTGCTTTTGTGTTCAGGACTGTTGTAGATATTGGTGACTGTGTGTATCATGGCGTCACATTGTCCTTACACATACTCCTGTTTTAAAATGATAGTAAAGGCTCATAGAGACCAGACCTGCGTTCAGACAGACTAGACCAAGGAGAAAAACGTCTGCTTACTGGTTTATGCGCTTAACGTTAAACCAAATGGCCACGTCACGAACCAATCAAATAGTTTGTGAACGTTAGCGAAACGTTTGCTGACTGAACTTATGCATCACAGTCAAGTCAATTTCAGGTTAACTTCTACATCGATTTCGCTTGTACTTGTTCTATATATCTAGTTTATGTAGAAGGTTTGGGGAGGCACAACTATAGGCTTAGGCTCCATAGTCTATCTTGGGGAGGATGCATGCTTTGTAAACCATAAGCATTGCCTCAGTTTGCGCTCCCCAGCTGGTACCTGAAATAGCTCTAAGTAAGTTTTGGGTTTTTTTTTTTTTTTTTAGAACTTTTAATTATGTTATGAATATATGCTTTGAATGTAAGCCAAGAATCGAAGGTTACACCTAGGAATTTAAATTGAAAACTCGCGGAATTAGGTTATTTAGTTTGTCCATATCTGATTGCATATTTTTGAAGAGGTGGGGTGGGGTTTTTTTTGCTGTTCGCCAGATGGCGCAGTGATCGGCCAATAGCGCTATATTTAGAGGAGAAACCTATTTACTGGTTCTTTGGCAGAAAGTACCTTAGTGATATCATTAATGAAGGTATTGAATAAGGTTGGGGAGAGTACCAATCCTTGAGGAATTCCATTTGTTTTTACCGAGAATTTATCATTTACTCTAACTGAAATAGATCTATTGTGAATAAAGTTGTTAATAAAGTTAAACAAAGTCTGGCACATGCGCACTTAAAATTACCGGAGGCAGTAAACAATATACCTAAGTAACAATAAGACTGAACAAAGTTAATGGCAATTGTATCGTATGTAAAAGTTAAACACGAAATCTTTTTACAAGCTTGCCACCTTTGTTGAATACAATAATCTTTGTTTTTGACAAGTTGACGTTAAGCCCCCCGTTGTTTACAATAGGTACTAAGACAGTCGAGAGAATTTTGTAATCCTAACTGAGATTTTGACAATAAAACAAGATCATTAGCAAACACGAGACTGCTTTAATTGTGTATCATATAAAGACACCGGATCACAGTTTGGTGTAAAATAATATCCGGTAGATCACGAAACTAATTCAAAGAGAGTTATATTTTGCTCCCTTAGCATGTAAATTAAAAAACAAACCTACTACATGTACAAAAATATTAAATACCAATGCTCATTACGGTAATATAGTAAACGGCTCACCGTAATCTAAGTTTGGGGAGCAATTAATCACTCCCCTCATTTTTTTCACGGTGAGGTCGGTCGTACCCATTTTAAACACAAAACAGAAAGTGGTTTTTTTTTTTTTTTTTTTTTAAACGAAACCACTAGAACACTTTGGTTAATTAATTAATCACCAAATGTTTGACATCCATTAGCGGATAATTAATTAATTAATTATTATTCGCTAATGGATGTCAAACATTTGGTAATTCTGAGACGTGGTCTTCGTATTGTATTGTATATATATGTTTGTAAACACCTCAATGTAACACCGTTTGGTGTTCTGAGTGAATAAAGTTCTGTTCTGTTTTGTTCTGAGGAAACCCATTACATTTTCCCATTAACGGAAAAGGATCTTTTATATGTATTTTCACAGGACAGCATATGCCACGACCTTTCATATAGATCTACAAGTCATGGGGCACTGGCCAGAACGGGAAAAAGTATTTTATATTGTTTTTTAGTGTAGTGCCAATGTGTAGATTAATTCATATTGTCGTCAATTTTCTCAGACAATTTTCTTTTGGAGGAAAAGTACCTTTACATAATGAGGACGGGACGTAGCCCAGTGGTAAAGCGCCAGCTTGATGTGCGGTTGGTCTGGGATCGATCCTCGTCGGTGGGCCCATTTCGGCTATTTCTCGCTCCAGCCAGTGCGCCACGACTGGTATATTAAAGGCCGTGGTATGTGTTATCCTGTCTGTGAGATGGTGCATATAAAAGATCCCTTGCTGCTAGTCAAAAAGAGTAGTATATGAAGTGTCGACAGCGGGTTTCCTCTCTCAATAACTGTTTGGTCCTTAACCGTATGTCTGATGCCATATAACCGTAAATAAAATGTGTTGAGTGCGTCGTTAATTAAAACACTTTCTTTCTTTGCCGTTCAATGGCAAAACCTGAATGAATGAATGAGTGAATGTTTAACGACACCCCAGCACAAAAAATACATCGGCTATTGGGTGTCAAACCAAGGTAAATCCAAAACAGTAAGTGATGATCAACATCAATATAAAAATTCAACAATTAAATAAAAACACAGTGTAAAGAACTGTACAAAAATGCAAATATCACAGAGAGATAAAGTTAAAATTTAGAATAAAAGTCAGTGTCACGTAAAAATTGTAATAAAAGTTCTGGATGGAATCGAAATGAATCCATCACATTTCGTTGTCCAAATATATCTTTTCGAGTTTCTGTCAGATGCTTACACTCCACCAAAATGTGGCGTACTAACAAAGTACACTGGCAGTCCCCACATTGAGATGGGGGATCTTTCTTCAAGATAAATGAATGGGTCAAGTAAGTATGACCGATGCGAGAACGACACAAGACTGTTTCAGCTTTCCTGCACTGTCTATAGGAGGACTGCCACTCTCCCAAGACTGGCTTGATGGCATGAAGCTTGTTCGCAATCGCACCGTCCCAATCTTGTTGCCAAGTCGAAAAGATAAATTGATTAATACTCATGTTTAAAATCAATATACGGCATGAGGCAAATCCAAAGCAGACTTGGCAGCAGAATCTGCAATGTCATTACCCCTGATGCCAACATGGCTGAACACCCAGCAAAATACAACATTTTTATTGACAATAGATAAAAAGACGCAATTTCATATCACCATCCCAATTAAGGGATAGTCCAGCTTCATAATTTGTAAAGCTTGGAGACACGAAAGTGAATCTGTAAAGATGATAAACTTGGATGCGCTAGAATCCTTGATTTCTTCTAAGGATTTAACGACTGCCCAAATTTCGGCACTAAAGATCGATGCTGAGTCAGGCAGTTTCAAGCATTGTGTCTGATGGAAAAACTGTAGCACAAGCCACAGAATTCCCATCTCGTGATCCATCTGTATAAACAGGAATGTAATCACGGTACCTGTCTTGAATTTCCATCTTCTGATGTTCAAGATCAAACACAATGTTATGTGGTGTAAGACACCAAGGTGGTAGAACAAAATATGAAAGAGTTTCCAGTGTCGGTTAAATCAATGTTGGAAAGCGACAAAAAATGCTTAATGCGAAGACCAAATGTACGAATAGCATTTGGCCTTGCATCAAACAACTTCATATATTTGTTATCAAACACCGCATCATGTGTAGGATGTTTCGGTAAAGATTTAATCTTGGTAGCACACTGCAGAGAAAACTTTGCACACCTAGCAGCCAAACAAGGTTCGTGTGCATCAACGTACAAGCTCTACAGGAGATGTTCTAAACGCACCAAGACAAAGCCTAAGTCTCTAATTGTGTATAGGATCTAGCATAAATAATATTTATTTCACTAGATTACTGGATGCGCGGTCGGTCTGGGATCGATCCCCGTTGGTGGGCCCATTGGGCTATTTCTCATTCCAGCCAGTACTCCACAACTGGTGTAACAAAGGTCGTGATATGTAGTACTATCCTGTCTGTGGGATGGTGCATATAAAAGATCCCTTGCTGCTATTCGAAAAGAATAGCCCATTAAGTGGCGACAGCAGGTTTCTTCTCTCATATCTGTGTGGTCCTTAACCATGTCTGACACCCATTGACAGGATAGCACATACCACCGCCTTGGCAAGACTTCCGAACATTCCAGCATTCAGTTCATTCTGGCTTAGGTTTAGTGATAGTACATGTATTAGCATACATGCTGGAACGTTCGGAAGTCTTTCTTGTCGGAAATCAATTTATTAACAGTATGCGGGTATCCTTTCACCCCTTTCAAGCAATTGATATGACCCACCCTCGATGCATTAATACGCTCATAAAAGAGATTTAGTTTTTTTCAAAGACACAATACTCGCCCCGCCCCGGAGTTGCTCACTGGCTGTCAGAACCTAAGCTGGATAGGGGCAAAACGTCCCCGCATTCCCGCACAGTTCTCGCTATATTCCTCGCAGAAGGTCGTACGACTGCTAACACACACGAAATGGCGTTCCCAGTTTTACAGGTAAGACTACAGTTGGATTTCTAGCGCGCATTGACCAAATATATCTGTTCGAGTTTCTTTAAGATGCTTACACTCCACCAAAATGTGGCGTACCGTCAGAGTACACTGGCAGAGCACACTGCACACTGTATCTTTCTATTTGAAATTTATTTTGCAATATGTTTTTTATAACATTAATATGAAGACTCTTATTAAGTATTTTCATAAATGTAATATTTTATATTGATTAAAATCCAGTTAACTACGTTGCTAAAGTCACTGTTTATCATACCAAACATAACTGTATGTTTATTAAGTTTTGTTAAATATCCATTTCTCCAACTCTTTCCACATATGTTTTACTTTATTACAATCATAAAACAAATGTAAGGTTTCAGGAACATTTTTACAAACACTACATTTATTTGAATCTACATAATGAATCATATGCAGAAAGGTATTAGTAGCTAGGATTCTATGGAGCAATCGGTATTGAAACCACTGCAAAGTAGTGTATTTTTGTACATTTAAAGGGTATAACATAGAATGCCTTTGGTAGGAAACGTCCCATACTGAATCGTAAGACTAATAATGATTGGGAAAATAAAGCGGGTCGGTTATAACAACACACAGAGATGTTCCGCAGTTCATAAATGTTTTGTCCATTTCATTCTTGAAAGAGAGGGTAATGTTTCTTACACATATGGACACTTTGCCATATAGTCCTCTTTTTTTTATATAAACTTTAAAAGGGGCAAAGAATTTGGGCTCCCTAACTCTAAATCATTGGGTTCCTAGGGGCAAAAAAAAAAAAAAAAAAAAAAAAAAAAAAAAATAAATAAAATAAAATAAAACAAAACAAAACAAAACAAAAAGTAAAGTAAAGTAAAGTAAAGTAAAGTAAAGTAAAGTAAAGTAAAGTAAAGTAAAGTAAAAAAAAAAGATATATCACAGACTGTATGTATGTATGTATGTATGTATGTATATATATATATATATATATATATATATATATATATATATATATATATATATATATATATATATATATATATATATATCCTGGCGTCATATGTTTTCGATGCGATAAGCAAAAAAATAAAATATAATAAAAACAATACTTCGTACATACAATACTACTTTACCTTTGTCAAGTCACATTAGTTTATTATAAAAAAAACCCAGTGATAATTTCCCATGAACGCAAAGTTTTCCTCCAAAAAAACTAGCTGCTAAGTCGTACAGGTGTTTCCGCTATATTTTCACAAACGTCATATGTTTTCGATAGTTTCATTGGCTGTCTATTTTTGTCCTTGTTATGGCAGAAGGGTCTATACTCCGTGCAATAATTTACATCAAAATTTTGATTTGAAAATAAAATCATGAAATGTTTGTAACTTGTAAAAAATATTGAATAATCTTCAAACCAATAGACAGTGTTTACTGAAAACATATTTACATTATGTTTTCGTCATAGGCTAATGTCTAATCCTCTTGTTATACGTATCAACGGCACCAAAATTCAGATTGTAACCTTAAGTACTCCGACAGAGGTACAGAACTATATATTTTCAAAAAATCTAATTCCACCAAACCACCTTTATTTGTAGTAAATGTAAATGCACATGTAAACATGCCCCCACCAGAAATTACCGAAAAGAACGTTGCTGTGAATAACATAAGAGGTAACCCAACCAGCCTTCCATAAATTTTATTGTTCAGTGTAATGATCACGTGGTATATCGTCTAACTTTGGCAGGTCAGATGTCAGTGTTTTAGACGATAACTTTGCAGGGATTTGTGATATCTGGATTTCGCTATGTGAAGCATTTCATTAGCACCAAAATATTGCATTACGAAAAACTAATAACATGCACACTATTTATGGTATTATAATTAAAACATGAAGTTGGCAGCTTGACTTGAAGCATTTTTAATATTGTGAGGAAAAAGACACTTCGTTGTTTATGTTCAGGCTGATAGTGACGTAATATATCGCATAATCTCGCGATACATGCAGTTACAAACAAAGTATCGAAAACATATGTCGATCGAAATTGTATGACGGTACTATATATATATATATATATAATTACCAAATGTTTGACATCCAAAAGCTGATGATTAATAAATCAATGTCCTCTAGTGATGTCGTTAAATGAAACAACTTTTAATTTTATAGTGACGGTGATAAGCCAGTGACAATGGCGAAACCTGGACCGTGACCCTGGTTTGATTAACGCGTACCTGTCATGGACAGAACTCTATTGTGAAGTCAGATGTTGTGCCCACGACAGGCGTGCTTGAACAATTATCTGATGGAAGCATGCCACATATTACCCACACCCACATTAACGCATAGCACGAGTGTCTCTTCTTGTACGTGACAATACGGCGCTTTTAAACCTATCTTGTTTCGTTCTGTTTCTATGCCCGTCATTCTATGTCATTGTTCGGCATTCCCGAGGAATTGATTTTTCCTGGAAAATATAAATTATCTTCCCATAATCTCTTTATAGAAACGGGCAGATACCACAATATTGACAGGAATAATAGAATTTGTCGTGTGTGCAATATGAATGTAGTAGAAGACGAATATCACTTTGTTCTAGTGTGTCCTTTTTTCAGTAACATAAGAGATAAATATATTAAACCTTTTTATTACAATAAACCATCAACATTTAAATTAACGCAACTACTGTCCAGCGACAATTCAAAACAGCAAATTAAATTGTGTAAGTGTTTGAACACTGCTACCACGCATAGAACAGACAACACTGATACATGACATATGTTATTATACTGTATATTATTGCTATGCATGCATTACCCATTTACTATAGAATTTTATTGATTGTAACCCGATGCTACATACCATTCCCCGCAGTGTGCACATTATATTATTTTATATATAAATATGTATGTATGCCTACAAAATGTATATTTTTTGGCAAAAATAAAATGTGTTTAAAAAAAAAAAGTGACAAAGCCGAAACCTGGACCGTGACCCTGGTTTGATTAACGCGTACCTGTCATGGACAGAACTCTCTTGTGAAGAGAGGGCTACTCCTACCAAAAAGCAAGGGTTCTTTTATATTAATTTACCCATATATAAGATGTACATACCATGGCCTTTCATATACCAGTCGTAGGGCATTGGCTTGGACGGGAGTTTTGAAACGTATTTATTTATAAAAGGTGTTTATTTTTTTTAATAATGAGAAGAGATGTTGAGTGGGGTAGGAAACGTCCCATACTGAATCGTAAGACTAATAATGATTGGGAAAATAAAAGAAAGAAAGAAATGTTTTATTTAACGACGCACTCAACACATTTTATTTACGGTTATATGGCGTCAGACATATGGTTAAGGACCACACAGATTTGGAGAGGAAACCCGCTGTCGCCACATAGGCTACTCTTTTACGACAGGCAGCAAGGGATCTTTTATTTGCGCTTCCCACAGGCAGGATAGCACAAACCATGGCCTTTGTTGAACCAGTTATGGATCACTGGTCGGCGCAAGTGGTTTACACCTACCCATTGAGCCTTAAAAATCCCATGCCTCGACTGGGATCCGAACCCAGTACCTACCAGCCTGTAGACCGATGGCCTGCCACGACGCCACCGAGGCCGGTATAAATTGGGAAAATAAAGCGGGTCGGTTATAACAACACACAGAGATGTTCCGCAGTTCATAAATGATTTGTCCATTTCATTCTTGAAAGAGAGGGTAATGTTTCTTACACATATGGACACTTCGCCATATAGTCCTCTTTTTTAATATAAACTTTAAAAGGGGCAAAGAATTAGGGCTCCCTAAATCTAAATCATTGGGTTCCTAGGGGCCAAAAACAAAAGAAAAAATTGGAAAAAATTGAAAAGAAAAAAAAGAAAAAAAAAAGTGAAGTGAAGTGAAGTAAAGTAAAGTAAAACAAATGATATATCACATGTGTGTATATATATAACCAAATGTTTGACATCCAAAAGCTGATGATTAATAAATCAATGTCCTCTAGTGATGTCGTTAAATGAAACAACTTTTAATTTTATAGTGACGGTGATAAGCCAGTGACAAAGGCGAAACCTGGACCGTGACCCTGGTTTGATTAACGCGTACCTGCCATGGACAGAACTCTATTGTGAAGTCAGATGTTGTGCCCACGACAGGCGTGCTTTAACAGTTCTCTGATGGAAGCATGCCAAAAATTACCCACACCCACATTAACGCATAACACGAGTGTCTCTTCTTGTATGTGACAATACGGCGCTTTTAAATCCATTTTGTTTCGTTCTCTTTCTATGCCCGTTACACTGTCATTGCTCGGCATTCCTGAGGAATTGAGATTTCCTGGAAAAGCGTAAGCCGTCAGTGTTTGAAATGCAACATGCTTACGTGCAAAAATGCACGTAGCCACTTTAGAAGTGCAGGTAGTTATAAAGCGGCCAATACACGATCAATTTTATTGTGTCGAAGAAAATGCCAAGGCGAGGGCCATGCAAGTATCACTATTAGTATCGACATCCATTAATTGATGTGTGCACTACCATGGTTTCAAAGCAAATGAGTTTTATTGCGCAATATAATTGAGTCGTGTGTGGCCGAAATTATTTTTCAGAATATTGATGTCAATACTATTGTATCAATAAAATTGATAGTATATGGAACACTTTAGAATAGCATGCAATAGTTGCCCTTACTATTATGTTCATTTTGTTTAATATTTTCAACATTACAATCTAATTAAAATTAGCTCCACTATTACATGTGGATCTAACACCAGCCAGTTGGAGCTCATGTCCACCAATCAAAACCTTGCTTGCAGAATCCTGCCAGTGATTTAAAACTAACAACACTGCGTAGTCCCCAATGTCCATGCAGGTAACATTTCGTCTGTAAATAATAATTTAAATATTGACCAATCACACTTCGCCTTTTATAATGTTATTTGGGAGCATACAACTTCTAAAAATATCGGGCGAGTCTATTTTAGTGGCCGCAGCACAGCGAACCATACCATTACGTACGGGGTGGGTTATCAGTCTTCAATTTTACATTAAAAATTATTTATTTATTTATAAAACTAAAAAACTAAATCAGTCTTCAGTTTTACATTACAAATTATTTATTTTATAAAATAAAACATGTTTTAAGGCATTCGTAATTCACACGAAACATGTCGTATACCCTCAGGATAATTCGGAATGTTTTCAAATTATTTTTAAATCACTGGCAGGATTCTGCAAGTAAGGTTTTGATTGGTGGACATGAGCTCCAACTGGCTGGTGTTAGATCCACATGTAATAGTGGAGCTAATTTTAATCAGATTGTCAACATTAGTACCCAAGTCTGGGGTGATTTCAAAACATTCTATTGAAAGTGTGTTTAAAGTTGTAATGAAAACTGGGTTGGGTTTTTTTATTTATTAGAAATGACAGCATTTTGACAGAAACCAAACATACTGTTAAAACCCAATGCCCATAATGTTGCTAGCTTATGGAGGCTATTTTATGAACTCGTAAAAACATGTGCGATGTTCTTCTTATAAAATCACATTGAAACCAGGGCTGGCCAAAAGTACTCGTCCGCTCGCTCGCTCCAGACGAGCGAAAATTTGCACGGATGAGTAAAATTTACAAATCGGTCGTCCGCCGGGCAACAGATATTTCCGAACACAAACTGTCTCTACATGTATGTCTCTTTTGTACACTTAAATGTTTTTTAATTCCATAGTCTACAGCAAACGTTGTCCATTTCAAAGCTCGGCCAAACCTGGTCACAGCATTCGATTGGTTGTGCAAGTAAGAAAACTACAACTGACCCCCTCCCAACACACATTTTCTGTATCTGTCTCTGTCTGTCTGTCTGTCTGTCTGTCTCTCTCTCTCTCTCTCTCTCTCTCTGTCGCTCTCTCTCTCTCTCTCTCTCTCTCTCTCTCTCTCTCTCTCTCTCTCTCTCTCTCTCTCTCTCTCTCTCTCTCTCCATCCATCCCTTATGTACAGTGTGTGTCTGTGTGTGTGTGTGTGTGCGCATGTCAGGCCCCTGGATTTCACAGAAACGATAGTTTTCGGTACCGTGTCGATAGCGTGTCGGTAACATCATGGAACCGAACTTTCGTTTTCCATAATTATTATATTTGACCGGATTATATATATCGTATTTGACCGGAAGTAGACCCACGTCTTTGAATAATCCCCAACCCTCCTTCTTGATGGCATTTGAGAAATTAGGCCTTTATTTGTAAATCACGATATTTAAATATTTCATGTTGGTGTCCATTAAGTACATTGCCAAAAACGTTGAAGGATCGAGAAGCTGTTTAGAACGTTACGGTACGGTACTAAAATGGATAAGTAGACTCTGTGTAAACTTAGTTTTCGCGTTATCTATGTGAGCTCGCGCAACACACATGTGACGTAAAACGAGGACAGGAAATTCCCACCGCACGGTCGGTTTTTCTCTAACTAAACGTAGTAGCGTTTGGTATTACGAAATTAGGTTGTCCTGTAAATTTTTGCATTTGTTTCCCAATTAAATTTATGTACTAAATGTACATGCAATTAACATTTAATTGACTAAATGTTAAAGGGACATTCCTGAGTTTGCTGCAATTTTTAAGATGTTAACAACTAGCAGAGACTTCTTACGTATTTTAATTACATATAAAATATATTTTTCTGCATAAAATATTAGTGACTGTATATTAAACGTGTTTCTGATCGTTCTAATATTTGTTCTAGATTAAATTTAATTTTATTTCCTAAAATACTTTATTTTCGTACGTACGAAATTATTTGAAGACAAAGTCCAGTTTGGGCTTCTTACAAATATTAACACGACCAGAAACACATTGAATATACAGACACTGATATTCTAAACAAGAAAATATATTTAATATGTAAGTTTAATCGAAGAAATACTTTATTAGTCGAAAACACCTTACAATGCAGCAAACTCGGGAATGTCCCTTTAAAGAACAGTGAGTAGGCGTGTGTGCAGGAAAATATGTCTGTCTAAGCATGTGGGCATGAAAACGGGATTAAAGCAGTCTGACTTAGTGTGTGTGTGTGTGTGTGTGTGTGTGTGTGTGTGTGTGTGTGTGTCGGACTCTCACCGAGAGCGTCAAACGCCGGAATTTCTAAGGAAAATCGAGTGTACACTCCCCATGAAAATTTTGAATATTAAATGCCCTGAAATGCAATATCTTGCATTCTACAAGTAAAATTCATCCTGAAAAATACAGGGTTTTATTTTTTTGAATATTTAAAAAAAAAAAATCTCTTTGGTACACTCGTGTGTTATGACCCACTCTCCCCCCCCCCCCCCCCCCCCCCAAAAAAAGAAGAAAAAAGAAGAAAAAACCCCACAAAAAACAACAAAACCCCAAACCCCCACAACAACCGAAATTAATGTTATTCACTGCGAAATCATTAATTCAATGTAGCATATTTTCAATGATCATTCTAAAGTAAAGGAGTAACGTTTTGATTTAAACTACTTACGTATTGGGACGAGTTGATTTTTTTGTGGGCAAGTGAAATTTGAGAGTTACTTGCCCGGCGGGCAACTGAAAATTTTAGGATATGGCCAGCCCTGGAAACAATTTTCCCAAATCAACAAATATAAGTACACTCTGACCAAACGTTAGCTTAATGGCAAATTATGTGCTGGAAATCCGCAAAAATCACAAAGCATTAGAGTAAAAATGTCAACACTGTTACCTATGTGTCCATCCTGTTACCTATGTGTCCTTACTGTTACCTATGTGTCCATCCTGTTACATATGTGTCCATCCTGTTACCTATGTGTCCTTACTGTTTATTTTTTATTCAAATGATTCTTGATATTTTATTTTCTAATAAAGACGTATCGAGATGATTTCAATATGTGTGTGTACCAGATATATCATTATTCACAATTGACAGTCGTCCATTCTGAGCAATTTTAGAATTGTTATGAACATTGTTGTGAAATTCACACAAAGAAATGTCAATATTATTTCAAACATCATATGACTGGAATTACTTTCAGGGTATATGTATCTTCAGTGTGAATGTAAAGAGAAATATGCATTTTTATTGATCCTACATCACATAATAGTATGGTAACAGTATGGACAGAAAACACACACTGGTTTTTTTTTTCTTATTTTAGTTTTAAAAATTCAACTTAGCCTGAAATTTCAAATTATGATATTCTGTTACTTTATTTGTAGTACTAATAAAACAAAATTAAACCTACTTTGTTTCTCGTTGTTATCTTTTACAAAATGTTACCAAATATGACATTGACCCAATTATCTAATAATATGTTTTATTATTGTCAGTTATTATATGTACATAAATCTGTCATCTTGTCACAGCTTGTTTGTAAAAAATGTAGGGAAAAGTCCTAATATAGGCTTGTAGCCTGTCGACCAATCCCACCAGAAAAATGGAATAAATATCGTTTAAAACAAACCACACTACCGAACAGCTGTTTAAAGCGAGACTATAGTGTGTATAGTAATGACGCGACCTCTATGGGGAAGATAATTTCTGGGCCTTCGCCATTAAACAATGGGCCAAATTTACAAAGCCTGTTTTTGTGTAACACATGTATAACAATGTATAATATTGTTTTAAAATCGGATTTGTAAATGCTGCTATTTAACTTTACATTTACGTACACTGGACTCTTCAGCACTGCTGTACATACACAGAATTACATGCAAATCATTTTCACATTATAAATGAAAAGGTTTGTTTTATTTAACGACGCCTCCAGATCACAGTGACACTATAAATGAGTGCAATAAATAACATGGCCGGGAAAACAACTGGTATGTGGTGCTGTATTTAATTATTATATACCACCTTTGTATGTAATGATTAACAATAGTTTAATTAAATAACACAACTTACTTCGTCTGGAAAGTTGTGGAATTGGCAGAACATTTGGCATCCTGGCGGGGAACATGACGTCATTAAGTGAAAATGTAAATACACATGTGAGATTTTGTTTTACATATGTGTGCAATAAACAAAATTTGCATTACATAGTATTTATTACTATAATAAGATTAAATGGGTATTTAATGATAAAAAAACAAGACTGATCAAACGTATATTATAATTATGACATTTTGTGTTTTAGCCCACTATTGTTGCTTGTCCACATTTCAACAAGGATGAAGCTGCCAAAGGTTTGAGGAAAGCAATGAAAGGATTGGGTGAGAAGAATCTCTCTTTTAGTTCATATGTGTACCGTACACGGTAGTGTGTGTTCATTGAGTAAGAAGAATCCCTTTTTTAAATTAATATGTGTACCGTAGTGTGTTCATTGTGTAAGAAGAATCCCTCTTTTAATCAATATGCGTACCGTAGTGTTCATTTTGTAAGAAGAATCCCTCTTTTAATTAATATGCCTACCGTTGTGTGTTCATTGTGTAAGAAGAATCCCTTTTTTAATTAATGTGTACAGTAGTGTGTTCATTGGGTAAGAAGAATCCCTCATTTAGTTAATATGCCTACCGTAGTTTGTTCATTGTGTAAGAAGAATCCCTCTTTTAATTAATATGTGTACCGTAGTGTGTTCATTGTGTAACAAGAATACCTCTTTTAGTTAATATGCATACCATAGTGTGTTCAGGTGTAAGAAGACTTTCTCTCATAATTAATATGTGTACCGTAGTGTGTTCATTGTGTAACAAGAATACCTCTTTTAGTTAATATGCATACCATAGTGTGTTCAGGTGTAAGAAGACTTTCTCTCATAATTAATATGCGTACCGCAGTGTGTTCGTTGTGTAAGAAGAATCCCTCTTTTAATTAATATGCATACCGTAGTGTGTTCATTGTGTAAGAAGAATCCCTCTTTTAATTAATATGCGTACCACAGTGTGTTCATTGTGTAAGAAGAATCCCTCTTTTAATTAATATTCGTGCAATAGTGTGTTCATTGTGTAAGAAGAATCCCTTTTAATTAATATGCGTACCGTAGTGTGTTCATGTGTAAGAAGACTCCCTCTTTTAATTAATGTGTACCATAGTGTGTTCATTGTGTAAGAAGACTCCCTCTTTTAATTAATGTGTACCATAGTGTGTTGATTGTGTAAGAAGAATCCCTCTTTTAATTAATGTGTACTGTAGTGTGTTCATTGTGTAAGAAGAATCCCTCTTTTAATTAATATGCCTACCGTAGTGTGTTCATTGGGTAAGAAGAATCCCTCTTTTAGTTAATATGCGTACCGTAGTATGTTCATGTGTAAGAAGACTCCCTCTTTCAATTAATATGCCTACCGTAGTTTGTTCATTGTGTAAGAAGAATCCCTCTTTTAATTAATATGCGTACCGTAGTGTGTTCATTGTGTAAGAAGAATCCCTCTTTTAATTAATGTGTACCGTAGTGTGTTCATTGGGTAAAAAGAATCCCTCTTTTAGTTAATATGCTTACCGTAGTGTGTTCATTGTGTAAGAAGACTCCCTCTTTTAATTAATATGCGTACCGTAGTGTGTTCATTGTGTAAGAAGAATCCCTCTTTTAATTAATATGCGTACCGTAGTGTGTTCATTGTGTAAGAAGAATCCCTCTTTTAATTAATATGCGTACCGTAGTGTGTTCATTGTGTAAAAAGACTCCCTCTTTTAATTAATGTGTACCATAGTGTGTTCATTGTGTAAGAAGACGTTAATTAATGTGTACCATAATGTGTTGATTGTGTAAGAAGAATCCCTCTTTTAATTAATGTGTACTGTAGTGTGTTCATTGGGTAATAAGAATCCCTCTTTTAATTAATATTCGTACCATAGTGTGTACATTGTGTAAGAAGAATCCCTCTTTTAATTAATATGCTTACCGTAGTGTGTTCATTGGGTAAGAAGGCTCCCTCTTTTAGTTAATATGCGTACCATAGTGTGTTCATTGTGTAAGAAGGCTCCCTCTTTTAATTAATATGCGTACCATAGTGTTCATTGTGTAAGAAGACTCCCTATTTTAATTAATATGCATACCGTAGTGTGTTCATTGTGTAAAAAGAATCCCTCTTTTAATTAATGTGTACAGTAGTGTTTTCATTGTGTAAGAAGAATCCCTCTTTTAATTAATATGCGTACCGTAGTGTGTTCATTGTGTAAGAAGAATCCCTCTTTTAATTAATATGCGTACCGTAGTATGTTCATTGTGTAAAAAGACTCCCTCTTTTAATTAATGTGTACCATAATGTGTTGATTGTGTAAGAAGACTCCCTCTTTTAATTAATGTGCACCATAGTGTGTTGATTGTGTAAGAAGAATCCCTCTTTTAATTAATGTGTACTGTAGTGTGTTCATTGGGTAAGAAAAATCTCTCTTTTAATTAATATGCCTACCATAGTGTGTTCATTGTGTAAGAAGAATCCCTCTTTTAATTAATATGCCTACCGTAGTGTTTATTGTGTAAGAAGACTCCCTCTTTTAATTAATGTGTACCATAGTGTGTTGATTGTGTAAGAAGAATCCCTCTTTTAATTAATGTGTACTGTAGTGTGTTCATTGGGTAAGAAGAATCTCTCTTTTCATTAATATTCGTACCATAGTGTGTACATTGTGTAAGAAGAATCCCTCTTTTAATTAATGTGTACTGTAGTGTGTTCATTGGGTAAGAAGAATCTCTCTTTTCATTAATATTCGTACCATAGTGTGTACATTGTGTAAGAAGAATCCCTCTTTTAATTAATGCGTACCATAGTGTGTTCATTGTATAACAAGAATCTCTCTTTTAATTAATATGCCTACCATAGTGTGTTCATTGTGTAAGAAGAATCCCTCTTTTAATTAATATGCCTACCGTAGTGTTTATTGTGTAAGAAAAATCCCTCTTTTAATTAATATGCGTACCATAGTGTAAGAAGAATCTCTCTTTTATAGTTTGTTCAGCAGAACGAGTGCCTGGGGGCGTTCACGGTCTGTTTAGTATCACTGAAGTTTGTCCTCTCCTGTATGAACACACTACAGTCAAACAGAAAGAAAGAAATGCTTTATTTAACGACGCACTCAACACATTTTATTTACGGTTATATGGTTAAGGACCACAAGATTTTGAGAGGAAACCCGCTGTCGCCACTTCATGGGCTACTCTTTCCGATTAGCAGCAAGGGATCTTTTATTTGCGCTTCCCACAGGCAGAATAGCACAAACCATGGCCTTTGTTGAACCAGTTATGGATTACTGGTCGGTGCAAGTGGTTTACACCTACCCATTGAGCCTTGCGGAGCACTCACTCAGGGTTTGGAGTCGGTATCTGGATTAAAAATCCCATGCCTCGACTGGGATCCGAACCCAGTATACCACCAGCCTGTAGACTGATGGCCTAACCACGACGCCACCGAGGCCGGTACAGTCAAACAGAAACACGTTTTTAAGTGTGTGAATGTTTTTTCAAATGTGTGAAAGTCTCTCTCTCTCTCTCTCTCTCTCTCTCTCTCTCTCTCTCTCTCTCTCTCTCTCTCTCTCTCTCTCTCTCTCTCTCTGTGTCTGTCTGTCTGTCTGTCTCTCTCTGTCTCTCTGTCTCCAGTATGCATGTGTTTGTGTGTGTGTGTGTGTGTGTATTTATGTGTGTGTGTGTGTGTGTGTGTGTGTGTGTGTTACAGTCAATGTATAAGATCAGTCAATTTGTGAAATAACTGAAATGTCAGTCAGTTTTTTAATTTATGTATGTATGTATGCATGCAACATTCATTCATTCATATGACTCATGAATACATAGTGTGCGGGAATAGCTAAGCCTGTAGCACTCTTCAATACAGTGGTTGGTAGGGTTGTCATGTGAAGTTAGAAATATACTTGTTTTACATATATGTGAATGTGTTATAAGTCAAGGACTTGATGCTGAGAATTGTCATTGGTGCCGTGCATTGTTAAAATATCTGCTATACTAGTAATTAAAAATCCAAAGGTCAAGGCTGCATGACTCATTATTTAGAGTTGAATTCATACGTAAGTACACTTCCAGCCTCGGTAGTGTCATGGTTAAGCCATCCGAAATAAGGCTGGTAGTTACTGGGTATGCAGCTCGGCACCGGCTCCCACTCAGAGCGAATTTTAATGACTCAGTGGGTAGGTGTATAGCCACTACACCCTCTTCTCTCTCACTAACAGGGTTGAAAATTAGCAGTCACCCGGTCGCCAGAATTTTACAAAGGTAGTCTGTTAGGCGACCACCGATTTTAGTGTCTGGCGAGTATGGTACTAGTTAAAAAAGAAACACACTGAAACTGAATTGAATGTGACAAAACACACCGCGTCTATGTTGGCGCGAACTATAGATCTAGCAGCAGAAGACCTAGAACATGTTCTTTATTTTGACAGCGCCAACATAATGAATAGAGATAAAATTCATATTAATTTATACCGTCTCAATTAACTTTTGGGGGGGGGGGGGGGGGGGGTGGTAAACGTGCAGTGTAAAAAAAAAAAAAATTCTTTATAAATTACCATCATACTGCATAGGCTAACTCGTTTTTGTGTGATACAAGTTTTAAGACAATTGATGGAACATAAGGCAATCTGAATGACACAACCGTAATACATGATCAGGGCCGTATCTCTGCACAAAGCAGAGTGGAATAGCCATTTGACAAAACAGTGGATGCTTCCATTGATCTCTATCTAGGAGAACAGCCACTCCTGAGAA